>NC_081755.1:38831450-39181450 GCF_963082965.1 Carassius carassius | reverse complement strand
ACGTTTTTAAAGGGTTCATTAAAATTTACACATTGAAATGCAGTGGGGTGCTATTTGGGCTCGAGGTCAAGAGACGAACGGATTATATAGTTCCTCATAATAATATTAATTAAACAATTTGCATGCTAATAAGGTAACAATTATCAGGGCCTCTGTTGAAAGATTCGGGTTATTACAACACGCCAATCCGAGTGCCAAGGGTCAGGGAGTGAGCGGGGAGCCAAATTTCAACTCAGATTAACATTATGACAACTCCAGACGCTGGCCAAATAAAGTCGAATTAATTCTGTGTAATGAGAGAGGGAGACAGGACGTCCTCTTAAAGTGGTGGGATTGATTATCATTCTGCATTCCAAAAATTTAACACATAGCTATAATTATGTAAAATGCATAAATGATAATGTTAGAATAAAGTGTCATAGTGTGATATATATATATATATATATATATATATATATATATATATATATATATATATATATATATATATATATATAGTAGGCTAATAGGAGAGCGGCTTACATTAATAAACGGATATTGTTTCAGAGGTGTAGCAAATGTTGTAAGTTAAAGCAACCATGATATACAAAATACATAACCTATACAATATACACAAATATACATACACAATGACCACAAATAAACCGCGCACAATTTGCACATCAGCTGTTTAAATGACATTAATTACACCGGAGTGCTATGGCTGGGGAAATATATCTAATTTTCTGTTAAATGTCGAGGGCCTTCTAATTAGCTTTTCATGTAATTAAAAGTTCATTTATTCCTCCAGCGGTATAAAGCGAGTAGGCTCACATCATTCGCACCCTCCTGATTTTTAAAGCACTTTGTTAGACTCGTGACGCTTCTGCTTGTAGTTCAGAATTAAATCTGACAGCTCTGTTTGACGAATATCTTCGGCTTGACTCTTGACAAGTTGCCCAAGAATCGTCAAATAAATAAACAGATTATATTCTAGTGGGTTGGTCAACTGGTCGACAGTGCGCTAGGAGTCTTACCTGTTCACATGGCAACATTTCGGTACGGGTGTGTGTTTATTTCCCCCCGTTTCCTTTTTTTAATGTTTGTGTATTTGTGTGTGTCTGTAAAAGATTTAAAATGAATATAGGGACATTGTGTCAAACGGTGATGAATCCGCCGCTCTGTGTGTGGCTGCAGTCCGAGGTGAGATTTCAGTGTCTATTTAGCGTTTAACTGGGTATCAAATCTGATCGCTCTCCCTCTAAGGCCCCCTGTGTAGTCGTGATGTAGTTCTTATCAAAGCCCTCCTGTCTTGTTGTGACAGCTCTGATATTGTTTATTGAGGTGGATGTCAGGTTTAATTAGCAATCGATATGGAAAGCGTTTTCAGACCACGTCTCTGACGTCAGCGCCGATTAACGCTTCTCATTGGTCTCAAATTCCCAGAGCCGAAGCTAATTATTGGAAGCTCCGTGTTGATAAAGAACAGCTCATCCTACTCCCCACATCATGTCCCCTCCTCGCTGGCCACTCTCGCTGCATGTTGTTTAAATTCACATCACCAACCACCAGACGTCGTTTCCTTTTGCCTGGGAGATGATGGACAGCAGGATACTGGATCCACCTCATGCCCAGTTCGGAGGCTCGCTCGGTGGGATGGTGAGCTTCCCGTACCATCTAAGCCACCATCATGTGTACGAATTAGCCGGTCATCAACTTCAATCTACGGCCGCGGTTCCTTTCTCAATAGACGGATTACTAAACGGCTCCTGCGCGGCTTCCGTGGTGAATTCTAACCCTCTCTTGTCGTCTGGCTGCGGAATGAATGGAGATAACCAACAGTACAAACTGACAGGTAAGCAGACACACACTTGTCCTAAACTGGCATAAGGTTCTTGGACTGAAGAAGAAGAAAAAGCATGTTTTCATGTTGTCATGTTGTAGCATAAAACATATATAGCCTATATATAGACTATATTATTATTTTTTCTTTTCATAAAGCTTTGCGGAATAGCCCGGGGAAACAAAAGAAAAGGATTCTCTCATATGTGTTCAAGCTAGTTTACTGGAATAAAATTAGGTTGACTTCTATAAGGAAGAGAGTATAATATCCTACAAAATAATGGACCGCACGTTGGCTGCATGCTTCCATCCCTTCGTATTATATTCTTGTTATTGTTACTTCAGCAAGAAAACAAAACTGATGGCTTTCGTTTTCTCTGTATGCTTTCATGGGCTACACATTAACAGTAAACGATCATGCAGACAAATAAACACTACGAAGAACATCATTGGGCCCAATGTTTTGGTAGACAGAATTGTGCAAATTACAAGTGATGCTGATTTATTGTTTTTCACGTAGATTCGGGGGATCCAGACAAGGATAGCCCGGGTTGTAAAAGAAGACGAACTCGTACCAATTTCACTGGCTGGCAGCTGGAAGAATTAGAGAAGGCTTTTAATGAAAGTCACTATCCCGATGTGTTCATGAGGGAAGCACTTGCTCTGAGATTGGATTTGATAGAATCGAGAGTGCAGGTAAATACACTACATTTATTTTTCACGTGTTGTGGTGTGACGTTATGAACAGATTGAATCAAAAATTATTCTGGCGTAAACACAACATGGTTTTATGAATAACCGTGTCCTATTGTTTCCCCCCTTGTGCTTTGTTCTGTTGTTGACTTTCATAATGTTATTTGTATAAAACATGGGATGTGCTAATTTTGAAAATGCCTTCTTTTAAAATAATCTTCATTAAGGTTTAAGAAGCGTTATTTTTTATTTAAATTATTAAAAAAGACAAGTATTTTTACAATAAATGTTTTTGACATCTTTTTTGTAGCTTTGTACTGTATTTGTCACTATTTTACTAATTACTATTCAGTAGGCCCCACTGTTAGTAGAAAAAAAATATTAAGAGATCACTCTGCAGAAAAATAGAATAAAAGCATAAATAGAATTAACATATTTACTAATATTTTTGATTATCTTTTAAATAGGCTACAGTCGGGTTAAATGTTTTGTGAAATCGAGGGAAAATATACACATACATAATTGTGCACGATCCTTATTGAATATTAGCCTGTTAAATAATGACATTTAATCGGTTCATTACTCTGTTCGAGACAGCACATTTCGATGTGAAAAGTATGTCTGTCAGGTGTGAGTTCATTATCATCATGGTATTTTTTTTTAATCTGAAATAAATAAAATAATAGAATCAAACATTTGAGCTATAAATCAAAACTCACTGCATTAAATTGTATGTAGCGTAATGTAATTCATCTGTTTTAGGATGCGGCCTACTTCTACAGCATTCAAGATGATAGCTATGATTGCGTTTTATTTTAATTATATTATAACAATACCACATTTATAATACATATTTAGAAAAATTACAGCATTCTAAATACTGGCAACTCATAATTAAGCAAAATGTGTTTTTAATATTTGTATTTTAGAGTTCTAAAAACAACAGCAGAAATATAAACATAGGCCTACTGTAAATACAATATAATGTATTGTATATTATAATATAGACCTACTCATATAATGTGTAGGCATATGCCATAATCTGTATACGTGAATAAATAGCTATATGCTAACGTAAATATAATTCTATATTTTTTGTAGCCTATATGTTTCTGAAGACTTGGCATTATTTTAATGACATGAAAATTAATTTATTTAAATCATTTTTTTTTTCGTGTTTAGGTATGGTTTCAAAACCGAAGAGCGAAATGGAGAAAAAAGGAAAACACAAAGAAGGGGCCGGGGCGACCTGCACACAACTCCCATCCGACGACCTGCAGTGGCGAGCCAATGGACCCTGGTGAGATTGCGCGCAGAGAACTAGAGAGGCTGGAGAAAAAGAGAAGGAAACAAGAAAGACGGCTTTTAAAGTCCCAGAACAAACTCCTTCCCGGGGACTTATTTCACACCCCTGGATCTGACAGTGACAGTGGCTTGTCACAAATAACGGACAATGAACAAAGCCTCCATTGCGACATGGGCCGAAACCAAACGGAACCAAGCTGTGACCAAACACCACAGAAACTCCAGAACCAAAGAACCGCGGACCAAGACGCGAGCGGATCCGAGCTGGACTCGTCCGACAACGGTCATCAGTCAAACCTGTGCTCCAACAGTAGGTCTTCCACTCTTCAAAAACTCAATCCCTTCAGTGTGGAAAGCCTTCTGTCGGACTCCAGGCCGAGGCGCAAGCCGCAAATGGACTTCCCAGTACCGGCTCCACGGCCTTTGATAGGGAAAGGACATTTTTTACTGTACCCTATTACACAACCTCTCGGTTTCATTGTTCCACAGACTGCTTTGAAGAACACAGCACCAGGCCCTGATGCTGAAAATGGACAGCAAGGGCCAGCTGCTGAAAGTACCTTTGCTGGAATCCTAGGACACAGGAACGCCAAGGAGAACAACAGTGTAAAGAACAGCGACGCGCGAGCGATCAAAGGCCAGGTCAGTCCGTCAGGCAACGTAACGTGTTCACCACAGAGCACTTCACCACAGACTTCCATTAATGGTCACTCGGCGGGCAGCTGTAACGAAAGATGCCCACAAGAGATAGAGTTAGACCCCGTCGATCCAAAGTCTCCACAGTCGGAGAAAAAGGAGCAGTCGTTACCTGACTATCCACCTCAAAATTCAGAATCAGCGACAAGCAACAAGGACACCGACAAAGACTCAGTTGACGTCGATATGGAATAAATGAAATCGCAGTAGAAACTGAGGAGCGTGTCGATATCGCACGACCGCAGATTAAGCGAAGAGGGGGAAAAAACGTATCGTTTTCATTGACATATTTATATTCTGATTAGGGGAAATATCTGTGTGAACAATTTGTGTATGTTTGTGGTGGGCTATCAAATGTTTATTGAACATAGCAGCAGCTCCCTGTACCTATAAGAAAGTGTAAAAAAAAAAAATCAAAACAAGACAAAACCTCAAACGTTGTACAAAGCATTAAGATATTTATATATGTAAGTTTTTTTTTTCATAAATAAATCGATTGTATACAACAAACTTAAGCGTGCATGGCCCTAAATAGAGCTTATGTTGTGGTCTATATAGCCTAGCTCCTTCTCCCAAAACCCTCTGTTGTATTTTGTGTATTGCTTTAACAAATTTATTCATCTATAAGCTACACTGAAATGAGGTTACGAGCCGGAGGCGAAAAGACCCGTTCGACTCCTGCAGAGTTTTGATATGAAAGTAATTATTTTCCCGGTGGCTACTGCAGGGATTCAGTTTATTTTAGCCCAAAGGGTTATAATACATTACCGATTTCTAGTGATATGAAATCACATAAACTTCCAAGAATAATAGAATTAGCATGAAAGGCTGGGGTGTCAAATTGAAATACGAAAATAATAGCCCCGGCAGCTGGGAGTGTGTTTGTGCATATTGGATAGGAGATGGGAATTCGTGGGGCGGAATTTTCATGAGCTTTTCACTTTGTCAGGGCCCTTGTAGCTGGCTATATTAAGATAGATGTTCGATGATATCCCTCATTGTTCTGTCGCTTATATTGATGTTCCTGTGTTATCAGCCTATTGATCATGCGTCGGCTGTAATAGGACGGGCGAAGCAAACGTGCCTATTTACAATAGCAGAACACATTTGTTCTAATAGGGTTGGCGGTCCCATGGGACCCTGTGGGGGCTCCCAGACATCTGCGCCTTGACAATATTAGCACTGTTGACCAGATCTAAAGGCGAGGTAAGAAAAGAAGGCAATAAAATCATAGAATCGTTTTCCTGATAAATATAGGAGCGGTAAATACCAATAATGAATTAGCATTTTCATTTTCCAAGGTGTTTAATTTGCTCATACAGGCGCGTTTATTGTCTTCTTAGACATCCTCTGGTCGTCTCACTTCCACCGGGTCTTGATTTGCAAATAAATTGAAAATAATCAGTGGGGCCGGCGCAAGTGAATTTCCGAGCAGTTTCTCTTTCATAATATTTACATAATTTTCACCAGAGACAGACTTAAGACTTAGCATATGGCGTCCAGGTCAAATACACTGCACAAAAGATGTCAGGACAATCAATAAGAACATATTTTGCACACAATGCAGAGACATAGCGTAAAGACGCCCCAGAGTTGGTATAAAAACAATAATTATTTATCCCTAATATGTATTCTTCTATGTTGAAAGATTAGGTCTTTTTGAAGCCATCATTCCGCTATCTCCAAGTCAACCGATTAATATATCTTTATTTCAGTCAGTCAATTGCCTTTTGTAGGCTATATAAAAAAAGCAAATGTTTGGTGAATGTTAGTTGTCTCGAGTTGTCCTTCAATTTGCCGCTGTTTATTTTTCTCCATACCAGGGCGCGTTCATGTTTAATTCATTTGCAATCTGAATAGGAGTATCGCTGGCTTCACACTGGTGGCCTTAAGGTGAAATTAGCGATTTGCTTAAGTAGTTAAGCTTTTGCCTGAAAGCAGCACGCTGTATGATTCAAGACAAACTATCAATCGATATGGCCCAGGCAGCCTCCAGGAGATGTGTCCTCCATGAATCATACTTTATGAATTCAATTTCTACCCGGAGAAATTTTCAATTTGAACGCTGGATCATTATGGGAGAGTGTAAATTGTTTTTGCTCTATTATGCATCGGACGCCATCATTTTTCTTTCTAATTACGGAGGTGTCAGGTCGGGCTGTCATGCAGGCGCTGATTTTCAATTTAACTGATCATCATGCATTCATTTTCCCATTTGATAAATCTGCTATCTCGACGCCGCGCCATGCCTGGAATGTTAAGAGAGAGAGAGAACAGCAAAGTAATGGGGGTGTGTGTGCAGCAATAAGTGCAGATCAGGCAGCTAATTTAGCACCTCCTGATATTCCATCTCCATTTCTCATTTTCAACTCTCCGAGGAGAGAAAAGCAGCCCAAAGGCAGAAAGCTGGTATTCAACAACATCAGGGGGAAAACGACTCGGAAAACGCTTGTTTTCCTCAACACATTTTCCAAATTAGGATATCAAGCTTAATTAATGCTAATTGAGTTCCTCAATACGTGTTATTTTTATTTAATAGAATCAAATTCGCGCAATTAATTATGAAGGTGATTTCAAGAGCCTCATTTGCAACACCCAGTCTTAACCCCTCCTGGAGTGCTTTGTAGATTATTTTCTTTTATCTTTGTATATTTCGCTAAATTCAGGACAGGTGCAAGGCCAACGGGCCAACCGAATAGTGATTCTTTTCCAGTTCTCTATTAGACTACTGCTTAAACATGGCTGAGAAATCAGTGAGCCATTCTGGCTTAACATATAAATCTTCATGGATTTAAATGTGGCTTTCACTAGTTAAAGCTAACTATAACTATTTTTGCTTTTAATTTCCATAATCATAGCCACAGAATCATAGTCCCCCACCCCTATTGGCAATGCAATTTTATATTCACAGTTACCTGGCAGTTCGTGTCTCATGACGAAAAATAATTTATTTTATTGAACAGACCAGAAAGTCGTCCGAATTGCATTTTCGGATTATAAAACCAGTTATGTTTTTTTTTATATCGACATCTCCAATAGAGAGTGAATTAGAGGAAGTCAATCGTAAGGTGTTATTTTAAATCGATTAGGGACCAAAGGGCAATATTTCTGATTGCAAAAAAGACAAAAAATCTATAGGAAGCCGAACAAATCTGAAAAAGAATGGTAAATTGCATGAATAACTCTCTCCACTTATTAAATTACATTCACGCAAATAAAACCCAAAACACAAAGTGATAAAATATATATTTCTTTAAGACGACTAATATCAAGCCTCTACCTTACTTGAGTTAATCAATTTAGGGATCGTGAATAAACAATGCGCATGTCAGCTGTATCCCCCATCCCGCGTTTGCGTGGCAGAGATAAGAGCGTTGAAGTCCGCCGGTGAATTAATAGGCATACGCTGTAAAGTAATCCTAAAATGCATGGCAGAGTAGCTGCAGGATAGGAGCCAAATGTCAAGTACCATTTTAAGTGATTGTGAGAAAGATCTAAGTGGCACTGCTTTTCTTTGGCTACCAATAGTAGGCTTTCTGTCCCTGCAATCACTTCAATATTGCTTCTTATTGAAATAAGACTAAACTTTGATTCCATCACCTCTTATAATATGAGGGATTATCGATTTTTGTCTCGAGCTTGAAACAGAAATACACACAAGTTTTCACACAGACATCTAATTTACAAAGAAACCATTAATTGGGAAGTTTCAGCGAGTTAATTAAATAATTCCCTTTGAGGGCAATTAAAAGAGTGAAACAGCATTAAGAGCAACTCATAATGCACTTTGTGTTTAGAATGGGCAATTTTAGTATTTAGTTCAGCAATGCAATTAACAAAATATTAAAAGTGTTGGTTTATTTCAACATATAGTATGTTTTAACATTAAATTTCTATCATTTAATTAGATTCCATAATTTTATTTGTAACATGCTGGCTTAACTTGAACATTTACTTCTTGTTTATATAAAAATACACCACTTTTTAAGAGGTGTACTGTTGGTAAAACTAATCAACCAAATACAACATGTTTCATTAAAAATAAAACCACTAAATTATGGATCTCTTTGTCACAACAGTATCAATTTTATTAGCATTTTTATTTTTTATTTTTTATACGTATTCTTGACCCAGTGTAAGTCAATATGATAAACATGACCCACATGTTAACACTAACTCCCCTGGTCATTGGAGTTATTAAAAATCTAACAGCCTGTGACTGCTGCTTTGCTCTTCTTTTCTAATTATCACCTTGTGAGATGTGTTTCATTACCTATATTTCATCTGATAAACCACTGAATTCTGGCCAAAGGACAATTTGTTGGTCCATGACAACGATCTACTAGAGATTTTAGGAGTATGTGGAACCAGCATATCTTTCTGGATCTTAATGACCATAGGCTCCAGCGTTTTAAATGTTAGTATTAAAAACTGCACTTTAGGAATAGGTTACTAGAATTGTATTTGTTTGAATAAATTACATTGTGAAAATATTTTAGTCAAGCATGAATCATTATAAAAACAAAAATGAACAGACACAAGGTGAAATATCTGTGTCAGTTATTTTTTTTATGTTTATGTTTTATTATGATGTACAACTATAACTCATAGTGCATGGTTAAAAAAATAAAAATAGGTGCAGATCTTGGCAAGAGTATGCGCTTCACTGTCAGCTGACACTGGCAGTTCATTCTCACTTGAAAGCTTATTCATAATCAATTAGAAGTGAAAATGGAGATGGGTGGGAAGGTTGGCACCTGTATGTTCCTCACCTGCGCTGATGTGCCACAGTGATGGCTAAAGCTCTGGCTGGTGATGTAGAAGGCGCTGTGCAAACAGGCGTTTCACTCCCCTGTCTTCCCAGGGACTCCAGACCATAGAGGTTAATGAAGCGTGAAGTGTGAAAACTTCCTGAGATGGGATGAGTTAAATAGTGTTTCCAGATGTTAAGGCAGCACTGTCCAAATCTATTTGTAAGTGTCGACCCTTTACGGGTCACAAATAACTCTAGTTATGTGAGAGATAAATAAGCTCCCCTCTGACCATTTACCAAACTACCAAAACTAGTGGCTCTTTTATCCAGCTGTTGCTTTAAAAATATAGAGGGTAGGGAGCAGGATCAAAAATGGATTCTGTGAAGCTAATGTAACCCATCACAGCTCACTAGAAGGTGTAAATGCGTTGATGTTCTCAGTAAAGAACTTGTTAACATAAAATGACTTCACATAACGGCGAAGTGACAGTTTGAAGGGCCGTTGTAAAAATTTGCAACCGGTGCTGAATTTCAGAATAAAGACGTCTGTTCCTGGAGGCTTTTAGTACATGCAGAGTACAGACATTTTGAATTCAGCATTAACTATGCTTTTCATTATAGTATTATTTTCTCACTGGATCACTAATAGCTTTTTTATTCCCCTTTTCTAAACAACCATCAGACTAACTTAGCTGTGGAAGGTCAAACTTTGTTATGGGGATTTATAAGGTAACTTTTGTCATTGATTTGGGTCAAGCCCAACATAGCGGGGCATGAAAGGAATTGCCAAAGGGTGTAGTTAACCCTGGGATAATTGGTAATTATTTTATACCTTAAACTGCATTAACCTTCCCCATTTCATACTGAGAGGACACAGTTAGTCTAATTCATAAAAGACCCGCTCAACCTTTGGTGGAATACACAGCATCATAAAGAGACATCTCACAGGGAGAGAATCCCCTTGAAAAAAAAAAATAAAATGATTCCTTTCAGGTGAACTTTGAGACAGTGTGTCAAAGCTATTTCTCAATCCATTATTAAACTACTCTAGAGAGGCTCTAAGAGGAGCTGTTTCTTCATGATGCAAACAAAAGGCACAACAAATTCCATAGTGCCATGTGCCCAGTTTACACATAAAGTGCTGTTGTAAGCTTTGCTCAATAGGCTACAATGAAAAATGAAGAATGTGGTTTCTGCGCCACTAGCTGCACCCAACGGAATCGCAAATACAATGTTTATTGCAAACTTACAGAAGTTTGATAACTTTTATGCTTTGCAATTTCAGAGACTCAACAACTGACTAAAATAATAGAAGATCATTTATTCTAGAATGGCACTTTGCCATTGCGAAGTGCATCCAGAGGGGAAAATGGCGCCATCTTGTTTCTTACGTAAACTTCACAAATTTTACTCTTATTTTTAACCGATTTGCAGTCTGGAGAAATCGACGCTAATTGTCAAAAGTCAAGAGTCTTAGATTTTGGGCAGTAGGAGTTTATGTATTTATTTATTTATTTTTATCTAGCCTGTTTTATTATTATTAGCCTACTATTTTATTTGATTTTTTCTTCGAACTATGATTCAATCCAGTCGAATCAAGAAAACGCAAATTTCTGTGTAAGCTTGTTGTGTACAGAATGATATGAGTGTCTGGTAGTGTGTGACCCTCAGTCCTTTAGTATATGATGCCCAGTTTTATTAGTAACCATTTACGAAGTCGGTAAATGTATTATGCCGGTAATGTATTATATATATATATATATATATTTTTTTTTTTTACAGGAATAAAAACAAAGCAGTAAGGGATAGAATTACACTGTTCGATGTATTATACTGTTGTTTAACAACAAGCCAGTTGTTTATCCTAAAAAAAAAATAGGCTACATCGGTTGCATACTCAAAGCCTGTTTTCATTGGTGAAAAATTCAATATGGCGTCTACCTTGACTAAGGTCTGTTAATATTGCTGTGCTCATCTACTTGCTATTGTTTTATACAGTTATAGACCATATATATATCATTTATGTATATCGCAATAAGTAGGCAAAGTAACAATTCTGCAGGTAGGCTACAAGTGCAAGTTTATATTACATTTATGCATTTAGCAGACTTAGTGCATTCAAGCTATACATTTATTTTTACCAGTATGTGTGTTCCTTGGGAATTGAACCCACAAACTTTTGCACTGCTAACGCAATGCTCTACCACTGAGCCACAGGTAACATACATTTATTTATTTATTTATTTTCTTTCTTCTAACACTGCTTTGTCAATTTATGTCTACATTAATCTCATTTGCTATTATATCAAAAGGGGTTTAAATGTCAAAGCCAGTCACCATTTCCCAGCTACATCATTAAACCAGAATTGCGAAAGCTGTTAACGCAGCTTGCCCAGTAACTCAGACTTTACATGCGCATTACCGAATGTTTAATCCTCTGCACTCCCTGGTTGTATAGACATTCACTATCCCATTAGGGCTCAGAAAGGCTCAAGGACAGGCCCCAAAAACTTGATCTCACTCAGGGACCACTTTTTTATTTAACAGTGAGAAGAAAAAGGTTCTAACTGGGTCTGAAATGTCTCTTTTAGATGTGTCTAGTGCTACAGCCCTGATGCTGGCCCAATCAATCACATTAGAGCAGTGGAAGTGGGGAGATGTGACAGTGCAGAAACACTTCAATACAGACGGTCCGTCTGTCTGTCCGAGAGATCACCTCACAGTCATAGAAAAACACACTCAAACGTCTTGAGTGAGTGTGATTAGTTATAAAGGATCGTATTGTTCAATGGCTGGAAGAAAATTAGAGACGATAGTGGACGCGAATCAATACTGTTTACCTCTCTAAAGTGTGACCATATCTATCAGTAGCTCCGGGTTGGCTGTAGATTGCTTTTATCCAACACTGTATTGGCGACCAGGGGAGAACCTGAGGAATGGAAGTTTTAGGACATAACACTAATTTTGGTGCGATTGATAAGCTGCTCAGCCATTCAAAATAAATGATTAAGGCAGGCAAGAATTAATTAAAGCACCACCATTATCTTTTAAGATGTGATAGCAATAGGGCATTTATTTTTCCACCAACAAATCATGATTCCCTCCAAATCCAAATTCAATTAGATGTACTATATGTAAAGTAAATGTCAGGAAAATTTTGAATTCTCATTTGGGATAAAATTTACAGGCGTTACTGTAACTTGTATTTCAACATCATTATATAAGAATGGAAATTGGACATTGGACAATAGTGCGAAGCCAGATTCATTGTAGATATACTGAGTCAGTAATTAACTTCGCCAAACAATTGTGCTTCCAAAGTAGCTTATCAAAACCTAGTTCATTTATTTGGAATAAAATACATGAGCATGAGCGAGGAGTGTGCACGGATAAACACATGGAAGGAATTTCCAAATATTTAGGCTATTAGGAAGGCTTTTTTTTGTCTCATTCTGTCATTCACCAGACTAATTCCCTGCATTTGCCAAATTGGAGCTGCTCTTGTGCACGGCATGTGTTAATATCTGTTGCCAGTGATCAAGAACAAAGAGAATTTTCTTAAATAGAGTAATCACCTTTATTTATAAATGACAAAATGTAAGGGCCAGAGAACATTGAAAACAGTTGTTTTATGATCAGTTCATTTATGGATGGGATTTTATCAGCTTGAACTATAAAAATAGCTATTAAACAGACCTGTAGAACAGTGTCCATTCATTGCCGGTGTACTTAAAATCACATTATACCGACTTGTGCACAGAAAAACAACTAAACAAACCGATGACTTTTTCCTCCTTTCACACAATACAAGATTAACATTTAATTTATCCCATTACAATGCAATTGCTTTGAGATAATGATCCAGTCGTCCTGCTGGGATCATTTGAAGACTTGAATACAAAGGTGAATTACTGGTGTAACCGGTTTAAAACAAAGGAAAAGACATGATAGAGGATAGTGACAGAACACTACATAGATTAGCCTGCAAACCCATCCCAAAAGTGAAGGGGAGACATAGAAAACAACACAATTAAATTATGACACCTGACACTTAGACCCTACCTCTGTGTAAAATCCTAATAGACTGGCTGTGGAGAGTGAGATGCTGTCAGACGATTAATGTGTGATCACACGCATTAGCACCGCTCATATTCAAAAATCCTCCCATGGCTTCAAATGAGGACATTGACACAGACTATCTCAAATATTTTTCACAAGTTTTAAATAACTATGCTACTGATGGCAAGTGCCACAAATGGTGTGAGTGATGATACACAGATGTTTACTACACCTAATGCCTGGAGATGATCTATAAAGTGTGTCTAATACCATGTAGATATGAGCAAATTTAGATTGCTCTTGCACAAAATAAGCAGGCACAGAAAACCGGTTTTGGTGGCATGCTATGGTTTAACAATGCAATCTACTTTGTGGCTAAAATCAATGCTGACACAACTATTTTACTTGTTAATGCAATGTATTTTGAAGTGAAATATGAAGAAAAATTGTGCAAGGTAAGCCAGACTGAATATGAGTTTGCAAAAACACTGCCTAAATATTACACAGCTTTGCATCAGGTATGTTGAATGAAATCCAATACTTGTTTCTTACTAATTTTGGGGAGCTGATTCCAAAAATAGTGCCTGTTTTACAATTTCTCACCAAGTATAATTAGCAATTATTATTATTATTTTTTTTTACATCCAAACAGCTATAGAAAAATACAGATTTTGTGAAAAAAACCATAGTTATTTATAAACTTGTTCATATAAAGTCCTTTGGCATTAAATTGAGTATTATAGCATATTTT
Organism: Carassius carassius; assembly: GCF_963082965.1. Taxonomy (NCBI): domain Eukaryota; kingdom Metazoa; phylum Chordata; class Actinopteri; order Cypriniformes; family Cyprinidae; genus Carassius; species Carassius carassius. The sequence continues at coordinate 39,167,372 of NC_081755.1, read as the reverse complement.
CCCAGTCCTTTGTAGACTAAAAGTAAATGATACGTCTTGCAAACTTTTGACAACTTTTATTTTCATATGCACATTCAAACTATATATATATTTAGACAAATCTTAATTTTCAAAAAAACAAATAACTAAACTATATATATATATATAATTTTATCGGTACATCATAAAATTAGGTAATATTGGGCCTTGTTTGCAAACCAGCTGAATTTCTTTGTTTTAGCATGCACGGCTGTCTCATACAATAACTGCTTCGGCTAAGTGATGTCAATGGAGAAGGAAAGTTGTTTAAGAGGAAGAGCAATTTATTATATTTTGATTAAAAATAAATATATATATATATGAAAACAAATTCTTTTTAGCTCTTTATGAATCGTTCACAGTAACACCAGTAATAACATGTAATACAGTAAATAGAGACATTTTTTATTTCCAGTCGACTCAAATAATATATAAAAATATTATGACAATAAAAAGCTGCATTTGGCAAAAAAAAAAATTGCATTTATAAAATATTCAAATCCATTACCTCTAGGGAAAGTGTGTGTTTGACAGTCAACTGAACTCACCCACTCATAACACATAACACAATCAACACCTACACATACCCACAGCTCACAGACTGACCGTGGGCATTGGATATCAGCAAATGATTACACAAATCCTCTGTCTGCACGATCACAAAGCACAAAGACACATTTACATTATTTTCTGTCAACATATCTGGGTTGTTTTGATCTAATAGCTGTGCCACCAGGTCCATGAGGAATTTCCCTCTTCGAATAGAGCGCAGATGATCTGATCCCTAGAATACATTTGTTGCACATTTCTTTGATTGAGTAGCCATACTTTTTAAAAAAAAATTTATGCATTGTCTTCTAGTGAGGATCACATGCGCTGCACGGTGTGGACGTCTCCATGAGCAAAGGCAATAGAGAAGAATAGAAACAAACTCTGCCATACTCATGTCTGAAATCTACATACAAATGTGAAATTCAGCATGCTAATGCTATAAATACCAGTAAACATTACTGGTAATGGAAGATAAGCCCGGGATGATGATACAATCACCACAAAAGATAAAACAGGAGGACTGGTATGGAGGTGTTGTGGTCGAGATTGAGTTTGGGACACACATAGTTGCAGACGGAGAAGTCTGCGCTGTTAATTACACTTGCGTATCCCCTCATAGCTTCAAAATTAGCCGTGCTGAAATGATCTGTATTTGTGGAAAAGTGAAAGGAATCAATTTGCATGCTAAATATAACCCTGCAAATTCAATAAAAGGCCAATGTTAATATTTCCAGCGGTTAAGATAATGGTTGGCAACACTGCTAAATTTAGTCCTAATGAATCCTTTAAAGAGAAATGACATTTTAAGCAAAAAGATTACAATACACCATACAGCTTCCACTTCACTTGGGTCCGTAAAATTGTGGGAAAAGTACAATTAAGCATTAGTGCTGCATCTTATGTTTGGAATTACGCAGTGTCCATTTATCTTTGTGAAGCAGTTGTTGTCTCTTTTCTTTGGGGAAACAAATTGACTCCAATTGTAGTCATAAAGTTTCAGACGCAGACACTGCATAACCTTTGACATAGACGTGGCCATTGTTCCTATTTCAGCCACCATAGTTGATTTTTCAGGGCTCAACCCAACATAAACGGCATGTGTATTATTTAGCGTGCACCCTGCTTTAAGGCACTTCCTTAGCTTTTCAATCCACAGAGTCACCTGTGGACCCACATGCACGGCTAAAGACCCCGATCAGGCTTTAGGCAGGCGAAACATCCATCCTCCTGCTCCACTGGGCCACGGCAGACGGATGATTCCTCAAGGTGAGATTTTTTTTTTCTTTCGTTCAGTTGAGCTGCATTGATTCGGGAGCAGCAGGCGGATGTCACACATGCACTGAACAGTGCTCAATGACTTTGCTATCCCATTCCCATTTAAATTGCCTCTACTTTCCCTCTCTGACACCTGTTTAAATCAATGTCTTCCTCTGCAGGTCATGAGCTGAATGTACTGAGGCGCTCACCGACCGCCTCTCAAATCCACTAAAATCAACACAATAATTGAAATATTTTCAAGCTGATTACACTGAGGCCCGAGGCTCGGCTGGTTGCTATGAGTGTGCTCCTCGGTTGCTAGGGGGAGTAAATCATCTTGCATTATTTGATTTTTGTTACTGATATGAAAGCGCTAGTCCCACGATTAAATGTCTCACAGTCAAACACCTAGGGGACAGAGAGGAGAGACAAAATAAAACAGTCAACGTGAACCTGTCAAATAGCATTTCAAAACTTTTCCTGTCCTGAGGGCTCGGGCGCAAATCTGCCTGCTTATTTGTGTTTGTTCCAGCTGAAATGACAAAGCGAAGAGCACAGGCTGATTGAAGGAGAGCAGAGCAAGCATGGTTGAAATGTCAGGGAATCACACATCAATCTGAGCTCTGGTCACATCATCAGCCTCTCTTAGCGCTTTGTCCTGCTCCTAAACTAACTCTGATTGAGTAATTCAGGAGTGTGATCCAGGTGGTAAGTGAAGTGGGATGAGAACAATTTAGGCAATGCTTGAGCTGCTTTTTAACCTTAAACTGAAAGAAAAACACACGGCTCACTGTTGTGTTGGGCCCAAGTAAGTAGTCTGATGTTTGACTGACAATTCAGATGTTTTTTTGATGATTGATGAATGATTTGTTTTATACTGACATATTGTAAGATCTCTCTCTCTATACAAATACAATATTGTTTAAAATCTTGACTACATTTTTACATTTTATTTATTTATTTATTTGCCAATTTTGATTAGAATATTTGAAATGTGAATAAAGATGGGAATTATAACGTTTTATTATTATTATTGTTTTTAATGAAACATAACAATAACAGCAGTTTCAGGTTTTTGAAACTTTATTTGAAAGATTCCTATTTTATTTAAAATAATGCATAAGCTAAAAACCTTCCATGTACTGTATACGGTATATAAAACCTTCTCAGTGTTTCACTATTCACTACGGGCTAAAAGAAAAGCAAGATTATTAGATTCAAAAGGTTTTGTGTGCATTTGTGCATTTTGATTATTGGCACGTGTTTTTATTGTTTCTGAATAAAATAAAATCATATACACATATGAAATAAAAAATTAGTTATGTCATAAAAGCTGCTTTAGTTAACATGCGCAAGGCCGCTTTATGGTGGCTGACATGTTGAAATCATATGACCAGCCAAATTGTTCATTTACATCATGTATTATCAGATACTTTCACTCACTTACTGTCAATAATGCAATTCTACAACATTTTAGGAAACTGGCAACTTTTAATTCCATGCCATTCAACTGCCATACTAACAGTTGTGCCCCTCTAACACTCTTATAACCAAAAATAATCTGTTTTAGGTACAGCTAGGATTTGTATAAGATAGCAGCCTCTAAACCGAACCCTATTCATCTGTATTATTTTACAAATGAAGACCCTGCTGAGATGAGCTACGGCTCAAGTTTCCCTGTTCCATTGTATCCAGCTGTACTGCAGAGTTCAGTTTGTAAAGTAATAAAATATGTCAAAAGTTCACATATTTAAACAATCCACTGACAATCAACACTAATTAGATGAATAAGGTTTTAAACATAAAAAAAATAAAATAAATATAACTTTATAAATAATTGCAGAATTAAAAAAAGTTTTCCACTTTTCACCAGAAAAGCGATCTGACCTCACCAGAATAAGGTTCTAAAATTTCTTCAAATATAAAAAGTAAATCTGATGCAGATCCACGATTTGACAGCTTTATTTCATAAATAGTGTTTTGCTCTCCTCATCACCTGGCATTTAGCAGAATTTGATTTGAAGGCATGTGAAACACATCGGAGGGTGCTGGTGTCTACCTTGCCAAATGAGATCAGTGTTCGTAATAACAGGGAGGTCAAGTGGAAGGGCCACTTTTCAATTCTAATCCACAGAGCCGGCGAACATTAAAATGTGTCTGCTGGATTTAAAGTGCGATAAACACAGCAGCTAAGTGATACATTCTGAGAAATCCAGGTGTGGAATCCTTATAGCAAATGAATAAGTATATAAACTAACAGCAGATGTGTCTTAACACCGGCGGCGCTTTGTACCCAGATTGCAGGTTCAGCTGTACAGTAATTATGAAGCATTATGTTTGCAGAAATCACAACGCAGTGTGATGTCTACTGACAAATTAACAAAGAGTATAAAAGCAAAACATCTAAATACTGTGGTAATAAAAAGTATAATTGGTAATCATGTCGACGATATCAATTAAGATGGAAACAGGAAAGAAATAATTACTATAATGATTGTTGTGAGGTAATCGCTCCCTTTATAACATGCACGGAGAATCCAAATAAATCAATCCAATAACATCAGGCAAATGAAAAGCGCCACACTGCGAGCATTAAGAGTTTCCTTCTCGCCGCCTCTCTCTTTCTTGTGCTCCGCCGAGGGGGAAACGTTGGCTGATCTGAGGCCTGCCCCTAAACAAACATGACGCCCGCCATCCAGAGGCCTTTCATTATCCCCGCAGTCAGCCCGGCGCATGGCAGTCAGATCGATAAGGCAGTCCGGCTCTCTTATTTACCAAGCAACACATTTCTTGTGGCGGAGTTGTCTTTTTTTAATAACCAGCCTCTGTTTAACTGCTTTAGTTAGACTCTGTGTGAGACCATCTGGTCCCCAGTCCTGTAAGACTCTCCTAAAGCCCAGGCCTGACAAGCAAGAGATATGTCAATGCAGTCCTCAGCACAAAGCAACATCTGCCGTGCCTGACACCCACCATTGTATGGCCATTTAATCTGTCCCCCTCCTCCCCTTAACGGCACACAACAGCTCTCGGTATTATGTTTTGCCACTCAATTAGCATTATCATCCCGCTGAAATAGAGGCCAATTTACCTTTAATGACATCATTGTTAGATGAGTGACAGCGGTCCGGGTCGCGGCTATCGCTAGATAAACGAAGGCCGGTCTCCATCTTCCCGACTGGCCGGCACGGCGGCAGCGCGGTCGCCGCCAGCCAATCACGGCAGGCTTTCCTCAACCCTTCACCAGCAGCATTGTTTCCTCCAGTTCTCAGAGGCAGTGTGGTGGAAAATTGAGTCCAGATTCATTAGGTTTCCAGTGTGCCGCTCGAGTCAGTTAAATTGATACATTTCCTAACAAAATTGAAGTGCTTTTGTGCCGCCCGCGGATGGCTGGTGACCTCACTCGGCCCACTGAGCAGCCGAAGCGAGCTGATGGATCCATTAGACCGCTTAGACTACTTATTCCTTCCCCTCCATCTCTGACTGACACTGTAAATCTGAACCAATTTCAGACTCTAATCACCATTACAAACCCCTTCCACTGTCCATTTGTTACTCTGCAATTCGAATACTCTGCACAGATTGGTCCAAAAATCCCAGTTTAAAGCAGCAGCCCTTCGGTTTCCTCTGGCTAAATGGTTCATGACTGCCGAGACCCTTTTTCCTCCACCGAGGGAACAAGCCGGCGTCAGCGAGCGAGATGTAAGGTAAAGATAGACTCTAAAACACAAGGCCTTGGTTTGAGTCCCAGCAGATAGGCAGGAAATTAAAATGGAAAAACAAACTAAATGGGAAAAAAATATATGGGCGAAACAGATGTGTGTGAAATTCGCAGGGATGACGGGCAGGGCTCAAGGCTGCACTGCCGGCGGTGACAGAGCAGTGTCCTCTGAATAACAATCACTTTACACCTCCAAAACATTTCTTCATCCACTACCAATTTTTACACCAGCTTTTATCTGCCCACTCAAGCGCACAGCTCCGCAGAAGCTGGAGGATATTATTTCCCTGTTGGCCCAAGTCATATAACTCTGCTTAATATGCACTCTATAATTTAAGACACTTCAATAATAACTAGAATGTGCTTTGCCATATTTTTCCCTGAGTTTCAACTTTGCTCAACTTCGAAAAGGCCACTCTCAGCGCCCCCACGCATAACAGGTAGAAACCAGGTTTGGCGCATTCATAATTTATTCATCATTAATTCACGCCGCTCAATCAGAGGGCTTACGCACAAACCCATCGAGTTGTCTTGACAGTCTCGATATCTAATTACTGCTGCTCCTCATATCCTCCAAGTGCGGTGGAAATACGTTTTAATTGATATTGAGATGTTTATGCCCTCAGAAAGTAATTAAGATTTTCAATTAATCCCGTCTAATTTCTGGACATCTTGCCTGCGTGTCCTTGAGCATCCGCCGATGAATTCCCCAAACCATCGCAGAAAAGAAAGAACTTCAATTATGCCGCATTGAATCGCAGCCCTGTAAATGACCTCATCTGAGGCTACATCAACATTTAAATTAAAGCCAATGCAAACTCAATTAAACAAAATCAAGGTGGCACAATCACCCACAACCAATGGGTCACCAGAGATGCTGCTCATCCTGTTTTATTACGCCAGCTACAGTTCTGCTGGCACAATAAAAGCCTGCAGCGCGAGGATTCTGTCTTATGAAGGTGTGAGTGAGATGGCGAGCTAGGCATTAAGACCAGAGGCTCTTAAGTAATCAATACCACAGTTCCATAAGAATCAATTAAACAGCCCACTCACAGAAAGTTCAGCTTCCACTGGGCTGGGAGAAATAATGAGTGCTCTGACCTCTCTTCTCCCACAATGCTCTCATTCAGTTACTGCTTTTATTTGTTCAGAAACACTGTAGCGAGCGCCAAGAGAGGAAAATCTGGAGGAAACGTTTTGTCTCCCACCACTTGTGCGGGCAACCGACGTTCCTGACGTGCACATTCTGCATGTGTCGCCTTTGCTGTTTCTTTGTGGCATCCGTGTATCATCTCTTCCTGTGAGGCTATTTAATTCAGGAGCTCTCTGTATAAAAATATATGAGAGCGATATGACAACACCTCTGTTGGCATAAGAAGAACACAGAACAATTACCTCTGCACCGCTTGGAATCACCTGCACATCTAGGCCAAAAAACGCCTGCATTAGGGATTAGGGTGACATAATCTTAGCAATGGCTGGAGAGTGGGGGGCTGAATAGGTTTCAAACCTCTATGCCACGCCGAGATAACATTTGTCACAGGGGTGCCCTGGCTTTCCCATTCATAGATTAGTGGACTGCTTCTTTTCAGCATGCGAAATAGCCCTGGCACTGCAGCGTGTTTTTTTCTAAAAGCTAACCTCCCCCCGGGACGGACGGTGGAAACATCTCGTCTTTCTTCAGACGAGCTTTCACCGGACCTCTTCGGGAAGGGTGGAGCACCTCCTCTTTGTCTGAGGAAGTGGGACTCGGACGCGAGCGGCGAGCCGACTCCGTGGCCTAACGAAATGAGCGCTTAGATCCGGTTAAGACCTTCCCGTCAGCTTAAATGTCCATACGAGTGCTGATTCCAAGTGGAAGGAGCCCTTGATATTGTGACAACACTAATTTATCAATTTTAATCCTCTAAAATGGCTTCATGAGAAATGTGCCTTCACAAAAAAGTCACCCCAGAGCGGCATGGATTGCTTACTTGAACTCATTTTTTTTTGTGTGAGTGCGAGTGTGTTAATGCTCTTATTTTCAATTGTCCTCATGCTAAACTGCGCCGTGTGTCATCAAGGCCCTTTTCAGTGAGCTTTAATCAGACAGAGCAACTCCACACTTCTGATTTAAAGAGATTCTGTGCATCTCCAAAGGGCAAGAGTGTAAATGAGATGTGACATTTTATTTGTGCTGTGCTGTTCGGTAAATAAATAAATATCATTCCATGACAGACAGAGGCTTCCTGGCACAATCTCACTACATTGCACTCTCTGGTTAACTGTCACACCATTAAATTGTCTCTTTCTCTGACATGCTGCCCTTCTGATTGGTTACCAGATGTAAAGAGAGGGAGCACTTGCCAAACAGTTTCAGAAAGCATGAAATTGACATTGTGAATCAGATGTGACACCCAGGCTTCTCTGGCTTGTAATTGATCTGCATTTAGAAGATCGTGAGAAAGACGGCAAACACGAAGAGGAGAGAGATGATTATACGAGCATTACGACCCCTTCTTCTCTTTTTTTTTTTTTTTTGTCTCGTTGACTCTGATTTCATCTTCAATTTTACCTGTAGTGTAGAGAACTCAGCAGGGCCTCAGCTATCTTTCGTTAGTGAGACTGTAGTTATTACTCTTTCATGTGAAGGATCTATCCATTCATCCTAATTAAATTGAGCTTTTTAATCTGGTTCTTTTAATCCCGAGTCTTCTGCGTAGGGACTTGGGTGATGGGATTTTGAAAGGCCCTACTCCTGATCCACAGACGCATTCTTATCTCTCATTTGCCACTGAAATACAACTTGAGGTTTGTGCTCTTAAGAGCACCACAATTAGATCTTTGAGCCTGGTGCCTTTGGGTACAGAGGAATTGAAAAGCTAGCCAAACCAGGAACGGAGCTGGGAATTCACAACTTACTTTGATTATTTTGCATATTCTGTATTTTACATAATTGGGTTTAAAACTCACGTGGGCTCGTAACCAATTCGATAAAAGATCAACATGCCCAAATAAGATTTTTCTTTAAAAAAAAAAAAAAGATTATTTCTTTTTTTGTGAGGCGTGTGATTAGATTAGGACATTATTATTATTACCATCAAAGCAAAATTGGATTTATAGATCCAGTTTGGATTTAATAGAAAGATTTTTTTAGTTTTTTATTGTATACGATTTCCCATCTTGTTCATGTGTCGATTAGACAAAGATGCTGGAAAGTTTAGTAGGCCATGAACGAAGCCGACAAATATAACAACTGTCAACCGCCTCCACAGTCTTATTGCTCTACAGAGGGAACTCATGGAGTTTTCTCTTTAAGATCGTGATCGGGACCACACTAGATAAGGCTTGTTCTAACTGGGTATCCATAGATAGAGGTCTTACCTGGGAGTAATTTTCAGCATGATCGCCCTTATCTAAGCTGAGCTCTCTCAGTCTCACATAGTCTCTGTTTAACCACGGCCCTCACTTTACAATGCCACCCGTCAGCTTCTGGCCAAAGATGCTTGTTTGCAAGGGATTATGGCCTTTCTGCTTCTGTTGCACAAACTATGCATGATGCCATTGTTGTACAAAAAAAAGTAACCTATTGCAATCACCCTAATCAACAGAGCCAAACGCCAAAGCGTATTAGCACATGCAAACCTGTGCAAACCAGGGAAAGTGGCCATGTGAGAGGATTGGGAAAATACGTTTGAGGTCAAATCGTATGTTTTTATGCAAACGTATGCCATGGGAGAGGGAAAGGGGGGGAGTGGGGATAAATTGATAGGACAAATGATAGCCTTGAGAGTTCTGTTGCTAGGATGGCTCTGGAAATGAAAGGAACAATGAATCTTTTAGGCAATTACCTCATTAGATTGAGAGCAGAGCTCTATAATTTATCGGGCTGTCGAGATTAAAGTAATCCACAATGCAGAAACTCAAGAGCTGATCTTATAATGGATATTTTAATCATGTCCCTCAAAAATGTGGAGACTATTAACTTCCAATTTCAATTTATAAATAAAGAAATGATTTTGAACCTTTTTGAAATTACCAACGCATCCCATAAGACATTTTGGTTCATTATATTGGCACTTTGAATGCACTGAACAGAGAGCATTTTGAATTATATTCATGACATTTACCTGGTAAACATTTTTTTTAAGACAGGCAGAGGTGCATTTATTCATTGTTGAACCAAACTAAAATACCATACAAAAGGATATCTTAAAAAGCAAACGTTTTTGGATACAGTTTTATTAACCTAGCCTAGAAATGGGAAGACACTTCGTGGGACGCAATAAGGTTAAAAGTCTACTGAGAATAGTTTCTATGGTAGCGATACAAGTTTATCAAGTATATTTACAACCTCCTCTCCTGAGAGGGGCATTAATGTAGGATTGAGTCCCCAAACGCAAAACTGAATACAGGCTCTAAACTCCACTACAAGCTTCCAACCTTCAAACATGCAATTAAATGGCCACACTCACAGCAGTGGGGAAAAAAAACTCTTGATGGTGGGTGAACGGACCCGTCGCCATGCTTTGAAAAGGCTGATACCGTTAAGCCTGATTCAGCTTTTCACAACAGCCAATACTGTGCATGTAATCCATGGGTTTGAATTGAAGTGCATTATCAACTCAAATAGCCTGAATTAGCAAGTCTACGTACACCCAAACAGTCAAACAGGAGGAAAACAAACAGCAGCAGGGTGGGAATAGACTGAGCCTGGCCCCCTCAGTGACTCTCTTCAGGGGCTCTCAGAGGAGATGCTCGCTATAGTTACCACACCGAAGACTGCTGCAGGGACACACGCGGCCATCCAAACTGCACCAGGGACACTTTCAATATAGCTACATTAAAAAAGGAGCTAGGCTGACAACAAAACAAAGCTATCGCACTTGCTAAAAGCCTCCATTGGATGAAAAACCAAGCCTAATTGCTTTGCTTGATCTGATGTGCTTTCATCCGAATTACTAGTCATTTACATACCTTTTCAAATGAAATACAGGCAAGAAATATGCTTTTAATTGTGACATTTGCATTTTTTGTAGGGGCGAGAGCTGTCGTGAAGACCAAACAAGCAGTTCTCGCTGTTCACAGGTATAAATGTGACATCACCCAGACAACATTCCTCTCAATGAGTGAAGAAAGCCCTCAAAAGCCTTTTATCTTCAACTAAGGATAGTTTTCATCCCATCTTTAACCCTCTACTGTGAAACGAAAGGTTTTAAGCTGCCAAAAAAATAAAGCCCGCAGAGGATATGAGCGTGAGCGTGCTGGATAGAAGAGGAGGGGTGAGGTTATATTGGTCAGAACCGCACTGAGGTATGAATGGAGCGATCGGGTCCTTAAAAGGCTATTGTGAATTTATATTGGAGAGAATAGCCATATTATCATCTAGCTGCTCTACGGATTCGAAGTCAAAATCATATCCGATGATGATTGGCTTGCTGGAATGTCCTGATGGAAAGGTAGAGCCCATCGCATCCCCATCTCCATCTCACGTCGCATTGGCATATGCGGCTCACTGAACCCTAGTTTTGGCCAAAATTGAAGAGCTTACACAGAGTAAAATAAATAGATGGTTGAATAGCAATCGCCCGTGCCCCTGCACCTTTTATCAGTGGGAATCTAACAGCCGTGCTGTTTCAGGGTTTCAGTTTAGCTTCCGATTAAGGTATGTCCTGGCATTTTATTCCCTACATCTCTATGCTTCATAGCTCCCAAAGACTTCTGGGTAACTGCCTATTATCCAACAGTTCCACTCCACTGACCCTGCCAATAAAACTTTTCATATCCCAATAAATGAACTCGATTGCAGCGTTCTAAACATTTACACTGCGCTAACAGATCATCTCCAGACCTTGGAATTGGCTAAATTCCCTTTTCCTGATGAATATATAGAAGGAGATTAGAGATATGATAGCTTTTCAGATTGCTGCACCCAGAGAAATTAGTTTAGCGAGCGTTTACAGAGGCTAAATTGGAACCATTAAATAGCGGATTGAATTGATGGCACATTCATTGTCTCTCCATCGGTATCACTGTAAAATCAATTAGCCGTCACTTTTCCATTCCCAATAAAGTATGATTGTCAGCCACGGATGGCTACAGAAAGCCTGACAGCCACTCGGAGCGAAACACCCATTGCAAAACAAATTTGCGCGCTGGGCGACTGCTAGTAAATGTGACCTGTAATTGTGTGGGGAAGCACGCTAGTGTTCATCAAAAAGCCAAATGTGCGTGCTATGGATTATTAGTCAGAAATACCGCTCTGGCCATCTGGAGGGAAGCTCATGAATTCTTTAAAGTGTTGCACTGCTCAGACAAGTCAAAAAATGTTTATTGATTTTTTCTTAATAGTTGCGCTTTGATATACGTAACATACTCATATGGTGGCGGCTGTGTTTAATGATCATCACAGAGTTGCAATGTATGAATTATGCAGCAGGAGCCCTGTTTATATATTAGGACAGTTAGCAAAGCAGCCATGTTCACAACTGTTTTAGATAATCATCTCCTCGGAGAACTATAAATTACACGTAACCATGGAAATCAAAGAAATACTGTGGACAAAATGCATAGTGTTGAAACAGTACTGGAACCACAATTATGTTATGTGGGCGAGGAAAGAAATCCTGTGCAAATATCAAGGCTTTGAGCAACATCATAACTATGATTCTAGATCAGACGCAAATGTTCTCAAGACTATATTAAGCATAGAATAATAAAATAATTTCAGCAATATATTATTTCAACCCAAAGAAACATAATTTACTAAAATAATGAGATTTTAAAATATTTTGACACCAACAGGTAAACTTCATATGCCTTATATTTCCTGGTATTATTTTGTCTATATATATATATTTTGTATATATATATATATATATATGAGCAAAATTACTTTTTATTTTCTGAAAAATGTGAGGTGAGTTTTTGCATAAAACAACTAAGAATATCTGCCAATGGGGCAAGAAAATTAAATGGCAGATATTTTGATAATTTTTCAGAAATCAAGAATCAGTATCTTTAAATTATTTAGCTTCTCTATCTAAGAATGTTTAGATAGTTGCACTGGAAAACAATACAAAAATAATACGTAAGACAATCATCTTTTGCAGTAGTGTCAGTTTAAATGAACTAAAACAAGAAGAAATGCATTGTACCATGATACAAAAATGCCGTAAGTGCATCAGGGGAAAGAAACAAACTAGATAATTTAGCAGTCTAGCATTTATACGTTTACTGGTATATTACGTACTCCAGGCATTTTATTTATCCATTTCATCCTAATCTTTTTTCTGTATTTCAATATAGTGAGCACACCAGTATCTGAGAGACATTCAGTCTGGTCAGCTGTCTGTATCAAAAACAAATCAAACCACATAATGCTTGTCAATTTGCCAAAGGCATTACTGGATGTCCTCGGAGATCAAGACTCTCATTTTGCCTTCTAATAAAATCAAATGGGGAGTCCTGCAGTTACTTTCCGTTGTGCATGGATTGCTATTATCTTTGCATTGAATGAGGTTTGTTACCAGATTGTTGAGCCTAATGCCACTATTTCTGTAAGCAACACATTAGAATGTGCCAATGCTGTGAGTGGCTACAGTATCACATATGTTGTGAAATTCTGAAGGGGGTGGGGGCACAGTTTTCATTATTCAGCCCATAACAGATGAACACCCAGGGAAGACCAAGGCATCCAACACCAGCAAACAGTCTTGATGAAGGAGGAGGTTATTAATTGGGGTTAATGAAACATTTGTGTCAAGAGTTGCCAAGACACAGTCTGGACCAAAGCATTTCTGTCCAGAAAACACACCACTAATGCACTGTAAAAACAGGACCAACTGCATTGAACCTTTACCTTAAACTTCACAAAAACAAAAACTTTCTTTATATGAAAAAGCATAAACTCTATTTAGATACATTATGTGGCTAGAAAAACAGAATGATAAAATTAACTCACTTTGTGGATTTACTGAATAGCTAGCATTAGCACACACACATGTACAGTAACTAGAGACTATCACTGCATTGCCATGTGCCAAAACAGTACACAATTATTGTTCAAATTAAGGAACATGCAGCATGTATAGTGTTGGTATTTAATGCCCTATTCTCGACTTAACCACAGGTTCTGCTTTTCAGCATAAGCCCCAAAATTCCATAACACCATAACAGAACATTAGACACTAACTGACCTCCTTCTTTATGAATCTTGTGCAAAAACACATTTTACAACACTGAATTTCAACAATTTCTCTTCTTATATAGTCTGAAGCAATCTCATTCAGCTTGAGTTCTGTTTAATATAATCGGTTAATGAGTTCACATAACGATTTTCTTTTAATTGCAATAAATTTAGTTATATTTGAGTGTAATTAACTTTTTAGTAAAATGTTTGCGACTAAGTGTACTCAACTGTGCTATTTTGGGACACCATGAATATAAACTAAAATGTGCATTTAACATTCTATAGCTGTATTTAAAAAAATGATTTAGTCATCACTTGTAGTACACTTGAGTGTACTAGTGTATAAAAGATGGGTTCAAGTGTACTGCAACTAAATACAATTTTTTAAATACAGAGATTGTATGATAAAAAAGTGCATTTTAGTTCATATTCATGGTGTCCCAAAATAGCACAGTTGAGTACATTAAGTTGATCCTAAGTTTATCTTAAGAAGTACTAAAGAATAATTTTTAGTATATTAAGTACAAAATTAGTGTGTGAAAATAGAGCACTTTAAGTACATTATGGAAGTATACTTTTTTAACATGGGTTAATATTCACTCAGATCTATCAAGACACAAAAACAATGTTTGGGTATTTCTTTTGAAGGACATAGTGTTGTTTTCACTGCCAGGCCAAGCACTCTTTTGGGCTTCGGGTTGTGTATGAGATTGACATGGGGTCGGGTTTGCGGTCAGGTTGGCCCCAGGTCACGGGACGTCCAGGCAGCGCAATGTTCGCTCACCAGCTGAGGAAGCCTTTAAAGTGAGGGAGGCCGTCGAGGTGGGGAAGGTGAGAAGGTCTACAGGAGTGTTTTCTCACGAGCCTGGCTGACCTGGGCCATCGAGGCAAGGGTGGAACCGGGCCCACAGGTGCTGCACAGATGCCTCTGGAGCACTGCAAGAAGCTCTGGGACACTGAACCAACAGCAGCAGCAGATTGAAGGAGGCTGCCGGCTCCCTCCTCTAAGCGAGACCCTCACATCTGCTTCACCATTCTCCTGCAGTAATTACCTCTCACACCCACTGAGCAGATGACTCACCCCACACCGGTCACACCCGGCTCATCTCCAACCAAGTACTCGCTCTGAAAAAGGGGTATTTCAATGCAAAAAATGAATAGAAAATACATTTGTTAATGTGCTTTATTTATTTATTTTTATTAAATCACCCTACAAATACTGATGTGAGATATACACACAACAGACATTATTTATTTATGTGTTCATTTATTAATCCTTTGCAAAAAAAGGCCTAACATTTTGCTTAATTTGATGATCCTGATTTCTAACATATCAACAAAATCTATCCATCTCCTATTTTTTGTTTTGTTTTTGTTTTTACAAATTAAGAATAAAGTATTAGCTTTATAATGCATTCATCAGAATAATGCAAGCATTTAGAAGTCAAAAGTTTTAATGTGTCAAAATGTATCAATTAACAATTTTTTTACATTTATTTTTAGAATTAGGTATAAGATAACTTCTGAATAATTCGGAATTTAACAAATAGCTTTAAACCGGTTCAGAGGAAGAATAATGTCTTTTTAACCTTACAAATGATTGTCAAAAGCAAAAAGGCTACAAAAAACATCATATTTTCTGAAAGTGTGACGTGCTATAGCAAAACAGGCACTACAGTATGCTTGGAATCAACACCCCCCGAAATTACTAAAGTGCTTGATTGCATTCAGCAAGTATGACGCAGACCAGTGTTATTTGAGCAATTTCATCAGACTCTTTCAAGGCTTTCTGACTGATGCCCCTTTCTGCTGCTCAAAGTTCTGTAATTACAGCACCCTGCACTGCATCAGATACTGAGAGCAAGATAAAAAGCAAAAGAGCTGGTAATGGAAATCTGTTTGGAGAGGTGTGGATTCTAATATCTAATTTCCCCTAATAAACTATAACCGATTTAATCTCCACCTTATCAGGCCAAGATTTCAACACTTTCCTTTTTAATTGGCTATTTTGTAATCTTGATTCCCAGTGGAGCTGATGGTCTGTCTCTCCCTCCAGAGGGCTTGCATGAAATCAGTTTGAAACGGTGTGTCAATCTCATTCTGAAGTGACCATCTGGCCGGCATACAGGAGTCGGGGATGGCATGCCGAACCCTGGGGTCTCGGAGAGGCAATCAGCGGCAGCTTTACACAATGTGTTAATGCAAATTTATTAGAGATTTCCTATTGGTCGCTTTAATCTGCTTTGTTTTGTCTTCAGTCTTGGGCTAAGGACCTAACAGAAGACAGAACACACAGAGCATGTAAGCGTGTGTGCACACACACAAACACACACACAGATCACAACAAGGCTCTGAGCATGTCAATACCGTTGCTTCAAGCGAATGAGCTAATTTCTTTGGGGATGAATAAAACATTAAAAACAACAATAAGCTGGAGCTGAACATTGGGCTCAGCATTCACATATTCTTTTGCAATAAAGCACATCCGCTTCCCAGACCCTCGAAATCAAATGACGCCATTGTGTGGCGTTGACCTATAGTGTTTTAAGACTGAGACTGCAGTACTGCATAGAAGTCCAGTCATGATAGTATGGAAATAAATAACAACAGATAACCAATTTAACAGATAGTATGTTGCACGTTCTTTGTGTGTCTACTGCATATAAAACAATTCAAACTCCAAATCGGTTCACTTGATGACAAGCCGAGCGCATTACACAGTTTCAAGGTTATTTATCACAGCAATAGCAGTCCGGCGGTTGTGCGAAAGCTGCGATTGTTTGTGTTGTCTGTTTTTATTATGATAACTGCGAGAGGAAGTTTAATTTGCTCAATTTTGGATTCTATTGAGATGGCAATGTAATACTATCAGTCTCACTTCATTTTGAAGTAATTAAACATATGTGTAGGGCAGCAGTATACTCAAAGTTACATTATCATATCTGTGCGAGACAGGAAGAGGGATTTGTGAAAGTATGGGCACTGAACAGGAGTTCTATGCAAAGCTTTGATTTCATTTTAACTTGAAATGTTCCTTAACAAAAGCAGAGAAGTAAAAGATAAAGAAATGGAGAAAAATACATTCCCATTATTTTTAATTGGACAAGCACTTTCACTTGACACTGTGGAGAGAGCCTTTATGAGATAAGTTAAGTGAGTTGTTCCACAGAGACAGAAAAATAACTATTTCTAATTCGGTTCAAAAGGCTAGGGCTTTAGAGTTCTTTTTTTTCTGGACGAGGGGACAAAATCGCTGTAAACAACTGCCTTTCTTTGCCAGGGAACTTGTTCATTTGCGCCTGAGCGTGCTCATGTGCTTCTGCATAAAAGCTGCTTATTTAGCGGTAAGTTATTACGCACAGCCGCAAGCGCTCAGTCGCACCGATAAAGGTTGAAAAAGATCAAATAATCCTTATCGTCGAGCTGACCCCGGAAACATTACTGCGAGATTGCACGTAAAAAGCGCAATATGACATTTATCAATATGAGAGACATTTTAAACAGCGTACAGTTACAATCTGGTCATCATCGCTGACTGACATCTGAGCAAATGTGTTCATTCTGTATCGGCTGAGAATAATGGGAAAAGCCCTTGCATTATTGCCAGCTCTTCCTGGAAGCTATAGAGCCTGTCATTAATCCCAACTGTCTGTAAAATTGAAGCAATAAAAACCACTCGCTGTACATCAAATATCTCAGCCGTGATGCTCAAGAAAAAATATAGATCCGCAGACAAATAAAGAGATTTATCCGTGATTGTTTCAGTTAAGATTCCTGGGCTCCCCGCGTTCCCTTTGTTGTACATGAGAGAGACATTACACCCATGGCAGCCCATGACCTCATTTGCCGAGAAGAAATTTAATTAACAAGGCAAACATTGTCTGTGACAATGCCTCTGCTGAGACTCCAGCAGATAGCAGCTACTGCCCAAACCGGCATCATAACAGTGTGACAGGCGGCCTTAAAAAGCACACACATCCGCTCCCACAAACATGGGTGGTATTAAAGCGCTGCTTTGAAACGGCACATTTTTCTAACGCCTGGGCCAATAAGAAAATAAACACGCCGCAATAATTGCTCCAGACCCCGCGCAGCAGTTGGCCATCCACACACTCATGAAAAAAAGATGTGTGGAGTTTTGACTGCAGATGCCAGCTGAGCTGACAATATGCTCTTGGTTCTCAGCCACATAAAGAGAGGGTGGGACCCTTTCGGCCTTTTGCATCATAAAGCCATTCAAATCTCTTTGTAGCCTACTGTAAAGCAATTGAACAGAAAGGGAGGGCACTAATTTGGCAGCACATGGCATGAGAGGCATTGGATGGTTGTCATTCATGAGAAGTGTCTGTACCTCTGTGTAGCTGCCCTAGGGTTGGGTGTTAGTCAATTAGCCCAGGGAGGCTGATTACAGAGCTGTGTTGGCTGAGATCATGTGGACAGAACGGGGACAAAATAGAAATCAGTGGGCAGTGGATGCTCGGGCCTTGCACAGTTTACACTGCTGTGACACGATAAACAGACCATCATTTAGCCACATGTCTGCTGAGGCTACAGCCTCCGGCGAAGCATCAACACTCAGCATCTCTGAACATAAACACTGGTTGTGGATCATCACGATAATGACTTTTAAATTTAAACTTCATTTGAATTGAATTTCAATTGAGGAAGTAAACAGGACGCAGAACTGCAATTAAGTTTTGAATGCAAGGATTAAAATGAATTGAAATACAAACAAGGTTTTGTCAAGTGAACTTTCAAAGTTAAAAAAAACTTTGATAAAACGACAGAACAACAGAATAATGGAAGATAGATAGATGGATAGATAGAGAGTAAAGAGGATGATAGAATGAAATAACGATAGATAGAAAGAGAACAAAAGAGCAATAGATAGATAGAAAGTCAAGAGAATGATAGAATGAAAGAACAATATATAGAATGAAATAAAAAAACAATAGATAGATTGATTGATAGATTGATTCTTCAATTCTGAACAGCATCTTTGAACAGAAATGCTGGTAGAAATCAAAACAATCCAGAGACTGTTGACCTGCATTCCAACTCATTTGATTTCTAAAGCTTTTTTTTATTGTTATTTTTAACTTTGCGACATGCATGATACCCATTCAAGGCTTAGATGAATTGGATATGAATTGGACTCTGTTGTGTCTTCATGTGGTTGGAAATGCCTTCCATGCTTTGTAAATGCAATGCATAATGTAATAAGCCTATGCGGACATATAAATAGAAAAATAGAATGATAGAATGATAGATAGAACAACAGATAGAATGACAATGACAGAACAACAGAACGACAGATAGAATGAAAGAACAATAGATAGATAGATAGATTCTTCTGTGCTTTGTAAATGCATTCCATAATGTACAGACTGAGTTTTTTTCCACCCATTATTGTAAGAGCAATGTCTGAACAAGCGGAACAATAACAGAGCTAGTGCTTCATTACCCAAGCTTCCATTCATACTAATGATGTGCACCATTACTCTTCTTCCTGCTTTGGCTCCTGTGCTATTTCCCTGACTTATGGTGCCATATATAACAACACAATCATACCCGATGTGGTGGTTCTTTATGATGATGTAGGGCACAAGCCGAATCAACACCAAAATAACACCAAGGTGTTGCCACATTGGCTTTGCTCCTCCTTTTCCTCTGGATTATCCAGTGTGAAAGCATGTAATTGGGTCTGTGAGGATATTAAACTCAAAGCTAAAGAGGCTGCATCAAAAGCAAAAAGCACGGCAAAACAATTTTAAGCCTAATTTGGTTTGAGACACGACCGGCCCAGTGGCGGCACGCAACAGAATCATTTACGATAAGGATTAAGCTTGCGCAATCAAAAGATAGAACAAGATAATGTGGCGAGATACATTTGGAACACAAGCAATTAATGGAGGAAGCATGACACGAGCTGCTAAAGATGAAGGAGGAGAGGATCTCTCAGCACTTCATCATTATTAATGACAAAGACGCCTGCATCCCACCCATCTCTGGGTGCCTGCCGCTGAGGCTGCCGTATGGTTTGGGGAAGCCAGACGGAGCTGTCAAAGGCCTGTCCGGATAGCGTGGCTGCTGTCTATTACTCATGTGACTAGTGAACCCACCAGGCAGAAAATGACTGGGTTCACAAGGTGATTAATGAGCTCTCGACCACCGCATGTCAAAATATGACGCCGATTGTTAAGCTGCCGGCCCTCTCCCAGGACGGGTCCTATAATGCACTTTCATTGAAAATCAATTTGGTGTTTCCCTCAAAACGGGAATCATGGTGTCTTTATTCATTAACACAGTGACATTATGTTTAAATGGTGCAGTTTGTCTCAGTCCCACAGGCAGGATGTGCAATTGTTTTTCAGCTCAAAGCACTTCCAGCAAGATATTCAGTTGCTGGCATAGTATAGTGCTGAAAAAGCACATTATATAGGGTGGTAAAAGAAGGTTCCAAAAGATTGGTTTCACCGCATTGAACAGTTCTTAAAAGAATTATGATTTTTTTTTTTTTGAAGAACATTTTCTTAAAATGGCTGCATCATTTAGAGACGGCTCTAGTAACTGTACCATGGCAACACACATATAGGATCCCAACAGTGTCACTCATATGGACAATAGCCTCACACCAGATTTGAGAAATTTGATGAATGGCCTGGCACTGAAAACTCCACCACGTCCGGCCACTGGAGTTCTGGAGGACTCGACAGGATTAGCCCGTTATGGATCTAGGAGTTTTAGGATAATTAGGATTTAAGGATGCCGTACGCTGACTCTGAACTGGGCCTCTCAGTGCCACTACCTGTTTGAGGTGAGAACACAGGAGGAAACTGGTTCGACACATAGGCTGTAGAACCTAGTGAATGTGTTTGGAGTCACCCAGCCTCCAGCCCTACAAATATTTGCTAGCAAGGCCACCACAAGTGAGCGGCCAGGACAATGCGACAACCCTATTAGAATGAGCAGGCAGCCTGAGCGGGCAGGGCACATCTTGTGCTTCGTAGGCCAAAGTGATGGCATCCACAATCCAGTGGGCCATCATCTGCTTGGAAGACAGCCTTCACTTTTGCTGTCCTTCTTAACAAACAAAGAGCTGCTCTGAGGTTCTAAAGCTCTGAGTTCTATCCACAGTTTGTAGGGCTCTTAGCACCAATGCCAAATCCCAAGAGGGTAAGGAGGGGAGCCTATGAGGATTTAACCTTCTGGCCCCCCTAAGGAACCTGACAACCGGGTTGTGCTTCACCACCGACCTCCCCTTTACAGTGTTGTGGTGTGCAGATATAGCAGCAATGTAAACCTTAAAGTTGGAAGTTGTGTGCCAGTGCATCTATGTCAAGCGTTGCCTCAGTTAGGGAGTAGAACAACTGCCATTGAGTGGTTTCTGGAGATGCAGCGACTCCAAACCGACTCCAGATCAGCTGAACAGCCTGGGGGTGGAGTCTCCACTCCCCTGGAACTCCCGCTCGAGACAGCTCGTCGGCTCCCCGAATGAACACTCCTGGGAAGGGATGGCACAAAGGGACCTCAAATGCTTCTGACTCCAGCTGAGGAGGTGGTGGGCGAGTTGCGACATGCGATGGGAATGTAAACCACCTTGCCGGTTAATATATACAACAGTTGCAGTATTGTAAGTGTGGACCAGTTCGTCCCTGCTCTGAAGGCTCCCTCTGAGGCAGCCAAGAGCAAGGCACACTGCCAGCAGCTTGAGATAATTGATATTTCAACGCAGTTGGGGACCCATCCACACCCCTGACACTGTGTGGCTGTTGTACATGGAACCCCAGCCGGTGGCCGAGATATCTGGGAAAACCACCACATCCCTGGATACCTGTTCCAGGAGCACTCCTGCCCAAAGGAACAAATGATCTGACCACAGGCTGAAGGTCCTGCCACAGGCTGCGTGAGTGCCGCGTAGCCATGCCCACCTTGGGCCTCAGCCATAGAGCCAGTACTGAAGCGGTCTCATATGGAGCAGATCAAGCAGAACTACAGCAGCGGCTGCAGCCATATGCCCCAAAAGCCTCTGAAACAAAACTGCTGTCCTGCCTGATAAAAATTCTTGAGGCAGTTCAGCACCGACTGAGCACATTCCGGGGTAAGGCATGCTGTCTGGTTGACCGAATCCAGTTCCATTACAAGAAAAGAAATCCTCTGCCTTGGCACAAGTTTTCTCTTTTCCCAGCAGACCCGAAGACATAACTGGCTGAGGTAACTGGCCCTTGTAAGCACACAATTTATCGCGAGTATGAGCCAGTCGTCGAGATAGTTGAGGATGTGAACACCCTTTTCTCTCAAGGGAAAAAGGGACTTTGGTGAAGACACAGGGTGACAGGAACAGCCCGAAGGTCAGGACCTTGTACTGTTATGCCCAACCCTCAAATGTGTCATGAGAGGTTCGAGACATGAAAGTACATGTCCTTCAGGTTGATCACTGCAAACCAGTCTTGGGGACGGATGCACTCGAAAATGCACTTCTGCATCAACATTTCGCCAGCTTGAGAAGCACGATTCAGAACTCGCAGGTCCAAGATTGGTTGTAACCAACCACTCTTCTTGAACAGTAAGGGCTGTAAAACCTCATCCTAATAATGGCTGGAGGGACCGCCTCTATCGCATCCTTCGCCAGCAGGACCGCGATTTCCACACGCAAGACAGGGGCATTGACAACTTTTACTGGTGTGAACCGGATGCCCCTGAACTTGGGGGGACGCCAGGTGAATTGAATCGCATAGCCAAGTCTGATGGTCCCCAGTAGCCACCGAGATGCACCGGTGAGCATTAATCAGGCTCCGAGAGACCGTGCTAGTGGAACCAATGGAGCCACCAATGAACCCACGATGGGGCAGCATGGTGGAACACAGGGACCCTGACATTGGTCTGGGTGTGAAGTATAACACTCACTTGATCCCTCCTCATGAGAGGGGGAATGCAGGGTCCGGGCTTGAGGCTTGTAACAGCCTAGTATGTGACAGCATGAAGCAGGGTCTTGAGGGTAATAAATTTGAGAGTACATAAAATTTCACTTGCCACAAAAACAGAGTAAGAAGGAGAGATGACTGAGGACGATGGCAAATGATTTGTAGATTCTTTGCTCCACTGACAAAACATCTAATCTTGAAAAATGTGTGTTAAGTACTGCTGCTCCGTACTATAAACAGAGTACGTCCAATCAAGAATCTCAAAAGTGAAACTAAAAAGTGATCATGCACTAAAAAGCAGTTTCAATGCCTGGCATAATAGTGGCTCCCTGATGCCCACTATTTATATAGGCCTACAGTATAATTACCCAATAATATAACTGTGAGAGAAAGTATTGAAATATATATTGTCCTCCCATCTCGTATATATTCCCTTTAGGGGTGTGGGTTCCGTACACCATATTCTTTAGAAAACGGTATTAGATGTGGCAGATTGAGGGGGCTCAGCATCATGATGTATATCAGCCAAACCCTAGTTACCACTCTAATACTTCTTGCAATATATGTGCGTCTAAAGGTTCGGCACAATTCTCTTGTTCAATATTCAAAGCAGACGGAACTTGCTGCTTTGGCAAGGGGTGGGGCAGTACTGAAACACCGTCTAAGCCAGTGGTTCCCAACCTTTTTCAACTTGCGGCCCACACAACCAAACACATATGTTTGCGCGGCCCACTGTAAAAAAATTAACTGACCCCGCTATTGTTGGGTTAATAACTTAGCACTCAGAAGCTAGATTGTTAACTGTATTTATTGAATGAACTAGGGCTTTGCGATATGGACAAAAAAAAACCATTGCGATTTCTTTGATCAATTTAGAGATTTCGATTTTAATCACAATTTTGACACACACAGATATGCTTTACAGTCATAAATGCATTCAGGATTATTTTGAAACATATTCCCCCCCCCCAAAAAAAACAATTAGAGCTTTATCAAAAAGTTGTGAGGTCTCTAGAACAGACATAAGTCAAAATAGTAAAGACATAAGTCAAAAGTCGCTATAGTAAAGGTGTAACAAAATAGACTTATGGCAAAAAAAAAAAAAAAATGTTATACATTATACAGGTTCACACATAGGCCTTCTCTGTCTGCAGTGCGTATACAGTATGTGTAAGCGGTGCAGAAGCAGCAGCGGAGAGCGCGTTATTGTAATGCGAAAGCACATTGAAATAATACACGAGCGCGAATCTCTCTGTTCGCACGCAGATTTCCTTTGCTCTGTCACAAAACCAGACATGCTTGCTCAGATACACAATGTTCTCGTCCGGAGTGTCTCCTCTCACTTAAACTGCGTCCTTTGCACTCACAACTTTCTCTATGCTCATGTGCTAGATATTAATTATTTTTGCACGTTTTTATTTCTAGCCTTTTACCGCGTGCAGTGTGAACGCTCTGATCCGTTAACATGGGCTCGGAAAAAAGGCGCATCACAGACAGTGTGTGAACCTGGAGTTAAGTAGGCATATATCCAGTCTGTTCTGTTCTCGCGCAAGGCACGTTGCATTCTGATTGGATCAGATAGCATACTGTGGGAGGTCAGGGCTGCGGAAAATCCCGCTATAAAGCGATTTAAAAATCGCGAAAACTCAAATCGTGGTTTTATGACGATTTATATTAATCGCACAGCCCTAGAATAAACTGGAAATGAACAGAAAATAACTCGGGCTGGCACCGCTCAGCAAAACGGGAAAACCAGATCCAGGCAGAGCTCAGCAGCGGGTAGTCAGTTAGCGGAGCAAGCAGTCAGGAAGGAACATGTTGATAGCCATTTATGCATGTTTGAATTCGTTGTTCTGTAGCATATGCAGCAAAATTATAAATTGGTGGTTTATTACTTAGTTACAGTTTAATATTTATTTTTTGTTATTTAATTATATATATATGAAATGATGTTATTATGTTATGTCTTAGACATTTTTACATATATTAACAATGTTATTATTTCTTTTAATAGTAATTGGCGGCCCACCTGCAATACCACCGTGGCCCACAGGTTGAAAACCACTGGTCTAAGCTGTTCACCAATCACAACACATCAAGCCAGCTAACCAATCACAACACATTTCATTTTTCGGAAGGCGGGCCTTCATCAAACCCATAACTAATTGAGCCGCTTGTGCCAGGCCGGGGAGAAAGGTATTCTAATAATGTAAATTATGCGAAACCACCAAGCATGAGAGCATGTTTTTGTACACCCCCAAAACAAAATCAAGACTTTGTAAAAGAGCATAACAGGACCTCTTTTAAGGTTCATCATGGAACCATACATGGCAATAAATAACAGGACAGGAATCCACAGACAGCATTTTCCAAACAGATGTAGATTGGCCATGTATAGTAGCACACGGGGAAGAGAAAACGTAACGACACATTAAATGAATTAGTTTTTCAATGGGCCCGCAATAAAAACCAATGATCCAGCAATCACCTTGCACTAATATTAGAAATGAGAGAGAAATGTCAGGCTATGAGGAAAATGACCTCTCATCTAGTGTTGCCTATATTTTCCTGGCGCTTACAGCACGAACACTGTGCACGAGCTAGGCCATTCGGAGATCAATGGGTTAGTTCGCAGGAGACTGTGCTAGATGGAGACGAGCATTTGATCTACGCATCATCATTGAGGAAGCGAACATGACAGAGCAAAGGGTGCTTGATAAACAGATGCTATCTGGGGCACACACTTCAGAAGAGGCCTCTCCAGGGGAAGCCTAAAACCCCAGGTATAACAAAGAAACCCAAAGCAAATTACCCTGACAGGGATGAAACAATAGAAAATTGGACAAATGATATAATGTAAGTCCTATAGTCCCCAGCAGAGTGTGGTTGTTGGCGGCACTCAGAGGGAATAGGAAATAAGAATAGGCTTTGATGGTAAAGGTCAGGCAAGACAGTAGCTCCCAGCATGGCCTCCTCATCGAAACATCTCACATAAAATCCCTCAGAAACAATCTCTTACCCAGTGTGCCCATTGTAATGTTGTTGTTAATAATGCATTGTATATGAAAGGACCCAGTTTTTATTTCTCAAGAGAGAAGCTTGTGTGCTTGTGGCTTGCGAGGGAAGATTTGAGGAACAATTGTGACAAGCTCACAGACAGATTTTTCTAAACTCAATAAATCAAAGTGCTGGTATTTCACTGTCATAAAGCTCTTGGTAGCTCAGTGATAAATAGCCTCGGTGTTAGACAACTCCTGCAAATGAGTCCATGGCAGAGAGGAGGAACAGGATAACTATTACGAGTGGTGAGAGGCCAAGTGCCTGATTTTATGACCCGCTTGTGCCGTTTAATATATTTTGACAAATTCCCATTAAAAATGTATTCATTATTTCGTCTACATGGAAGGGGAGTGCAGAGGTTGTCTAAGCAATTTCTCAATGAACCGAGCTCCTTTCAGTGCGATGATGAGGCAAAATAAAAGTCACAGGAATTGGGAATGAGAGTGGAAGTCCTCATATCAGTGAGTTTGACTCGGATATTAGCACAGTGACATACACACACACACTTAATCCATATTCTGGTTTAGTCTGTATTCTGAAAAATATGTATATGGGTGTTTTATCAACTACAGGCATATTTTGGTCTTGAGGGAGATAATCTCTCTTCAAATGCACTTTTCACATTCTCACTATTTTTTTTTCTATTTAGTCCACAAACAACACCTAACATTGTATTTACATATATAACATGATATTTTTTATTTTTCTTTTACTTCTCAATTAATGATTATTCCCACCACAATGTCATTTCCATCACATCTCAAATGATGATTTGTGTTTAATAACAGCCGGTGATGGAAATTATATTTATTTTATATTTATATTAATGGCAGGCTTATGTCGCACCAAGGCTAGCATTACATACATACGTACTTTTTCTGCATGACCATTTTCTACATCCCTAATACTACCCAATAGCTAAAATTAACAACTATCTTACTAACTATTAATAAGCAGCAAATTAAGAGTTTACTGAGGAAAAAACCATAGTTAATGGTTTGTTAATAGCGAGAATTGCACCCTAAAATAAAGTGTGACCATAAATTAATACATAAAAATGAACCCCTGGGACAGCTAAACATTCTTACAAACCATAGCTATTGGAATATTTCTGCATAATCAAATCAAGTAATCTTAATCTAAATCAACTAAGACATGCATCTTATTTTCCGGCTGTGCACTTCTGAAAACACTGGAAACGCTTTCTCTGGCCATTTATTACACTGAATTTTCTTAATTTTGGACAACAATTTAATCAGCTCATTAATTCACATTCATGTCCGCTTCCACAAGAGCCAGAGCAATGGCAAACTGTCTTTCACGAGACTCTTACAAATGTCGAACATGATGTGTTTTTGTGTTTTCCTCAAAAAGTGTGTATCTCAATAGCTTGACTA
This sequence comes from Carassius carassius, assembly GCF_963082965.1. NCBI lineage: Eukaryota > Metazoa > Chordata > Actinopteri > Cypriniformes > Cyprinidae > Carassius > Carassius carassius. The sequence goes on along the minus strand of NC_081755.1, from coordinate 39,140,276 downwards.
ATTGAAGGTCGATATTCTGAAAAAAAAAAAAACTGTGCTGACATGACAATTCTGATTAATGCATGCATATGCCAGCTGTTTTATTCAGATATCTAACCATCATCTGAACATTGGCTTAATCTTCTTATGCAACCACAGTAATGCACTTACAAGTCACTTGCAGAATTAGAAAATGTCCAAATTCTGAATAATATCAGAATATAAGTGAATGCTATCTTTGATTCACGTGTTAACAAATCAATTAGAGCTCAGTTCAAAAAGCCTAAATGTCTAAGTTATTCCACAGGCCAGAGGCCACCACTGTGTGAGTTCAGCTGAAGCCTTTCCCATGACTGGGAGGGGGCTGCTCTAGTAATCTCAGTCTAGACCGTGTGCTCCACGGCAGCAGGAGGCAGCCATTCCCGCTCATTAATCACCCACCACCAACACCAGAGACATCTTGCCCTCTCGTAAGGACTAAATAACTTCTGCCATCATGAGCAACAGCGCGCCTAAGCACCTGGAAAACTCACAGAGATGCTGCTTTTTTGCCTTTGTTTATGTGGGTACTCATCAGCACAGCGAGAGGCCTGGGTGTTGGGGACGGCCGGCCATTTGGACAAGCTCCCTACTTCCCTTGACCAGCAGGGTGCCTGCTGCCCAGGCCAGATCAGGCTGAACGAGAGTGAGAGAAGTGAAGGGATTGTCTGCTTTGCCTCATTACAGACTCATTCCAACACCAGCGGCAAGACACATTTGTAAAGACCAGTTCGGGACGTGCTTTCTGGCTATTTCAACCACAGAAAGAGCACAAGCAAATCGAGTACGAGTGAAAAAACCCAGAGGAGAAAGATCCAGGATGGAGGAGGGAGCATTACCATGCATTTGCATCTCTGCTCTCCAGACATGGAGTCAGATTGATTAATGGAGACAGGGCTTGCAAAGTCATAACAGGGCTTCTGCTCAGGTTAAGTGGTGCTTAGATTGTTTTATATTGCCTGTGATTAGAGGATGAAGCTGAAGAGTTTGATCGCTAAGAGTTCACACCCTTTCTAATCAGTAAGGGCCTTTCGATCCAACCTGCCCTGGCAACTTCAATCAGACATGCTTGAGCCATTTCCCCTTAGCCTGACAACCAATTCAGGAATAGAATAGAAAAAAAAAAAACAATGAAGGGAGAGCAGCGGACAAATGAACATTTAGTGTCGAATATGATTTTGAACAAAATGAATAGTGGTAATGTATTTATTTTAGTCAGAATGACCACTCTTAAATTAATGGAAGATACCATTATATCCTAGACAGTAAACTGTTAGATGTGACTATTCTGCGCAGATTTAGGGGGACACATTCATATCAGGCAGGTTTATATTATGTGATAGGAATGGAAATTTCCATTGCTGAAAAAGGTGACTTGGATGTTATTTATCTGAGGAAGAATTTTTGTTGTAGTTGTTAAGAAGATCAAATGAAGAACACAAATATTTCAGAAATGTTTGCAAGATTTCAAGAAGATTTTTTTTATTTTACTTATTTCTCAAGATAATGTTTTTACCAGTCACCAGGGAAATCGTAAGAAAGATCTTTCATGAAAATAATAGTACACAAGTGCTCATGCATGCAGTGGAGGTTTGGATCATGCTTGTTCCCCATCTTCTCCTAAAAGATAAGTAAAAATAGAATTAATTAATTATCAAGGTTTATGTGGTCAACCCCTTTAAAAAAAAAGAAAAAAAGAGAAAAAACAGTATGTAAACAGTGCACGGACTCATAGAAATAGACCTTACTGTCCTCAACACTGTTGAACCTGTAGACGCTACCCATCTGTTTCTGCACAATAACATTTGATGGACTGTCAACCACACAATGACCTAATTCAGACAAAGTGCAGCTTTTGACAGGTCTATGACTGTCCAAAACCTGAAAAAATGACAGTTTATGATTAAGACATCAAGACACATCCAAATTATGTTTGTGTAACATCCTGTCTGTTATTAAATAATCAAATAAAATGCAGTCTAAATCAGGCAGACAACTATAGGGAAAAGTTCATAATGAACTTCTAATATAATACATTTTCAATAATGCTAATATTGCATTTTATTTAAATAATATTATTTTTAATAAAACTTCATAAAGAAAAAAATAATAACTTAGTTACATAGCACAATAAAAAAAATAACATTTAAATATTATTGTTATAATAATAAAAATAATAATGATAGAAATATTTTAAAGCAATACACTTTATTAGTATTTTATTCTATTTCAATATTATTATGATCCAATTGAATAAAAATAAAACAATTATTTAAATTAAATAATTAAAATAATAAAATAACATAATTAAATAAAATAATTAAATAAACATTTATATTATTAAAAAACGTAAATGTAAATGAATGCATATCAAATTTATTTTTAACATAACATTTCTTTTTTATTTTGTTAATAATATCAGTTTTAGAAAATGAATAAAATAAATAAAATGTAGTAATAATAAAATAACTAACATTATAAAACACTATGTGCTATTTACAAGTATGCTTATGAAGGCCTCACATTGTTGTTCTTGCGTTGCCTGTGTAGAAATCAATCATAAGTTGAAGCGTTGCATACAGAGTGCTATTTGTATTACGCAGAGAGTTCCTACATATGTAGAGTGTTCCAAATCAATCACTTAAGGTTCTTTTGCAATTAGTATTGTGCTTTAGTAGACAACTGTCTACGTAGCCATGACAAGCAGCGAGGCAGGTTTTGGAACAGAGCTAGCGCTAGCCACCGCATGGTGAATAACCAGGGGGGCAGGGTTTCATATTTTATTGAAGCAGCCCTGGGCGCCGCCATTGGCTAGCGGACCCCCACCTGCTGTTAGCATTCCATTGACTCCCATTCATGTTGGCGTCACTTTGACAGCGAATAACTTTACATCTGAGGCATTTAAAGACTCCATTTGTCCATTAATTATTTCTAAAGAAACATGAAAATGTATAAAAGGCTCCATTACCTTGTATCTTACGTTATGGTCCCGTAGAAGCAGTTATTGTAAAAAAAAATGGGCTAACGATTGCATCATAACCAGCGACTCTCTGTCGCACAGTAGAGAAATTACCTAATGGACAGCAGGAGAAGCTCGCAGGCAATCTTTTACTGTCTATGAGGCAATCGGGAGGACGTGGAGGCATAAAGTTCAAGGGAGATAATTAATCAGAATACTTACCAAAATTTGCTCCTGTTCACGCTCGCCTTCTCTGGAAGATTCGGTGGGTGATTCAGATTTCTCTTGGCACAGTGGTTAGAAGACTTACAGGTTGCTCACGTGACATCTACATCATCAAGCTCAGTTTGAGTCTGCGCAGTACGCCCCGACCCCCAGGAAGTAAGTGCTTCTAATTGACTTCACTTGTCTCTGTTAAATCCAATGGGGTCGCTGTGTCCATTTCTTTTACTGTCTATGTGAATAACACATCATCTTCCTCTTTTGACTTGTGTCTGTAAGACAGCTACAGTGAGAGACCCAGGCAGCTCATCTGTCAGGAGAGCTTCTCATTGCGCCGCTCCCCTTCCCTTTCAAATGCACTGGGTAAGTATTTTAATTAGATGGCTAATTGTCTAAGTAATTGGTAGACAACTTAGCTCTAACAGTAATCAATCTCAACAGGGCTGTGCTCTATCACATCAAAGGATCTGTAATTAAGACGGCTAACTGTGGGACGGTCTTTAGCCTGATGCTATGGCGTGGGGGTGGATGATCCCTGATAAAACTCGGCTGAGCAGATGAGGCCTCCAGTGAGCTGAAGGGAAGAGAGAAGAGCTTATCGTGATGGGAAGAATATTCCAGGGTTCAGATAAATAAAAGCACCTGGGACATGGTGCATGATAGCTGGCCAACAAGTGGACCCGTACTCATGTCTTACCTTTGTTTAAATGTTTAGCAAACTTTCACAACAGTAGGTATAATTAGAGCATCAGCTCTTTACAGTGCTGGATATTTACTGTCTGAATCTCTTTCTTTGTCACTAATAGGGAACAATGTCTCATTATAAGTGTGGAGAAGCAATTTGCAGAATCCATATTTTGCTGTATCAGATTTCATTTTTGGTTTTGTCTAGCCACAGCTATCAATGTCTTTAATTTATTCTCATTTCACAATGCCTTTGCTCTTGGAGCAGGCAATTATATATTTGGGATGAAAAGACTAATCATTTCTTAAATTCTTCTATTTAGGGGAATTTTAATCTAGCCATTGAGGAAAACAAGACCGGTGATGAACAATTATACAAACAGTCAATTTCTACGTTGTGCAGACAACTTAATTAAAATTAGTAATGAAAAACGAGCGAGTCTTTGCGAGCAGCCGTACTTATCAATTTTCAAATAAGGGAATTGAAATGTTTTGCCTTCCTACTTCGGCAAAGTAATGAAAATGACCTTACTTGCAATAAAGCATGATTTATTTACAAATAAATGGAAACATTAAAGGCATTATTAATTATAGAACCCACAAGCCCAATTCAAATCTATCAGAACTATATATTGAGTGAAAATGAAAACTATTATTCATTATGCTACACAAATTCCCTCGCATGCACAGTAAGTGCTTTTTATAGAGTCCCAACACTCGGTATTCCTTACCAGCCTTCACGACACAATTGCAAAAACACAAGCTTTTGTTTGAGGTCTACACTCTTGAAAATAAAGTCTCTTTATTGGCACTGATGGTTCCATGAAGAATGGACCCTTTTCCTTCGCACAAAGGTAGAAAAACATTCTTTTTAAGAACTGCACTCAAAGGTTCTTTATGGAACCCAAAAAGGTTCTTCTAAGGAATTGCTGAAAAAAAAAAACCTCTTTTGAAACCTTGATTTTTAAGAGTGTATATGATCAGATACAGAAGTAAAGTTGCTGGTTCTTGAATATCGCTACTCTTTGAGACAGTGAGGCGCTTGGGTCTCGGAGGCTGTTAGATCCGTGTGTGGGCTGAGGATTTCCTCATTAGTCTGGATCAATGTGTATTCACTCCACATCACTTTGATCCAATGTGGAAGAAATGGTGTGTACACCACACAACAACTCTGAAAACGGTTAGAGTCGAGTCCCTGGAGAGAGCTTTATTTGTTCTTATACTGACTCTTATTATAGCATCGATATGAAAAACGAACATTCATTTGTTTTGTTTTTTCTTGTTTGTGCATTAATTATGCCCAGAAAGGCCTTTAGCGATACATTGGGTGCCATGTGTAATGTCTGTTACTGGAGCATAATTACGTGTACGTCTAATTTGTTGATCTCAAACACCACAGCAGGCAAGCTGCTTCTAAAGATCAGATTACAGTCATGGAAAACTGATAGCAAATGCATGCATGTTCGAGCCTAAGTGGCTAATTATGGTTCGGCTGCCCTGTGAGATACCTGCGAGCTACCCTCCGAGCCATCAGAGGAAATTAAAATGGTCCTCCTCCTGTTCCCTACCCCTTCGCCTGCAGCAAGGGCCAACACACAGAGTGGCACTGACAGATTGACAAATAAGGTTAATAAGTACTTTCCACTTCTCCTAAAGGCTAATCAAATATTAATCCTTGCAGTGTGGTCAGCAGAAAAATAACAAACAATTGGTGGAGAGGAATTGATTGAATTGATTTGCCAGCGAGGCTTTTGAAACCAAATTCCCTGAACATCTTTGAAAACATTTGCACATTCAAGGGAAACACACAGCTCAGTTTCTTTCGAAAAACTTTAAAATGAAAGCACCAAAAGGTTTATTAACCATTAGGTCAATTTAACACACACACACACACACACACACACACACACACACACACACACACACACACACACACACACACACACACACACACACACACACACACACACACACACACACACACACACACACACACACACACACACACACACACACACACACTTTTTAATGTGTTACTGTATTCACATGCATACGGAAGGTTACATTTTATGTGACCAAGATAATACAAAAACAACTAAATAATGAAATTATAAAATAACTGTTTAAAGTACAATTTAATATTTTAATATGGCATTTATTCCTGTGATGGTTGAATTTTATCAGTGTTAAAAACAGCTTTTCTTTGATGAGTAGAAAGTTCAAAAGAACAGTATTTAAAATATTTTTTTGTTATATAATATCATTATATCAGTATTGCAAATACTGTGCATTAAACTAACTGTTCTTTTTTACATGAAACAGGTTTGTATTATAAGATTTCAAATATTTTTAAGCATATTTCAGATTATGATCTATACCTTTTAGAGTATAATTGTATTACAAAAGAGACTAAGAGACTAATTACATACATAAATAATGATTATTTCTTAGCGAGTGTGAATCGATCGAACACAAACAACAGAAATAGCAGATCAATGCAATAACCTCCCACGGGTAAATAAACACAGAAACACGAGAAGCAGACGGCCTGATGAAATACAGAAATAAACACTGATATTGAAAGGAAATTGGAAATCAAGCACTTGGCAGCAATGGGGGAACATTACTGTGACAGCTGATAGCAGTTGTGATAGGACAGTTTCGTGGGCTCTGTTTTTTCAAGTCCCTTGCTGATCCCGCCTCACGTTTTTTTTTCTTTTCTTTTTTCTCTGCACTGCTTTCACTAATCACAAGCCCCAGGACATCTCAGGGCCTAGTGGACTATGTCTGCAGCCCTAAACACACGCACTGATAGGACAAAATTGGATCCAGTGTGAATGCAAAGAAGCTTATCATCCAACATTTCCAGGCTCTGCTCCCTCCTAGAGCATATGTCAACATCATTTATTAGATGTGGCACGGGTCTAAATAATGTATGATCACAAAACGAAAAAAAAAAAAAAAAAAAAAGATTTTCACCCAGCAGGTGGGTGGAATAATATTTGGAAAGAATATGAAAATTATTAATAGAACCCCTCGAGGGAGAATTATTTGTTAACATTATCCGGTAAGTCATTGGGGGTGCTTCAAATCTATGATTAATCATATAGAACATTTTCAATAATAACGATATTATGGAGTAAAGGCTTTCTATTTACTGCTGGGTCTAAACAAAGTAGACCCTCGTTTAGCAAATAAGTGCCTTGATTCCGATGGTGATTCATGCACATTCCTCAGGCTCATTTTCTCTCTGGACGGAGCTCAAACGCATGGTTTTTACGGCTCTTTTCCCGTTTGTTTTGGAAAATTGAATAATCCATAAAAAACATACATATTTACATTCTAAATGCATTTGCATTTTAACAGAATGCATAAAATACTGCATAAAAGCTGATGCATGGAACAGCATTACACACTAATTTTAATGAAAATATGGACACAACAAGGATGTTTAGATGTCGCATAATGCACGTACTGTATACACCTCCATCTGAATGTGGGCCTACATGCTAGTAGTGCTCCCCACTGATATTGCCTCTAGCTTACAAACAATAGCTGAGTCTGCACAAGCAGTTTATACATTAATGTATGGAGCTCCAGCTGGGGGTGTGAGATGTGTGTGATATAACACTTAGGGCACTAGGGAACCTCTTCTCCACAAACACACAGGCAGAACGTTTTACAGGGCATGCACTTGCTGAGAAGATAAACAGCACAATCAAAAAGCCAAAACACAAAATAACACCATCACATTTTACAGTGTTCAGTTTATAGCAACAACATATAGCCTATGTGCGGTTGTCCTAAAGCAACTTGTAATTACTCACTTTTATTGTAATTAATCAAGTTATTTATCTATATTAATCGTATATATTCAAAATACCATATAGATTGGTTGAGTACTTAACTATTTTTTATTCCCTGTTATTTTCCTTCATTTGATGTCTGATTTATTGCAGGTTCCCTATTGCATCATGCATGATTAAAATGTATATTTAAATGGAATGAAAGATATAGATTGATATAGATTAGGGTGCTCATTGTGCTCAAGAGCATGATTTATGTCCACATGTCATACTAACATGAAATTAAGCTTCTAAGCACAATTTGGGGGGTTCAGTGACTCTTTCGGCAGGTTACATCAACACACCAGTAGGTGGAGTCAAGTGACTGGCTGTGAGTGAATCATTGAATCATTCATTCAACCAATTTGTTCAAAATTCTGATTCATTCAGGAAAGAACAAGGGTCTTTCTGAGCAGATCAGTGAATCAACCACTTTTTAAAATAAATAAAAAAATTTTACTCAGTCATTTAAAAATAAATAAATAAATTGATTTATTCAGGAATGAAAAAATTGTTTTTTTGAGTGAGTCACTGAATCATTCAAACAGTTTGTTCAAAAATAGGGTAACAGTTTAGTATAGTGACCAATTTTCCCTATTAAGTAGTTTCTTATTAGCATGCATATTACTAGCATATTGGTTTCTGCATGAGCATATTCTATATCCCTAATCCTACCCAGTACCTAAACTTAACAACTACCTTACTGACTATTTACAGGCAGTATATATATATTAGGAATGCATAATTTGTAGCAGTCAAACATTATATCATAGTACATATAAAAGTTGTATGTTATTCAAGAGATGTGGAAAAATGTGGAAAAACTACATATAGTTTGAAGTAGAGACTTCAAATTGCCAAGCCGATCTCATATATTCAATACTAGTCATAAGTATCTTTATTGCTAGATGAGCAATTCCTCCAAATTCACTCCGGAGATACTGTGTAATTGACTCCACATCTAACAGTATGGAACAAATCCTACTAGCCGAGGCTAGTTCACAAATTGCATTAAAAACACTCAATTGGCCTGGGATTGAAGTGAGCCACATGTCCCTCCTTATCCCATTAAACACGGAGCTGCTAAACTTGCTGATGCACAGGAAAGCAAGCCCTAACCTGTTAGTATGTAAAAGAAATTAAAGCAAAGAGTTAAGGAAAAGCGTGAAAACGAATAACAGGAGCTTGTGTTTGTATAGGTGAGCTTGATAAAATGAAAACAAAATGAGCTCTGTCAGCACTGCCAATCCTCCTCACTGCAACCCATCCAGAAACAGAGAGTCACATCATCCCATGTGTGGCACGGCATACTAGAACATGTTACAGTCCTTTTGGTTACATGTAAACAGGTTTTGATATGGGTCTGCTTTAATATGTAAGACATGCAGAAAATGAGTCCACACAACTGAACCTGTCAACAGCCGCTACCTGCTTTAAATCTGTAACCCCCGTTTCAGGCAATCTGTGGGAACCAGGCCTGCGGAGTCTAATCCTGTATTTATCCACACCCCCCTCTTCTGTATCACACTTTCAATTCCACTTGCTGCCTCCTTTGTGCGATTTTCATTTGATCTTGACTTTAAAATTCACAATCTATTCAAGGTTTTTTCATGGTTTCACGCCGTGGCCGTGAAGCTCTATTTATGTACCAGATTTTTTTGGAATTGCAAATCAAGGTGTGTGTGATTTGGGGAAATGCTAGTACGATGTTTCCTTGCACTCACCTTTTATAAGCTTGTAGATTTAAAATGTTAACACAGGACTTTATTCGGGCCGATAGGGCAGTCATTGGTTGTGCTATGGAGACTTGTTCTGGTTATCGGTAGCCCATGTCGCTAGATTCGTCTCTGCTTTAACACAACTCTGATTAATGGCTCAGGTGATGTCTAGACAGCTTGCCAGACATCAATGAGTGGCCGTATTAATATTGAGTGACAGAGTGAGTGATGGGGAAAGAGTTGTCCTCAGTTAGTAATTAGCACTCTCAAAGGGAGAAATCCCTCCCTGTGTTAAATATTCCCACCTCTGACCAGTCCCACTGCAGGGGCTCCATGATCAATCCTGTATTATCCAGCAACTGAAAACGTACTTTTCTGCAGTGCTGCTCAAAGTTTTTCAGGTGCGCCCCACTTCATCTACTGATACATAATCATGCAAAACTGCTGTCTTGTTTAAGGTTAATTAATGTCTATTTATGGAATAAACCAATGTCTGTTTTTTTTGTACAATTAGCATAAATTGACAAACCATTCACTAGTTTGGAATTACTGATTTATTGCAAGCTACATTACATGTTTGTAAAAAAAAAATTATAAATAAATAAAATAAAGGTGCTTTAAAGGTACTTCACAGCGATGACATAGAACAACAATTTTTGGCTCCACAAAGAACCATTCAGTCAATGGTTCTTTAAAGAACCATCTCTTTCTTACCTTTTTATAATCTGAAGAACCTTCTTTCACCACAAAGAACCTTTTGTCAAACAGAAAGGTTCTTCAGATGTTAAATGTTCTTTATGAAACCATTAAAACAAAAAGGTTCTTCTATGGCGTTGAGTGTACCCTTCAAAAGTTTGGCGTCAGTTTGATTCTCTTATGTTCACCAAGTATGCATCTATTTAATCAAAAATACAGTAAAATCAGTGAAACTGTAAGGGTATCAGTGAAATACTCTTACAGTTTCTAATAACAGTTTTCTATCTTAATGTATTTTAAATTGTAATTTATTCCTGTGATGACAAAACATCATTACTCCAGTCTTACATGATCATCTACCAGAAATACGTCTTTTTATTTAGCATGTTAATTCAATTGTTGTTTGTTCATTCAGCCAGTCAACTTGCGGCCCATGTAAAATTCTTGAAGGAGCACCAGAGAAGCTCTGCTATAATGTTTTTGGTAGACACACGAGCCAAGAGAACAATAAATGGCCAGCACCTGGTTTGAACATATCAATCAGCCATCTCAAAGTGCAGCCAATGGGAATATGAAAAGCTTGTGAGGTGGTTAGACAACACTCGTCTGGTTTGAGCGTGTGGCCCCTTGTGCGGTTCAATGAGCCGAACAACAAGGCACTAAATAACCTTTCTCATAACAAATAGATTTGTGAAATGTCAGGATGTATTTCACTGCAGTACCACAGACATATGTGCAGAGAGAGCTGAATGTGAAACTAGAGAAATAACACAAATGAGCCTGGCAATGTTTTCAGCACAAGCCCTGTGTCTACATGCAGGAATTAATGGATCTGCTCTAATAATATACTCTGTACTCAAGCGTTAGTGAGTAATATGAAAAGCTTGCCACTGAGATGCTAAGACACCATTCACTTGCTTCGAAAACATCAAGTATATATTTTCTTTATTTGCCAAATACTCAAAGAGAATCTTATCAGGAGAAGGCAAACAAGTTCGTCAATATTATCCACACAAGGAAAAATGCATAAGCGTGAGCCAAAGACAACACGGAAACGACGCGATCCAGGCTTTTAAAGCACAGGCGCTGGAAGCCTTTTACACCACACAGACCAAACCAATGGGAAGCAAACAATTTGCATGTCTTAGACAATGCACACATAAACACACAAATTACGTTGTTCTGGAACAGCTCATCTGTCATAATTCCTTTAAGTGGCTGAGGGAGAGTAAGCCGGTTTGAATGGGGAGGAGGTATATTTTGGCTTGCTGGGTAATACCCTTGAGTAATATATGCAAAAGAATTCTGTATTGCTCAAGAGCTTCGCCGTCTCTGCAAACAAACACTGAATTTCTCATATGGACTATAATGAAATATAATTCCAAAGAGCATAACACAGCCTCTTCATTTTAAATAGAGACTCATATGTCTTTAATAACTCGGGAGGAGACATATAGAGAAGAAACAAGGGATCAATCTTGAAATGTCACAGAGAAATAAATTTGGAAGTTTGGAGCAGCCCTGCAGCAAGACGCACTGGCGCAAAAACAGCAATGAATATATTGAGCATTATGCATCCAAACAAAGCATATATGTACATGCGAGCCTTCTACAGTCAGAATGGCCCAGTGGAGTGGTTTCTAGAAACCCGGCCGGATAATAACAAAGTCGAGCGGCTCAGGAAACGCAAGACCGCCCATGTCACATTTTACTCAGTCATTCCGGGCCACCCGTGCACCTCAGTGTTCACATTTGTGTTGATATTGTCATTGTATAGCACAGTGGTGACATGGATTTGTGTTATTGTTGTTGTTTTTTCTCCCAAGGTTTATCATCAATATTTCAATGGCCTTTTTTAAGATGGCCTGTCATTGGTTGACTCACTGCATCTTACCAAAAACATTCTGAGTTGGTTTTTCGCAACCAGAGCTTTAAAGCTGAGTGACCTTATCGAAGACTTTGGAGTCATTCAGTTCACCGACGCAACACAACATAAACACTTAATGAGACAGATGAAACAAGCGCTTATGAATATTAGGACCTTGGTGTGTGACATTACTTTTAATATTAGCTGGATTTCTAAATTACACAATTTCCATAAAATGTTCTTGATGGGATAAAGCTCTAACCTGCTTTATAATAAAGCCTGGCTAGTAAGGTTAACACTGAAGAGCTTTGTGCCATTAAAATTATGCAGAGAAACATTATTTTGCGCATGAATCCCTTTTAATGGATTAGAGAGTGTGCTCGTAAATAGACTCCACGTTAGAGAGGTGTCTGCCAGAGTAACGGGATGAAAGTAGAGGATAACAGCAAAACTTTACACACGTTTCAGTGGAAAAACTCTCCTAGTATGTGTCCATGGCAGGAAGTAATCATAGCAAAAAAACTCAGCATTAAGTAGTTTTGATAGGAAAGATTGCATAACATATTAAATGGATAGTATATCCAGAAATGAAAAGTGTCTTTCTTCTGGGGAACAGAAAATGAGATATTCTGAAGACACTCCTTGCCATGCAAAATACATTGAACTGGGCTTCAAAAATGACACAAAATCACCATAAAAGTATCATTCGAAAAGGCCATGCAGCTCTTATGTCAAGTCAAGTTTGTTTATCCAGAGCTTTATACAATGGTAATTGCTTTAAAGCAGCATTATGGATTGTTTTTTTCTATGTAAACATGCACTAGAAAGATGAGTTTGACTGTTCCTCTTGCATCTTTTGCAGAATTTGCATATGGCATGGTATTCTAAAAACAAACACTCCTGTTAAGGCCCATTCACATCAAAAACAAGAACTGTAATTATATTAGCGTCCACACCAACACACAACAATGTTTTGTTTATTATAAGCACACACTGCATTTATGTTGTCTGCTTCTTCAAATGCTTGAGCTCTCTAAAGCAGGATGGAGTCTGATTGGCTGTCAATGTTTTTATCATTCATCAGTTAGAAAAAAAAAATGTTTGGAACGTGATTCCAACTAGATTTTTCTCCTATATCATTATTGTTATAGTTGTGGTGGACTTCCTTTTCTCATAGAATTAGAACAATTATTATAACTTCAGATACAATAATCATTATAGATATCATCCTTGGGGTAACAAGGGATAAATGCAAAACAATGGATTCTGTGTGAACAGCCCCTTACAATGCTAGATTTTATCATATATTCAAGGTTTCCTGGAACTATAGAATTGGTTTAACCATAAAATGTAAGCGGTTAGTAAAACTGACTATCATTAAAAATCCACCAGCCTTTACTTTGGCTCATGCATTAAAGTTTGGAACAACATGAGGGTAATTAAAGACAAAATTTTCTTTTCAGAGTGAACTATTCTTTTTCAATGTACCAGGTGATAATGTTTGAATCTCACATAGAACAAAATCATCGGTGATGCACTGAAGTGATATTTGTGCTGCTGGTTTTAGCACTTGCTCATAGTTTCATCATGTTGACGTAAGTAATGAAAACAGCCGCTTCCAGTGGCGTTTATAAGGCTGCAGTGGCGTGGAGATCCATCAGAGGCTGGAATATGACCAAGCCTCTTCTCTGAGGGGTCTTTCTTTCCCCTCTTCAGTCTGTAGAGCAACAGTAATATGAGCATTTTCTACCTATCAGTGGATAATGGATTTGGTATTGGGTTTTCCCATGACATTTAGAGGTTAATTCCCACTGGTTTCATGGTTACTTATTGACGGCTAGCCCGGATATTTGCATTCACTACGCTTTTTATTGACACAAATGATTAATATCCTGCCAAATCAAACAGGATAGCCAGACAGAGGGGCAGAGTGTTGTGCTCATACTCTGTACATTTTGTAATCTGTTTCAGTTTTTTAGGATGCAGCAGCCAGATAAAAAGAGAGAGGATTATTCTAACCAAATTCCTTTCATGTTACTGTCGTTGTTTTTGGCTTCTCCTCACACATCCATACCTCTCTGCCAAATTCACAGCTACTTTAATTCACAAAGGCACTAGAACATATTTCGCAATGAACACATCCATAAATCTCATTTTCACCCATAAAATCATGACTTTTCATCACAGCTGACATATAGGCTCAGCTGAAAGGAGGACGGCGCAGTCATGGAGCCGCTTTGATCCCCTCTCTGACAGGAACTGCAGGAGGAAGAGGAAGAGAAGATTCTTCATGGCCTGCTGTACAACTCTGACCCTGGATTTGTTTTCATCCCTACTAATGTGCTGACAGGCTTGAAGAATCAATCATGTCACTGGTTCTTCCTTTCTCTGCACCTACTTTTTTAAAAAGGTTTTTACAGCATCTTAAGTTCAGAAATGAACCCCTTTACTGCCAAAAACAATTTCTTGCTTTACTGTATTTTGATTTACTATTTGGTTCTTAAAATTTTTCACATTTTTGTTCCACTGAAAATCCTCCACATCAGTGTATAGATTCAAATAATTATTTAATAGAGCCTAACAGGTTTTATGAAGCAACAGTACAGTCGTGGCCAAAAGTTTTGAGGATTACATAAATATTAGTTTTTTTAAAAAGTTTGCTGCTTAACTGCTTTTAGATCTTTGTTTCAGTTGTTTCTGTGATGTACTGAAATATAATTACAATCACTTCATACATTTCAAAGGCTTTTATCGACAATTACATGACATTTATGCAAAGAGTCAGTATTTGCGGTGTTGGCCCTTCTTTTTCAGGACCTCTGCAATTCGACTGGGCATGCTCTCAATCAACTTCTGGGCCAAATCCTGACTGATAGCAACCCATTCTTTCATAATCACTTCTTGGAGTTTGTCAGAATTAGTGGGTTTTTGTTTGTCCACCCGCCTCTTGAGGATTGACCACAAGTTCTCAATGGGATTAAGATCTGGGGAGTTTCCAGGCCATGGACCCAAAATTTCAACATTCTGGTCCCCGAGCCACTTAGTTATCACTTTTGCCTTATGGAACGGTGCTCCATCTTGCTGGAAAATGTATTGTTCTTCACCAAACTGTTGTTGGATTGTTGGAAGAAGTTGCTGTTGGAGGGTGTTTTGGTACCATTCTTTATTCATGGCTGTGTTTTTGGGCAGAATTGTGAGTGAGCCCACTCCCTTGGATGAGAAGCAACCCCACACATGAATGGTGTCAGGATGCTTTACTGTTGGCATGACACAGGACTGATGGTAGCGCTCACTTTTTCTTCTCCGGACAAGCCTTTTTCCAGATGCCCCAAACAATCGGAAAGGGGCTTCATCGGAGAATATGACTTTGCCCCAGTCCTCAGCAGTCCATTCACTATACTTTCTGCAGAAGATCAATCTGTCCCTGATGTTTTTTTTGGAGAGAAGTGGCTTCTTTGCTGCCCTTCTTGACACCAGGCTATCATCCAGAAGTCTTCGTCCTCACTGTGCGTGCAGATGCTGCCATTCCTGAGCAAGCTCTGCACTGGTGGCACTCCGATCCCGCAGCTGAATCCTCTTTAGGAGACGATCCTGGCGCTTGCTGGACTTTCTTGGACGCCCTGAAGCCTTCTTTACAAGAATTGAACCTCTTTCCTTGAAGTTCTTGATGATCCTATAAATTGTTGATTTAGGTGCAATCTTAGTAGCCACAATATCCTTGCCTGGGAAGCCATTTTTATGCAACGCAATGATGGCTGCACGCGTTTCTTTGCAGGTCACCATGGTTAACAATGGAAGAACAATGATTTCAAGCATCACCCTCCTTTTAACATGTCAAGTCTGCCATTCTAACCCAATCAGCCTGACATAATGATCTCCAGCCTTGTGCTCGTCTACATTCTCACCTGAGTTAACAAGACGATTACTGAAATGATCTCAGCAGGTCCTTTAATGACAGCAATGAAATGCAGTGGAAAGGTTTTTTTGAAGGACTATGCAATTCATCTGATCACTCTTCATAACATTCTGGAGTATATGCAAATTGCTGTTATAAAAACTTAAGCAGCAACTTTTCCAATTTCCAATATTTATGTAATTCTCAAAACTTTTGGCCATGACTGTACATGTTTTTAGGACTACAGAACTTACAGTTGCCAACTAAATGTTCTCCTGAACTCATGTGGTGCTGTAGGATATAAAAAATGTTTTCTTACAATCCCAATCCGATGTGGCCATTGACACAGTAGAACATATTTGAACTTCTGTGTTCTTTAAAGACATCATGACAGCCTAAAATGTTTTCACATGGCGTCAAAAGAGTTGTTGTTCTTCCTGTGACATCATACAAGCTTACAAATGATCTCCTATGATGTCATTGTTCTTCTGTGTCATTAAGAGCTTAAAATGTTTTTTTCTATTACAAGAAAGAATCTTAAAATATTATCCTATGATGTCATAGGAACTGACATCATTCAAGCTTAAAATCTTCTCTCCTATGATGTCAGTGTTCAGAAATGGCATTAGGAGCTAAAGATGTTTTTCTATGACGTCTTAAAAATATCCTCCTATGATGTCATCCTGAGACCCATAAAAAAAAAAATAAAAAAATAAAACCCTTGTGAATTTAGTATTTTTTCCCCATGTCATTACATTGTTTAGAGCATAAGGAAAAAATTAAACATTTAATTTTTGGAAAATAATATCTACGTCCTCTGTAGAGGTCACCAGGCATTAAAAAAAAAAGGATTCATCAATCAATTGTTAGGTTTCAGGATTTTTTTTTATACCAAACTTGTATAAGGAGGATTTTCAACTGTGTTCTAAAATATAACGTATGCAAATTTTTGTGCAAAATTTCCAGAAACTGGTTTTCCCATTAAACACAATGTTATCTATATACTGTATCTAATTTGCATATTAAAGTGCTGTTGGAAAAGCATGCTGAAAAAAAGATGTGTAACAATGGGAGCAATTATAAATGAGTAATAAATAAATTAAATCCAAGTTCTCATAAGAATATTGATATATCATTTACTTTCCTATTCAATTGTTTTGTCTCCCAAAATGTGTAGTAAATATGTTTTTAGTCCTGATGTCCTCAGTTGACAAGTATGAAATAATGACCTGTTTCATAACAGGAAGTCATATTTTGATTTTAAACCCCTAACATTTCTGGAGACAAACACTTTGAAAATTAATCAGATTTAAATGAGAATGATAAAAAAATCATAATTTCATCAGGGTGTACAAGTTTATCACTAAATTAATGTCAGCCAGAGAAATGTTATTAAATTATAATGTCCATTACAGAGACAAAAACTCCAAAGCTAGGTCTCAGGAGGATACAAAAACGTCCTCCAATGTTCTACTATGATGTCAGGGGAACTTAAACATCTACTCCCATGATATCATGCTTAAAAATGTTTTCCTATATGATTTCAGTTTTGTTCAACAGCATTAGGAGCCTAAAATGTTTTTCTGTGATGTGACATAATCTGTGACATGAACCTAATGTTCTCTTATGACATCATAGAATCTTAAAAAGCTTAGCTTGTTCTCCTATGATGTCAATGTTCCTCAAAGGCCGTGGGGCTTAAAATAGTCTCCTATGACGTAACAGAAGCCTAAAATGTTCCGTGTCATCATACAAGCTTGAAAATGTTCTCTTATGACATCATATGAGCTTAAAGGGTTAGTTAATCCAAAAATGAAAATTAGGCCATACATTACTCACCTTGAAGTCATCCTAGGTGTATATGACTTTCTTCTTTCATACGAATCCAATCAGAGTTATTTAAAAAATTGTCTTTGATCTTTCAAGCTGTTTGATGCCACTCAGCGGGTGTTGCATTGCATTAGTCCAAAAGAAGTTTTAAAAAAAGCTAATCAGTTTTTAAAAAAGTGTCTCTGGGGGTGAACAGAGACACTTCGATGCATTTTTGTAAGAAAAATATCCAAATTCAAAGCATAATAATCACTTGAATCTAGCTTGTGCTCACTGTTGTAAACAAAGCAGTTCTGGGTGAATGACGTATGAAGTCAATGTTGCACATGCACTGATGAGTCTCGTGAAAACCAACGTTTGTTAACAGAGGCAAAGCAAGCAATGTTTCCTTACTTTAGCAAAGAAAAATCAGTCACCTTATATCGAAATCCTCCAACATTCTTCTTTACAAATCCTCGTTTTGTACTTCTAATTATTGACCATTCTTTTGTCTTGATCTCTCCGCTGCGTTTCCATGCTAGTCACTTCTGAGCGGTGCATGCACAACGCTGACCTCCATACATCATGCTCCAGGAGGACTTTGTTCATCCCCCGGAGACAATGGATGAGATTTTAATTAAACTTCTCTTGGACTGATGAGGTGCAAACAACTTGAAATATAAAATACAATTTTTTAAATAACTCCAACTGGCTTCGTCTGAAAGAAGAAAGTTATATACACCAAGAATGACTTCAGACTTTGGCTGAAATAACCCTTTAAGAATGTTTTGCAATGTCAGAGTTCTCCAGGAGCTTAAAAATGATGACATCAGCCTGTAAAATCTTCTTGTAACCTTTAGATTTAGGAATGAATTACATAATCTTTATATAAGATTATCCTTATACAATTCTTGATGAAATATTTCATAGTTCACTTTAACAAAGAATATCATTCTTTGTCACTGACATGAGTTTGCGTGGTAAGAGATCATAAGTTTCAGGGACATCAACGAGGAGGAAACACTGGCATAGCACCTTCAACACCGTGGTGAATCACACGGCTCTTGATATTCAGCAAACTCCACAATGCATCTTTACAGCCTCTCATCTCTCGCCTAATGCCGAGCAGTTGTGCTTGAATGTGTATAATTTTACATCCTCAGATTCACACGGCATGTCAGCAGCTCAGAGTGAAGTACACTAATGTTCAAAGGAGTTGTAATATGAAATGATGGGGGGCCTACAGGAGCTCAAAGTGGTTGACACACAGCTGTCTTTGCAATAAATCTTGTAAATCCACAGTACAAAAAAAAGTCTCTCCAGAGGCTTCTTTGTGCAGTATTACCAAAGCTCTGAACAGCTAGCTGAAATGTGAAAAATGCTGTAAGACTTTAACTTTACTTGCTGGCAAAGCTCAGCTTTTTGTGGAAGTAAATTGATAATTAGTTTGAATTAGACTATGTAAGTTGCGGTCAACTGATTGCTAGAAATGAAAATCCAAATGACCTTATAAACAAAGCTATACCCACAAGATTCAAGCATGCAGTAAATAAAATGAGAAAAACAAAGAACAAGATAAAGGAATATCCCAGGTTAAAAATAATAATAATAATAACTTATTTTGAAAAAAAAAAAAAAAACTATTTAAATCACTACTCAAAAAAGTCCATAAAAACAATAAAAGATCAATTAACACACCCATTTTAACAGAAGAGTTCATGTAATTGTTTTTAGCAAATTATAAGCTTCACCTTTCTGCTTTTACTGTATATGCTTCAAAAATTGACTATTTACCTACATAAGTGTTTCATCATAACAACATAAAAAAGGGATGAGTCACTATTATTGTCAGCTGAGCATCTTGTATTAAACCAAGAATATTCCTTCACAGGATATACTTAGGAGACAAGGTTAATCTATAAAAAAGTTAATAAATACAACAACAGCCTTACTTCATAACATGCGGCCTTGTATGATTCTTCTTGTCTGCAGGGTACAAATATGGGAAGGTTATGATGTAACTTCAGTTCATGCTTTGGGTCAAGAACAAATTGCAACACTTAATATTTTAACTGTATATTCAGGCTGGGTGAAAAAAAATGCAGCTTCACATTTCTGTGTAATGAATCTTACATTATTAATGGCATGAATGGTGAATATACTTAAACTCTCACATGACTGTCTAAGCAATGAGGCTTCCTTGACAGTTCATTAATGTGGTTATTGAACTGGGATATTGCAGACAACGTTATGTACCTTTCTGTCCCAAACATGTCCAATGAATGTTTGAACAACCCAGAGGGACCCGATTCTCCTGCCAAAACCTACTCAAATCCACCCGAGAGATTTCCCTAATACTTTAAATGCAGGACTGTAGTGGAAGTCTAACTTCTACCACAGACGTAATACACTTTGCAAACTTGGCACACAATGGCGCAAAGCCGAGAGCCGAGGTGCTCGCCGGCAGAACCGCAATTCATGCTGAGTTTTAACCTAACCTTGCTTTATTAGCTTATTTGATTCGCCATTCTTCTTTTAGTTGATTCAATACATTGCCTATTTGCATAAAACTGGCCGGTAAGATTATCTTCACTTATTCGATCTATCCTAAGAGTCACCTTGTTCTGGATCTTCTACGAATAATGAGATTTTAAATTGGAAGACACTCACACAGAGAGGGAGCCATTTACAGTTAATTCATCTCATTGAGGTACATTGCTTAGAGGTATTGGAAGGTTTAGATTTTCATTCAAGCATCATATTTAACAACGGCTGCCTCCTCCACTTCACTCGTATTCAAATTTAAACGGCTTGAATTTGACTGATCCAATATTGCGTTTGACTGTTGTTATTTTCCTTAAAGCAAATATTTTGGCAAAATTCCTTTCGTGCGAGAAAATTACGTGGTGGCGGGGGGGAGAAGAGGATGAGAGGGAGAGAGAAAGCATGTGTCTTTTTGTCTGCATTTTTTGTGGATTTATTCATTTTCTTTCACTGGCATCTGGGAAACACACCTCAACATGTCCTCTGGGTCATTCTACGAAACAGTGGCCTTCCCAGTTTGATAAGGTGGTTTTAACTAAATTTGGAAGGATTAAAAAATTCCATCAATAATGTGCATAGTAATGCCTTTAAAAAGATGACAAGGATGACTTTAACACCACATTGTAATTTGACATTACAAGCTTTTTGTCTTTTTTAACAAAAAAAAAAAACACGAATTGTATTAATGGCAAAATGTATGTAATGTATGTATGAAGATGTAATAATATATGTTACCATCTTTTAATAACAATAATAATAAAAATTAACTACACACTATAGCTTTAAATTGCATAGCTTTTTTTCTATTATTGCATACTGGCTAAGAGAGTAAAAGGCACTGGAAATATAGAGCTTGGAACAGATTAAAAAGAATAATAAGTTTGCCTTGTTTTGTATTTTAAAGTGTCATTTTAAAACTGCAAAAAGAAGTATTTAACATGTAAACTGAAAAAAAAGAATTGTAAAAATGTTCACAAAAATTGCTCGTAAATTTCACAATTAATTACGAAAAATGGAAAGCAACACATTCAATTAAATGTGTAATTTTCAAGTTGAAAGATTGGAATAATATTTTCTTGTAAAATGTATTCCACTGATACTTGTTTTATATTCTTTATTATTATTATTATTATTATTATTATTATTGACACTCACTTACTAAAGGGTTAGGGAACATTTTAGGGTTTGGTTTTAGGTTATGTGCTTAATTGTCAGTTATTAAAGGTGCAGTGTGTAATTTTTAGCAGCATCTAGTGGTGAGGTTGCGAATCGCAACCAACGGCTCAGTCCCCCGCTCACCCCTCCCTTTAGAGAAGCTATGGTGGCCGACACAGGTAAAGATGTCATCTTAAAGACAGCAGAGAGCAATGAGATTTCTTTTCACAGGTAAATCAAGGAATTATATTTACTTAATTATTCAATAAATCAATGTTGTTGCGAATGTTAACGTACTTGTTCATCATTGTGTCAGTGTTTTATTTGCAAAAACAACAAAGTGATGAAACACGCTCAGTAGAGCAGTTTGTCCGTTTAGGGCTACTGTAGAAACATTGTGGCGACTTCTGTGTAAAGAAACCCGCGGTGTATGTAGATAGAAATTGCTCAATCAAAGGTAATAAAAACACAACGGTTCATTAAGAAAGGTCTTTATACACCTCTGAAAACAGTTTATATATTATATTGCATTTCTGTAAATAGATCGTTGTAAATATTACACATTGCACCTTTAAGTGTTACATAAAATAAAAGTAAAACATTATTGGATTTTTTTGCCAAAATGTTTAGAAATATTTCCATTAAAAAATAATAATAATAATCAGCTCTTCAAGACTTAAATAATTTTGTAGGAATGTTTACACGACAAACACAAACAGCAGCTGTTCTTCTGAGCGAGCCCTCACATGTGACGTCCATCACACACACAGCATCTGAAGACTACAGCTCAGCGATGCGGAACCAGCAAGTTTCGATGCCTACATACAAAGCGTATGTATCACCCTCCCTCAAGCATGTTTGCAAATGTGTGTGCGAGAACGTGCACGAGCGGAGGTGAAGTTAATTGGCTTTTTATGACTTCAATTATATAACATTATGAACATACAGGCTTAGCAGCTCGTATGTGGCCTCTATTAACAATGTCTTTTGGATTAGCGACTGGGCTTAAGGTTTCTGGCACTGAGCTGTAGCTCATCATAGATTTTAGGGGCACCTGGTGAAATATTCCTCGAGACCGTAATCCTGAAAGAGCGATTGCAAACTTGACCCCTCCAGATAGAAATCTCCAAGCCTGACGGCATTACAAGGAGACGTGCGCCGTATAACATAGCGCTCGCAATGCCGTCGTTAACCTCACACGAAATACTGTTTCTGAGCAAAAAAAAAACACAGTCTATCTTCATCACGGCGTTAGTTTATTCTTTAAGAGCAAATGGTGTGGAAGCAAACAAGCATGTGCCTGTCCTGAAGCGCAGCTCCTGAGGTGTTAACTAATCTCCAGTGACCAGTCTGTATGCTGCCTTCACTAATTGCTCCCTGTATTTCAGTCTGGTGTGAGAGCAACCATTGTAGCGAGCGCCCGGCTGGCCCCCAGAGGTCTCACACCTTCATTATCACTCTTTATTGCAAAACCTTCCATGGGCACTCAGCACCAAACAGCCTGTGCGATAAAAATAGAGCCTTCCCCTCCTCTCCTTTTGGTGGTTTCAGTTTTAATTACCAACACAGCGCCCGAGCCCGAGTCCTCAGCAGGCTGGGCTTTTTGTTCACTAATTAAAGCGAGGAGGGAGTTTATTGAAGGGACCCCAACTATGTGCTCTCATCTATTATTAAGAGGGCAGGACAAATCATTTTCAAATTTAAACGCTGAAACCTGTCCAGGGACGTACTGGGGTTCGGAGAGGGGGTGGAAAGCGGCGAAATAGAGAAGAAAGCCAGCTTTTGTCTTGCTGAGGGTGCGCTTTGGCACCTATCACGCATTATGACGCTCCTGTCAGGTACAGTCTGGCAGAGACTGCGTTCCCACCATTTCGGAGCCTGCCATCTGTCTACTACGTCACCTCATTGACGCTTTCTGGGTCAAACCGCGTAGCATCTCTGCTAAACTCACTAGCAACCATCCACAGCTTGGATCCCACCCTGATTTAATTGGTGTACCCCCTATGTGTGTTTTGGCTAAACAGAGGACATAAATAAGCAAACAGCAGGCAGGTAATAAGAGGCTGGGACGGAAGATGAGATTGATGTGGGGAACTTCCTCTCTGACCTGACTTGGTCCAGCATCTGCTCCTGTACAGGGTAAACTGGTCCGAATTTGACAGCTGTACAGAAAAAAAAAAAACAATAGACAGGTGGAAAGTGAATAGCTTGAAAACCTAACATACTCTCATAATTATGATAGAATCACAAAAAGCGAGTCATCACGTACAGTATCCGATGTTTTTCTGAGGCCGACCAGCAACATGCGTTTGATGTAATGGAGTTTGTATAGGCTTATTCAAATTAGTCCGGTTTGGTTGCTGTAGGTTGACGGGGTGCAGTGGATAGCGAAGAGAGGATAATGAATTTAGCTTGGCTGCGGAGTCTGTGAAACTTCCAGCGACCTAACAAGCACTACGCACTCTTTCAGCAATTAGTCACTGTCAAATAGGGGCAAATGTAGCACTCTCTACATGCTTGTTAGGTAAAAATCTACACAGAGGTCAGTGACACTAAGGAAAATACAGCGTTACCCACCGATTCACTGGGGGAACAATGCTATTTCTTAAAGTCTAAAGGCTCTGGTTTTCTTTTACGGCAAATTAACCAATACTCTTTAAAATAAGAAGATTTTTGCAGCAATGGTATTGGGGAAAAAAAAGCATTTTTTGGTTTCCCAAATAACCTTTCAGTGAACAGTTCTTAAAAGAACCATTTCTTTCTTAGAGTGAAGAATGTTTTAACAATCTAAAGAACCCTTTCACACTATAAAGAACCTTTTTAGGTTCCATGGATGGTAAAAGTTCTTCATGGAACTGTCAGTTATTATTAAGAGTGAATGTAGAAATTTAGCTCAGAACTCATAGATTACATCCCTCTGGAATCATGGGAAGAATGAGGAAAGGGCATTCTGAAATAATTAAAACGATTACTTCACCTCAATATTTATGCTTTTGCAGCCAAGAAAAGTATTTTAAACTGGGCGAGATATTGCATTTTAAAAGTTCGCTTGGCTATCTCTTGGCTTTGTTCTACAAAGGCAACGGTATGATGCGGCGTCTTACAAATTATCTACATCTTGCATTTAATATAGTTCATCGTTGTGACCCTTTAAGAACAGGCACTTTTAAAGCCTTTGCCTTGCGTCTGTTCTGAAAATCAAACACTTCACAAGTACACCAGTCCAAAATAAATGTCACCGTCTCTTGCAATGCAGCTCTGCTCACTTTGAAATATAGATTTTTCAATTACCTACAGAGAACCTAGATTTTGGTATCAGACAACCCATCAAGCGCTCATTCACACAAGTGATTTTTATCTTTGTTTGTTGTTGTTGTTATGAGTGAGCTATAATCTCTATCGAACTGACCTTCATATATGCTGAATATCTGCAAAAAAACAACAACAATATAATAATTTTCTATTCAAAAATATGAGCAATTTAAATCTAAAATAAAATGCGTCCAAGAGTGGCATTTTAAAACTTTCATGCATTGGGTTTTTCATCCAACTAAACTGAAAAATTAAAACTACATAATAATAATAATAATATAAAAAATGCAATATGAGTAATGCAATAAATTAAATGTTAAGTTCAGAAGTAGAAAAACTTTTCTTGTGAAAAACATTTGTCTTATTTACAAGTTCTGGGAAATGTTTTTTTTTTTTTCTTCAGCGTAACACACGGTGACATCACATTTTCATTGTGTAAAATTGTTTAATTTCAGGATATGCATTTAAAAAGGTACATTTCTCCCTTGGATGGATTTTTCCAATATATAGAAGGACGGATATATAGGTCAGAGACCCTAACGCCTTATCAGAAATTCACCATTGCCTGGTTATTAAGGACAGCTTAGGTGGAGAAGGCTGAAGTACCACAAGGGGTTAAGGTGAATTGATTGCCTGTGGACATGTTAAACATGACCCTGTCAGGCCTGCACTCCACTCCTAAAATGCGCCAACCTGTACACCTCGCTCCAAGTAATCAGCTGTAGAAAGGGTTTAATAAAATTCGGAGAGCCCGAGAACTGGCCCCAGGGGGTGTTTTCTACCAACTTGAAAATAATCAAAACCTGCGGCAAGAGACATTTGCGGCGTGTTATCGCAGAGAGCATAGTAAATGCCTCACCATATCAGAGCCCTTTAAAAATATAAATAAAATTGCCGCATGGCCACATCATACTAAAGCTGCTTGAAACACATGAACTCGGAGCGGACGGGACAGGACAGGACAGGACGGGAGCACAACAATGGTGCGGGGTGTCGGGTAAATGTTCATAGACACATTCATAGGCACCAGCTTGCGGCACAGGGGCAATGAGAGGATAATTACGGGGGTAACTTGGGCTCAATCTGTCTGTGTGCCCCCTCTCCCTTGAAGGGGTGTTTCCCTTGATTAGCCCAACTCGGGGTGCAGCCCCCTCTGCGGATGGCAGATTGAAGTTCATCACGGGGGTCTCAGCTGCCAGTGTGTAGCGATGAATTGCCTGCTGTAAGAAGGTGTTGACAGGAGCAGCTGGACATCAGCTAGTGATGAAAAGAAAGGGAAATTCATTGAGACCCGAGACAGAACGGTCTGCTGGGGAGAGAGGGGCCTCGGAGAGAGAATCTGGCATCTGCTGGACGATAACTGAACTGCAACCTGTCCTGAAGGAGTCAGGACAGGGAATCTGGGAGGCAGCATTATGTCATCAAAAAACAAAACAACAACTAAATAATAGGTTGTTGTTGTTATTTTTCTAAATATCTAAAACTCACTTTTCATCTTCTCATTAATGTAATAATTTTAGTTTAATGTGAATTTAATAATAATAATAATTTGTACAACAACCACAATAATAATAGAAGAAATAATAATACATGCCTATAATAATGGCAGCAATAAGGTAAAAAATAGGTCATTAAAATATGCGGTAATAATACTACTAATAATAATACTAACTTGTATTATGTGAGTTTTACATACTAGTGAGTATATATTTTGACATGAATTGTTTTAATAATAATAACAATAATACAAAACTCACTTTTATTTTGTTATAATAATAATAATAATAATATACAAGTTTTAAATATTTTGAAAAAGTAAATAAACTGTTATTTACAACTATTGTTGATAATAAAAATCAAATTTTATTATTACTACTACTACTACTAATAATGATGATGTTGTTGTAATACATTTAACAATTGAATTAATACAGTATTATTATGTAGTTCATTTAAAATATTTTGTTAATTAGAATATAAATTCTAAATTCTATCTAAAATAATTTATTACTTTTTTTATGTTTCAAAACAAAACACAAAAACTTACATTGGTTGTACATATAGTATGTATATTTGTATTATAAAAATGTGTTAAAACGAATTAAATATCCTCATAATTCCTGCAGGCTTAATAGTGGAAAATCTCATGTGGTTCCACTCGCCCACCACAAAACTGTCAGAATGTCAACAAAGTTATCATGCAAATTGTGTGTGAAAAATAATGACTAATGTCTCAAACCGAAGCTGCTCACATGTGAGTAAATAGTAAAAACAAACAGCCCGGCTAGTTGTGATTCCCAGTGTAAATGAGGGATGATGGTGAGTGTGCTGGCAAACCGAACCTCAGCCTCTGCCAGTGCCCTGGGGTTACACTTGGCTCTATTGGTGTGATTTCACTATCCTTAGCATTAATGAACTGCCTACCCGTGCAAATGAGCTTTTAATGGGTGTTACTCTGCTAGTGCAGTCCTGCCTTGCACAAAAGGCGTTTTACGGGCCGACACCACCCTCCCAATTTCGCTCCAATAAGTAATTGTGGGTTGCAATCACACCGGCACTCCAATAAAGTGCTAAACAAGGTCACTGCTGATCTCACTGGAATAAGATACCCTATTTGGTCTTTCCAAAAGATGCGGCCTATATTCTCCCAAAAGATTTTGGATTGCTTTACAGTGCAAAGCAAGACAAATGTAATGTCATGGAAACACTGGATCATTCATACAGATGAGGATTTGAAACAATACTGCATATTTTACATAAAATGTTAATCAGCTTTCATGATTTTCCATGCACAGAAGTACCGCATTAATAAAAATCATAATGATTAGTACAGAAGAATAAGAATAAGCATAAGAATACAACTTTTTTTTGAGGCACTTGACAAATTTCTATGTCCCCCATGTTTTCTTAACTTCACATTGAAACAATGGGTGCATGCATATGTCTAAAGTAGCAATTTTGAGTATTAGTAATATAATTTATTGTGATTATGTTCCATGTTGCGCTATCATGGAATAACTGGCTCATTTCTACAGTTCAGTGGATTTTATGTTGCAACTAAACAATACTGCATATTTTACATAATTCCATCCAATTTCAGGATTTTCCATGCAGAGAAGCCATTAATATTAAATTATTAAATTATATATTATTATTATTAAACCCCATTAATAATAATAATAATAAAAAGAATAGTTCCTAATAATAAAAATAATACAATAATTTTATTTTGAGAAAGTTTGAGTATTAGTGAATTTAAAATAGAATTTATAGTGATAATTTATTTTCTTAATTTGCACATCATGGAATAACTGGCCTTTCCATTCAATTAATTTAAAACCATTAAATGTCAGTCCACCGTTACCTGTTGGTGCTACTTGTCTTTTAAAATCTAAATCAGTGACATCATTTCCTCTGAGAGAAAGCAACTTCAAGAACAAAGTTTAAGTCTTACAAAAGTTGATCCAATAGCGTAAAACGTAACCTATTTCCACCTAATTTATACTGAACATGATGCTGATTATTAGCTAGTAATGGTCTGCGTCAGCTCAAAACATTAATCTGTTGCACATGGCAAAGTTTATTAGGTTGAGCTTGAGGCCTGATCTTGACCAGTGTGCTTTCTGATAGACAGACATTTTTTTTCCTCTGATAAGTTTAGAAAATAATTTAATTTGGACCTTTTTTCAACAAACCTGCCCAGTAAAGAATCTAGCAACTGTAGGAATGACCCGGCTGTATTAGTGGGCGTCTGTGGCTTTGATGGCTGTTGTTCAAGCAATATTGCGTGTTGTGGTGGCCACCACAGACGTGATGAAAGCCCCTCTGTTCATGGCCATGTTTGCTGTGATGGCTTCACAGCGACGTTAAGGAAGTCTCACAGCCTCGCTGACACCCGCTACTGCTTAATTAGCCAGAATCAGCCCAGCCCTGTAGGAGAACGAGAGAGACCGACTAATGATTAATGATGAAACTCCATCTGAGTACAACCGCTGATACAACACTACATGTCACATGGTGCTCAGCGTGTACGTCCACGTGTAGTACGCTGAGGATTACTACACTTTGATGTTGCTTCCTATTTCAGTGCATTAAGCTTCTAATGGTGGCTCTGCTATATGAAACCTCTTCGAAAACTCTGAGTGTACTGGTAAATCAATTGGTCTATCGATTCACGGCTAATTAAGGCAGGATAAATGGTTGAAGTACACAAATATTGGTCCACTGATGAGCCAATAGACTGCAGGGGGCATAAATCTAGTGATAGATGGAGAGGTGTCAGACAGGCGTTTCAAGACTTGTTTGTGCCTGCACAAAACTAAATGAAACACTGTATGAGGGCATCTGTCAGCTAAATGCTCTCATTGGCAATTTACTTGATCTTCCGGAACCTCACATAAGAGAGATTTATATTGCATAGTAAAATGAGACTTCTATACTAGTCAATTTAATTGTGTCCCTTTATTTGAGATCCATCGATACACTGCATATCATGATTGTTACATTTGTATAGAATTACTTTCAGCACAAAGCAGGTGATTACAGGTAGAGTGGGAAATGGGAGAGAATAAGCATCTGTTTCATTACTTTTGTGTATATTCTTTGTTATAGCATTAAAGGCATAGTTTATCCAAGAAAAAATCTATAAATAAAAACATTTAAAAATTATTATTTTAAAATAATCTCTTCCTGTGACGCAAAGCTGAATTTTCAACATCATTACACCAGCCTTCAGTCACAAAAAAATATTTTATGATCAGTGTTAAAAATGATTTGCAGCTTAGTGTGAGCTGTTTTTTTTTTTCAAATAGCAGGTTTTTCAAAGAGAAACTATTTGTAACATTCACAAAATAATTGACTTTGCTGTCATTTATGATCAATTTAATGCATCCTTATTGAATAAAAACATGGCAAAAAAAATTATTGTAATGATCCCAACAGTACTTCACGAGTAAATAATAAATAAATAAATACATTGATTTAGAAATAAATAAAATAATAATAATAATAATAAAACTTGTTATAGTGGATTAGATGACAGTATTTGAAACAAGTGTTCACATTTGCAGAGATTAAAAACAAAATCTGTACAATTCCACTACATCAGAAATATATTTGTACATTACATTTTACTATTAAATAGTGAACTATATTCCACAGTTTTATTATTTGTATGATAATACAGATAATAAAAGTGACCACTTCAGATATATAAAATCATAATTGACACAGTGACTAGATATTGTGACAAAATTACATTTTTGGCCAAAAAAAAACCCCGAATTCTGTATATTTAGTGAACCTGGAGTGATTAAACATTAAACAACTACTTCTTTAATGCTAGGATGCTTTCAGCATGTTAATAATAGGTTTCAGTGTCTATGTAAATATTAAAAAGAAAAATAAATAATAAAAAATAAGTACTAATTACAACCATTATAAATGAGATCGCTCACTAAGAAAATTGTTTTATGTTTGTTTGATGGGTCTCTGAACATGTAGTAATTCCGCATGAAGGATGTTTAAAAAGTCAGACTTTTTTTTTTTAATCAGTTGTTATAAGACCACAAGATTATTTTTCAAAATGGCTTTGGGGTCTCTGATACACCCCACCCCTCCCCCCAAATTTAGGGTAAGTGCTGTCCATTTTACTCCACAGCTTTTGACACTTGCCTTATTTTCTTTTACGTCTTTTTTCTCTCTCTCAAGTGCCCTATTTTGCCATTAGACAGCGTTCCGGTCACACATCATCAAACTCTAATTAGTTTCAGCTGACAGGGTGTGTCCTTCAGGTCAAAGGTCAGGACCGGTTGTAGGGGGATGATGGTGAGTGGAAGGGTCGTGGCAGAGCTCAGGGATCAGAATCCTCATTACAGCGATCTGTTTGCCCTCAACTGAGCGCAGACATCCACTATGTCTCCCACAGCCCCGTGCTTGTCATACACACAGAGCTTTCCCAGAGATCTTCTCTTTCATCGCTGCTTGTTCGCCCGTTCTTTATTCCCGATGCCCCCAGTGCTAATGTCAAAACAACAGTTGATGTTATTTCTCCAGGGGTGAGGGTGCTCCGCTGCGCCCTCTGCAGGCCGGCCGCAGAAGAGCGGATGAACACCACATGGCCCTGACACGCAGCTGAGTCATTAACCCAGAAAACACACCATTTGCCGGGATTGTCAGAACAGATGTTTCAGAACTATTTCCCCGAAAGCTTAAAATCTGGAATACGTCTTAAATTAATAACCACCCCTCCGCCCTTCAGTTCCTCAGTCAATGCTAAGTGCCCTTGTTGACTCAATTGGATTAGCTCTAATATGTAAACACAGGAGGTAAAAGAGTAATCCTCCAGTGAAAGCAAAAAAAAAAAAAAAAAAACAGGAGATAAATAAATCTAAATGGCACGTTCTCTACTTTATAACAATAAACATGAGATGAACGTAGAATTGACTGAACGAGAGGGGTTTGATACCGAAGACCTGAGCGCGTTCAAGATGAGTGTTTTGACCATCCAGTGGCAGAGCAATTACCCCTTTGTAACTCAGTTGGATAATAAGAGGCGAACCTTTGGGGGATAAGACACAGAGTTGTTAATTATTAAACGCTTACATCAGCCAGGCGCTGGAGAGTTGCAATTATTAATGTTGTTGTTCTTGCTTGTGCTTAAACACAACTGCTGCTGTTAATATCCTCATTAACCAAAATGAATGATTTTATTACTCTTGATTTGGTCTGGGGTTTGCTAATGCATCTGGGTTGTGTCGTCAGTGCGAATTGAGGGATAAACATCACCGGCGGATACACCACGTCGACGACTGCTGGGGGTTTGTTTATTTTCCCCCTATGTAATGGGAATATGCGAACAAAACAGACAAATGTGTCGCTCACCTCTAAAAATACACTGTAATTGATCTGCACTAGAGCTGGGGGAGAATAGCACGGATGATAGCTGTGGATTTAGACTGGAAATCATTAAAAACTTGCATAAATATGCGGCAGAAACAAAATAGTCAGGATTAAGCAGAAACGGTTGAGATGGAGGCGTGTCATTTTAATGCCTCATCTAAAATGGTCTGAGGTTTTTGAGTTTCTACCCCACCCTAGAAACGCCAAGGTGTCCTCAAAACGTCTTGTTGCATTAGAGCAAGTCACAGTATTAACATTCAAAATACCTCTTCTTTAGAAATCACTTTACGAGGCAAACAAAAAGAAATAAATAAAAAAAAGTTGAATTAATGAGCTTCACCTTGGATTAAAACGAATAACTGACTATTAATTACATCCAAAATATCACGAATATTTAAGCTCAAGGATCAAAGGGACATCTGCCAGCATTCTTAACATGGATCTTTATATATAGTCATTTATTCAGCGTTTTTAGGTCAAACACACCAAGCACTTAAATTATTCAGATGTTAGACACAATCAAGTTGTAGAATGCTAATTCTCCACCCTGAATCGTTCTGTGAAAGCGCAGAAGCAGGAAACACAAACAGTCGAGTAAATTCTCATGCTCCCCGTAGAGCTGACACACTGCTCTGTAGTATTTACTATTTCAATAACATGCTGAAAGATTGGCCAATCACTGGATTAGGGCTGTTATAACTCTTAAATAAAGCCTCTCTCAGGTCCTACAGCTGATGACAAAGCACTTATACTTCATGGCCATCACTGCTTTAAAAGATTCTTCTGATTGGTTAACACGCGTCAGAGAACAATAACAACTAGACACTTATATTATCTCTGGTAGCCTGAGCAAAACTCACCACTGTTACACTATACTCTTAAAAATAAAAGTTATTTTGGAATTAATGGTTCTGTAAAAGAACATCCATGGAACATTTCTACTGCACAAAATATATACTTTACAATGGAAAAAGGTTCTTAAGATGATTAAACTATTCTTTATGAAGAACTTAAAAAATACAGTCGGTTCTTCTGTTGTATTGCTACAACCCCCCTCACCACCTCTTCTTTATTTTTAAGGGTGTAGAGCATTGCTGTGGGGTTTTCAAGGTGTTCTGAGTGGTTTTTAGCACCTCACTATAATGAGTGTTCAGGGTGGTTGTTTACTAACCCAAGGTTGCCTATTAAATCATCCACCGAGCAAGAAGCTTTAAACTCAATGCTTAGAAAAGTAAGTGCACACATCGCAAAAGAACAAACAATGTGGGATGAGTTACGCTTAATATTTGCTTGAATATAGCTAACATTAATAAAAAAAATACTACATCTTCTAAATCAAAAGACCGAACAACCAATGTAACAGCAAAAACCAATAACAAGTTGACTAAAAGTAGAAATACAATAAAAATGGCTTGTTACACAAGTGCTCAGAATAGTCTTAATAGCAGTGATGGCACAAAGGAATCAGGGGTCAGTTTTAGCCAAAGTGCACGTTTCTTTGGTCTTTGGGGTCCTTTTGTCTCTTACTGAAACATTTCCCTTTACTCCATAACAAGCAATGAGCAAGACATGATACATTTACACACCCACACAGATACTGGTAATATAGATATCTTCTTAGCACACAATTGTTTAACAAACCAAACTCTATAGGAAAAGCAAATAAGGCCATTTATGGGGCTAGTTGCTCCTGTGTAATCTGAAGCATATGCAATTTTAAAGGGTGTTTCTCCTGCTAATGGGCCCCGAGGGGCCGGGAGGTTAATTGATGCAGCTGTTGATAGCTTTTACACATGATGCAGGGTTCATCTCCCCTGTGACTCTTATTCCAAGGCACTTTTTAATGAAGTGTTAGACAGAAGGCTTTTTACAGTAGACTTGTATCTCGGAGAATGCTTCAAAACAAACCTAAAGAAGAGCTTTTAGGGAAATGCTCTGCAGATGACCATTGATTTACGAATTAAATAAGAGCTTTTTTGCCAATTTTATGGATTGTTGATTTGAAGCTCCTGAGGGGCGGACTGGAGACAGCAGAAAGTCAGTGTTTTACATTGCTTTACTTACTATCAGTACATAAAGATATATTTTGCATGCAGAAATATAACATCTAAGCTGCTGATGCTTTTTAATGCATACACATGACCGACAAGTGAAAATTTTTGTTTATGCACATCTGTTAGCAGCTAAAAACACATGATCCATAGAATGAGACCAAAATTCCAGCTGGTAATGCATTAAAACACAAAAGACAGCAATAAAGAAACGGACAGCACAAAAATTTTACAACACTCTGTTTATAAAACGACCACCTAGCACTTGACAGCTACTTAATTTCACATCTGAGGGTTGAGGGTGACAAGTTCACTTAATAATAATATAAGCTCCGGCAGATTTTAATTAAATAGTCACTGGCGAACTTCTATGATTCCTCTGAAGGCCAGGCCTCCATGGGAGCCGGAAAACGAATGGGTTTCCTTGCCCCTAAAGGGGCTTCTTTACCGAGCAAACATTTACAGATATTTGAGCATTGAAAATTAAATACAAATACATAGCTAAATTTATTTGATCCGAGGCTGTGGAAATGAGTGTGGAGTGTGGAAAGTGCAGGAAGTGATGACAGTGTGATGAACTGGATAGCAGCCTCACCCTGAGGATTATACTCCCACAGTCACTAAATTCTGCTCATTAAAGTGACAAACCCAAACACAAAGCCAGTCAAGCGTGAGATTCAGCTGTGTACAGCATCTGGCCCGTACCGGCAACCCCAAGTGCAGCCGTCTCCGCCGCAAACACCTCTACACACGTAGCCTCCGTCAAATCTAAAACAATCAACTTGCCTTTCATTTCCAATTCCGCCGCCTGCCACAAAGCCCTATTAGAGTCCATGATCGTACGCTGCTGCTGATTTACAAACGAGCACGGGGGAGTCCCTGTCCTTCTCGAACCTCTCCTCGGTGCCATCCGTCAGCCTCCTCCATCCTGATTATCTGGAGACGCCAATTTCAAAGAGACATCTTAATGGTGATGTCAACGTATTAATTAGAAGTGTTAATGAGCTAAAAGCAACCCAAATTAAATTAATGCAGCAATAGACACAGAGAGCGAAATTAGCTTCAATTTCAGTAAATGATTCTGAAGTGCGCGCAACATATCAGCCTGCCTGCACGTTCCCATCCCCCAAAGCTAATCAAGAACTACATTGGAATTAGCTGCTTAATTAAAGCAACACTCTGCTCGGAAAATCCGGCACAATTAAGTAATGGCTGTTATAGCATGAAGGCAGGCCTTATTTGTCTCCGGGAGAGGCGCAAAACACGCGCACACACCCAGACAAAGCATATTATATTTCCAGCGGCCCGCGGGGACCGAAGACAGCCAAGATCTGCCGAGATGGAGAAGTTTTGGAATGTGGAGTGGGTCTGGAGCTGGAAACGGCACGACTCAGTCTGTGACAGAGCGCCAGATCGCACTCCCTAGCCTGAGGTTTCATAGACTGCCGAATTGGCTCGGACTCAGGCGAGTGGGGCCTAATCGCCACTTTCTGTGTTGTCACCTCAACGCTTTCCAGTTGGACATGGCCAACCGCAGACAGTTGGAGCATTCTTCACCATTTCAGCTGAGGACGTCTTGGTGACCTTCCAATCTAAAGACTGGCGAATTTAAGGACTTGTCGAGCACCGGAGTGTGTGCGAGAATGACCACCGGATAAGAGCAAACCCTGGGCAGATGTTTAGTGATGCTGAGTCCAGGCGGCAGCCCCTCCCGCAGTGGTGTATTTACCAGTCTGAGCGATGGGCTGAGCTGTGATTAACACCCAGGTTTGGCTGGGCCACCCTGGGACGTGGGTGTGAGTGCCATCCTTCAGCAGGTGTAGGCCACTGCAGAGCATATGCCATCGAGCCGCGAGGGGCGCTCTGTGGAGACTGTTCCTCTGGCGTTTCCTGGAGGCCCCGATCGACTGGGAACAGGCGTCACTCACAAACACCATCTGTCAGGTACGGCCTTACCTGCTAGGAGCATTTAACTGAGAGGTGACGAGTCCTTCACCCATCTCAGATCTCGTTCACAGCTAGATGGAGAGGGAGATGAGGTAGAACTTGTTCTCGTTCGTCTCGACCGTTCCTCGCTCGGCTGTGTAAACTTCACACTGGAGCGACTGGAGACAAAGAGAGGCTCCGGGACAGATTTCCCCCTCTTCCGAAGAGGGGAGAAAAGACACCTGAAGTGTTTGACGCTAAATTAGGTTTTCAAAGGCAATAATTAGACTTTCCTCCCTAAAGGTAAATTACCTGCTTCCCAATTGATCTGCATTCTAATTATAACAATTTGCCCAGGAGCCATTGCTAGATCCTCACTGTCTACTACGAGTAGATGTTAAACATATGAAAAGACGTGTAGATATGTGGGAACTGCTGTAATCTGTTTAATAAGCATTCTGCACCATAACTGGAGGAAATTAATCAACAGTTCTGTGCACCTTTGAGGGTGATAAATTAAATGAATATTAGTGAATATTAGGAGAGCAGAGGGCAAGGTCTCTCTCCCCACATGCTGGGCGTGAGATTTCATGATCACAGTACAACCTGAATGACAAAACCTACATTTTTCTATGTCATCCAACCTCTAATTGCATGAAACCATGATGAATCATTGCTCAAGTAGGAGCTAAAATCAATCATCTCGATATTTCAGAGTATCTTGAATCACCCTCAAAATGAAATTAAAAACATATGTTAAAATCTTTTTTTTAAACAGCACTTTACACTACTGTTCAAAAGTTTGAGGTCTTAAAGATATTTAATGCTTTTGAATAAGCGTCTTGTGCTCACCAAGGCTTTGATTTACTTTGATTACAAATATAAAATAGTTATTTATTTGAATATATTTTAAAATCATACTGATTTGCTTCTCATAAACCATTTTTGTTATTATTATCAATGTAAAATAGTCTTTTGTAACAATGTAAAAGTCTTGTCACACTGTTTAAGCAATGTAAAGAATCCATGTTGAATATAAGCATAATAAAGAAAAAAATTCAGACCCCAATAGTGTAAATTCAGCCATTTTTGCTGTATAGCATTTGAGTCAGCCATTTGAATCTTGGATATTAAAAAAAAGCTCATGATTTTTGACAACTAAAAACAAAAGTTCAATTCCTGGATTCTAACTGGTCAATACAGTGTTGCTAACAGTGTCCACTATATAGCAACAACTACAACTAAACCATCGCAGCGGATCATTGTTTTCGAAGCAACATTATGGAAACAAGAGACTATCCCTGGGTCTGAACTAAATTACTACTATATAACTACACCTCTACACTATAGAGTATGTAAAAAGTAGTATGCGAAATGAACAGTATGCCAGATTATGCAGTATTGATGGCTAGATGACCTACTGTACTACAGCTGCAGTGATTATGAAGAGTGCTTCCTCTTTACCATGTGTCCATGTTTGTGGCATGTCATATTTGTGAATGGAACAGGATCACAGCTTATGACACAGCATATGACGCCAATATAACGGGTGTAGTATGTCCAGACTGTATTCATTCAACACACATTATGTACTTGTAGAATGTAAACTGAATCACCAAACACACATATTCTGACAATATGTGATTTGAGACGTAACTTCTACCAGAAGGATAACAGTTTTTTTCCACCATACTATAAGTGTTTCAGTGACAACTTACATCATTCATATTATTCATAAAGAGTTATAATCAAGACCATGCTATAACATTAATTACATATTCTTCAGAAATTATCCGTATCCTTCAGCCTTTTCTGTTTTTTTTATTTATTTTTTTAGGTTTTCTGTGGAACTTTGCTGTAAAATTAAAACCTTTATTTTCAAGAGTTTAAAACAAAAGTGGTGACCACTCTAGCTGTGGGCAATATTTATTTACATAGAAGTGGGTGATTTTGAATGCTGATTTTGGATAATGACAGTGGAGGTGAAGCCGGGCTATAATCTCCATTAAATCCAGAAGTCACCTCCACACGGCGGCAGTGTGACTGCACACAGATACTTCACAGAGACTGAGAGCACATATTCAAATTCAGCCCGCAGTGCCCAGTGCTAATTAATATGTAAATTTCACATTGTTTGTTAACTCCTACGTCAATTTCTGATGTGAGCAGCGGCTTCTATGTTAACAGAGATTGACTGTAGATTGGGCCTGGGTTATTGCCAAACTCCTGTCTGTCCATAATCAAATATTTTTTAGGCTGCTAGACTAATATATGTCTCTGAAGCTTATAACTTGGGAGACGCGCTAATGATATTTTATTAAGCCAGAGTAATTGAAGGCACCATTTAAATATGTAATTAAGCACTTAAGTATAATTATGCAACACAGTAGGAAACCAAATGAATTAATTTAAAAATACGCCAATACATCTATTTATTTAGGCTCTATTGTGCGGGTCTAACATAAGATGATTAACATTTTAAATAACGAGCTTCAATGAGACAGAATAAAGGAATTTCATTTCCGTCTGGAAGTGTAGAAACTTGCCATTCATGAGTTGGAAGAGAATAACGAATAGGATAAAGACCCCTGCGCAGTTTGAAGCTCAAAGAAGCGATTTGCCTTCTAATATACCTGTATGCACAAGCCAGCGATTACTGGGCAAGTTTCCACTGCACATTTTCATTAAATCTCCTTTCCGTTAGGCTGAAATGATTTAACAGACACTGTTTTGTGTGGCTTATAAAAGCACGGATGGAGGCGGAGATGGAGAAAGAGAAAATCTGCGAGAGTGTTTGTGTCAGTTTCATGCGTACCCAGAGAAAGCATGTTCATTCCTCCCTGCAGCCACTATGTGGCCCGCTTTAAGAGAGGTTCACAGATAAACACACATCTCCGGCCCTGGTGGAGTCGCTTACCTTTCTCCAAGTGGATTCAAGATATTA
This sequence comes from Carassius carassius, assembly GCF_963082965.1. NCBI lineage: Eukaryota > Metazoa > Chordata > Actinopteri > Cypriniformes > Cyprinidae > Carassius > Carassius carassius. The sequence continues at coordinate 39,101,731 of NC_081755.1, read as the reverse complement.
ATTAAGATAAATCTACCTCAATTCTGTGATTCTGCCATCTGGTTATTTATCCGAATTATGTTCGAATCATTTCTGTAGGGCAGGAGAATGATTACCCATTTTGCATCTAATTTATATTAATATTCAAAATTAAATACTTCAGCAATATGGTCCATCTGTTTTGCATATAGAAAGTACTGTAAAAAAAAATACAGTTGGCGGCTGCCGCATCATCTCCTTAGCAAACAAACAATATGCCAGCATTAACCCTTGCTCCCCGCGTTAACTACTCCGACAAAGTCTTTAATGAAGTTAGCCAAGCGAGTCCAGCCACTAATTTCATACTAAACAAACCTCTAACACAATGACTTACAAGATTTACCACCTCATATGGTTCTAAATCCCACTGATGATCTCACAACCTCCGAGGATCCCGACACCCTCGGCCCCGAACAGGCAATTAAGGCACCGGTGGCTTTGCGCTTGACTTTGAGCGTTAGTTTGTTAGCCGGTCATGTGTGCGAGGAGCGTGGGGGGGGGGTGAGGAGAACCCGATCGCACGCTTCAGCTCAGGCCAGCCACTAATTAGGGTGAAGAGGAGGCCAGCGGACACGCAGCATGATTAAATTTAGATCTGGAGGGAGATCTTGACCCCGCGTGCCCCTCATCTAAGTGACATTTACCCAGGATAACCACACTGCAGCTGAGGCTTATTAACCTTTTGTGGGCCTGAACACCACTGACTGGCTTAATTGGCAGATGGATTATTAAATAGAGCAACTTCAAGATGATTGAACATCTCATATCTACCACGCACAGGTTAGTCAGTAAAATCGTATTATCACTTAGGCTTCGGGGTACAGTGGCCTACATATATACCAGAATGGATCATTTTTGGCATTATAATATTAACAATTCAGGCCGAGGAGGTGCCACGAGAGCGGAAAAGAGAGGAGTTTTGATGATAATGGTGCTGAATGCGTGATCCGTCAGAGGGTCACTAGCAGAATATCTCAAGTTCCTCCGCATTCGCAGTCCCTGGGGAGCCAAAATCCGCCGTTAATCATCAAAATGACCGTTACACGTTGCCAAGCGCTAAACGGTGTCGGATCCGCCTGGAACGACTTAATCCATCACAAGCGATTTGGAAACTTTCGAAAATCAGGTTGCTTCTGTGCGGAAATCTCTGAAAGATTTAAGAGAGAACAGAGACGGCGCTCTGGGCCTCGTACAGTAGCGGCCATGTTCAGAAACAAGCGTTCCCCTGACACGCACAAAAGAAAACGCTGTACACTCATTTTTCTGCATAGCCAAACAGAGCTGCCAGACGTGTGTTTAAGCATGATCCATTCACTGGGCTTTGCGCCGCTTTGCCATGTCAAATCAATGCTTTCAAGGGAAGCACGAGTCAGCCATGTTGGATTCGGTTCTGCTTTGGGAAATAAGTGGATCATATTGGACGCATTACCATACTTGTGTGACTGAGGCGCTCGCTCTCATATTCAAAAAGGAGATCATTGCACAGTGTGTGATAAATGTCACCTCAGAGCAATGACCCGCATTATGTATTACCCCTGCTGCAGGCGTCCTCCTGCACCTCTGTGATCAGCTGTGGCTACTTACCCCCCATGTAGGCCGTCTCTGATGCTCTATATGGAAAATCAAACCCCTGACACTGAAAAAAAACATTAAATGAAAGAGCAGGCGTTAAAGATACAAGAGAGGACTGGAGTGCATTTCACCTTCTGTCTTGGTAGGTCAAGCAACACATTTTAAACAAATAGTTCACTAAAAATAAATTGTAATAATTTACTTACAGTCATGTTTCTTTTCCTTCCTCTTCACCGTAGTTTTAAAATACCAGACAGAAAGATGCGTCGATGATACCGGCAATCGCAAGCCAGTTTGAATGTGCAAAGTATATGATTGTCATTTGTGAAGTAGAAAAGGTGTTCTTTTTTGGCTTTGAGCTCTACTGGAAAGGTTTCTTGATAATTGTTTGTTTGTTTAGAGGTATTTGTGTGTTAAAAGGAATATAAATGTTAGTTTTGTTAAGAAAACCCATCTTGCCTCTGAAAATGAAAAAAGATATATAGACAACTGTCAAAGGGGTGTTTGATTGACAGGCGATCTGACCAATCATAACGCTGAATCTGCCATTTTTGTTCAACAAACCAACCAGACAGGAGAGCAGATTCACAGTGGACTTAAACTTGAAAACAAATGTATTGACATCTTTCTGCAGTTTAAACAAGATCACTTCTGATGTTCATTCATGATTATTTCATGCTATAACTACTAGTAAAGAGGGAACAGGACAGTTCACATACCGCTTAAGTGATCTGTCATGACACATTACTATTTATTGTTTGAATTTCTTATAAAATGACAATTTGAAAGCTGAGAGTTTATTTCATACACAAAAAGAGACCCCAACCTTTTTTAACTTCACTTATTGACACAAACTTTCTGAACACCATCTAAAATCCCAACTATTTTTATCCAGTTTTCCAGTCCAAATATCTGAACGGAAACAGGAATCAAGTTTGAAAGGAACCTCAAAACATACTCTAAAAGATTGTTTACTATTTGCTTGCATCAAACTAATTATTCGACCATTTTAAACATATTTAAATGTTTTGCAGTGCAGTTTTAGTACTTTTCCTGTAATTGTGCAAACTCAATAAATACAAATGTTCAAAAACATTCTCCAAGCAAACATTATCCTCCTCTATAGAGAGGTTAAGCTCTTTAGTAATTAGCACACACTCTAATACACGTTACGAATTAATGGCCTTAGTGAGCAAGACAGGCTGCTTGGCCTCTTCAGCAAGGTATTTTCAACACTAAAAATGAGTTGAACCTGCCTTTGTGTGTTTACATAAGGGACAACAAACACAAAGAAAGAAAATACAAAAAGCGCACGAGACTTCACAAGGTATGTTACGTGAAATAAATAAATCCACTTGATAAAGGTGTACTTTGAACTTGAAAGTGCAATTATTTTTCATATCAAACACTTTTGCACATTCACACGAGAATGCAGCTAGGAGATGCTTATTGCGATATAATTACAGGCTCTCCAAGCTTCGCCTCGCATTCTTTAGCCTATAGGCTCTAATTGCAAATCTTTTTATTCATTAAACGAACAACGCTTCACAGCATTCTCTCCATGATAGACATCTGAACAGAAAACATATTTTTAAGCGAGCCATGGCCAATTATAGTAAATGTACGACAACAGAGTGCGCCGCGTAGCATATTCCCATCAAACTATTTGGACTGCAAACCTCAACACACATCCTGACTGTTTGTTTGCGCTCCTAAAGCCAGGCCAAGTGGAAAAGTGACTTCCAGTGAGATGCATTTCTAATTAGAGCTTTTTATCATTAAAAGCTTGACACTTATAGAGCGCAACGAAGCCGGCGGTCGCCTCGAAAGGGCACAAACGCAAGCAGACGTTCATCGGGGCTTTAACACTATCACAGCGTAATCTGTCTGGGATTCCACGTGTGTTAACACAGCTAAAAATGTAGAAAGCAAACACTCCAACAACACCGCGTGAATGTCGCGATATATTAAGCGCACAATAAACAACCTATTCAATTCCAGGGATTTGCATGAGAAATGGGAGTATTAACGTGGAAGGATGTGTGAAGTCATTCAAAGTGCGAGCTGATGGCAGAGGGAAGGCTTTCAAAAACCCTTCCCAGCAAGAGGGTAGAGACAGCCCTGCTGTGCTAGAGACTTCTGCCTCTGTGTTGCCATATCACTGAACACAATGGCCTAGATTAGCAAAGTGTCAGTACTGAGCTGAAATAAGCTAATTGCTTCATTAGCTGACCCAATTCGATAAGCCTCTTCTCTAGCTATGCAACAAATAGCTTGAATTCATGTAAAAAAGTGTGGGTTTAATTACAACCGTGAGTGTGAAAAGCTAAATGAGACGGCCGGCGCGGTATAAACGTTATTGTGTCGGAGACTATTAACATCCATATATTTATAAGCAGAAGACTGTGACAGACATATTGGCTCCGAAAGTATGCAATGGATGCTAAAGCTTCTGTTTGTTTCTTCTATTCAGGCTTTGTACCTGCTTATTACTGACAGCTTGCTTGAAACAATTACAGAGCGTATCGGTGAAAGTGATGTCAGCGAGCTGTTGGAAATAGAAAAGTCGGGTTAAAGGTAAAACCATTTTCTCATTAGACTGAACGATGAGTGGGACAGATTCATTTACATTTTCCCCTGACATATTTAACATACACAATCTTTTGCTTAGCACTGGGACTTATGGGCAAAAGAGCTCTATTTGTATAAGATGAAGTCATTTATATGCTAATTCATTGGAATGTAGACCTTCCAGATTCATGTTTACCTATTAGTGCATATACTGTAGATGCAGAGGGACATTAGAATCTTGGAAATGGAAAGGACGGGGAGGGGGGAGCTGTGGGCAACAAAGTATTAGCACACCGTTTCCTTCTATTAATCTCATATTATGAGCCATTTCTGTTTTATTTAAGCAGCACCCAAGAGCCAAGCTCGGAGGCATATGGTAAATGATCATTTTCCTGAAGTGACTTTGAGGAACGCATGGTGGCAAAGTCAAAAATGTGCACCACGAACAAGACACGGCAGCCTTAAAAATACCCCAGATGATTCAACTGCTTTATAAGGAGCACTCATTATTTTTCTCATTAAAATAAATAAAATAAAACACACCTAAAGCAAGCTGCAGTTCAAAAGATGAATATCAATCATATCAGTAGCAAAAATACATGGAGTGGGTCATCTAATGGGGATAAAAATCTAAATACTATTTTTGCTGGTCTAGAACAGTTTTACAAATAGTAAAAATGAAATAGCATTAGTATCTTATTTTTTGCAAATATGATTTATTTTTTATATATATATATATATATATATATATATATATATATATATATATATATATATATATATATAAAATTAGCTTTTATTTTTATAGTTCGTTTTTGAGTACTTTTATGGACGGTGTTTTAGTAACCGTTATCGACTTAAAATATTTTTATTTAGACAATTTCAGTTTAATTCATTTAAGTACTTCAACTTTATTTCAGCTTTAGCTCAGTTAATGAACTTTTTTTTTCATAAATTCACTGGGAACACTTTACGATAAGATCTCATTTGTTAACATTAATGTGCTACCTAACAGTGAGCAATATTTATTTTCACATTTATTTGTCTGTTAATGTTAATCATTTTAGTTTAGAGTGCATAATGTTAGCAAATACTTAATATATTAGTAAATGTAGAAATTACCATTAAGATAAATAAACACTGTAGAAGTATTGTTCATTCATGTTAACTAATGCTAACAAATAAAATGTTTTGAAAAGTGCTACCATTTTAGTTAACGGCACTGATAACACTTCTTCCAGCCATCAAAGTTCGCCCTTAAAGTTAATCAGTCAAAACACAAAAGATTGCCACTGTGTTTATTCCAGATCATTTCAGCCCACACAATCAATTAGGGAACATACACAGCAGAAAATCCAGAAAATGAAGGAGTGGGCTGTCTATGCCAGAAAAACAGCATTGGCCCCGCCACCACTGAGTGCTGGAGAAGTGTGACAGATCATATTACAAGCAAGGCTAAAATGCTAATGTAATTCCTCATGAGCCAGGTTTAAAGAGATCCAATCGACCATTCCTGATACCCAGTGCCGTTGTGTCTAAGAAGATGACGTTCCTCCTCTCATTGTCTCAGTAATTCACCAAAATTGCCACTTAGAGCCGCTTCCAAGATGTGCGTTTCATCTCCAAGCTTCCTCTGGTCTCTGTAGTCAGTTCATTTTTACTTCCTCCAAGAGTGCTAGCACTTCATTAACCTTGCCAGGCTCAAGATAAGAGAGGTAGAGAATCAAAAGCAGCCAGCCAACAGAGAGAAAAGACAGCACAGTCTTCATCGCAGAGCAGCCATCAAACAGACAGAAACATGACCACACACACAACATCCCAACACTCAATGGGCCCTCTTTAGCATATCAGGGCTGCTTGTGAGCATATCATTATTAGCACCAGAAGACACACACACTTCTCAGAGAAACGTAAACCCCTAGAATACATGCAAGGTTTTGATTCTTCAGATACAACATCAAAGTGTTCAATGGATTTTATTGATAAAACACATACTGTACAATTTGTTCTGTATGAGATCCTTTGTCACTGAACACCAAAATAAACAGTCTTGAGGTTAATTTGAAATTTTTCTGAATATGTAAATAATGAACACACACACTGATAATAGAATGATGTTTCTATTATGCATCTATAACAAAATCGTGATAACTTTTCATTTTAAGGGAATGACAGAGAACCAGTACCATTTTTTTAGTTTTATACAGTATATTCATTTTATTATAAACAATCCATAGTAGAAAAAACAAAAACAGCAACACCGAAGTCAAATTTGAGTTTAACCAGCTGTAGAATACATATATAATTTAACTGTGGTAGCATAATGCAATGTTACTCAGTACACTTAAGATGCCACAAGACTTTTACTTTGTGCTCACCAAAATATTACCTAAAGCATTGAAGTGTGCATAAAATTCTCTTACTTCCAACACAGCATGTTCACCATTAATCTCTCCCCTCATTTTCCTACGAAGAGGACAAAATTATTTTTCTTGGGAGGGAACTGTAAATCCCTGTCTGGGTTCAGTTAAAAGGCTTAAAATGTCACTAAATGACAAATTAGAAGCTTCCTCTAGCGTTTAAAGACGAGATGTTGTGGCATTCGATAGTTACCTGGAGATGAGGTTAACGTGCAGGGAGCGTTGTGGTTATTAAAAACGTCAACTGTCTCATTACCAGTCACAGATCTTGCCATGAGATCTCAACAGCAGTTCAGCTGTAAAGCATCAAAGCATTTGTTCACCGCGTCACAGGAAAGAGCAGCAATGCTGAGATCTTCAACGGATTCCAGCTGCTTACAGGAAAGCTAAAAATATTCATTTGAAATTCTGAGAAAGAATTGAAAAAAAGCATCAGGGCCTTAATAGGCCCACGTCAAAACATGGATGCTGAACATGTGATACAAGATGAAATTACATTTTCTGTTCAGCACAGCAACATGATATCTATGTCAGGAGTTGTGTTCCAATGCAGGACATCTAGTGAGCCAGCTCAGATTGTGGGTGAAAAGAGACATTTGTGAAGAGCTCCATATGTATCACTTCTGTTGTGGGGCCTGTTCCACTGATCCACAAAACCAGCCGAAAGGATAAAGCGGTGAGTCTCTGTGCCAGTGTAAGGTGCGGGAGCTCTTGCGAACATGTAAAGGAGGAAAAGTTGCCTTGCCGCTGAGCAGAATCCTGCATTGGTGCTGATAACATGCTTGGATTAGGGATGTTTAAGGAAGGGAAAATTATTCATTTGAGATGGATAAAAAGCTGCACTTGTCAAGTCTCCTAGTCATGCATTTTCCATCTCATTCCCAGTAGCCAGCGTGCATATTTTCCCCTCAATGCAAATGTTCACACAGTGAAATTGTGAGCACATTACCCCCTCTCTTTAAACACACCCAATGACACAGAGACTAAATGAATTTTCCCTGCGAAAAATAATTTTGGGGTGGATAATTGGAGTTTGCTGTGTGATCAGAAGAGCAGCTTTTTATATACACATTTTCTAAGAGTAAACCTCAAAACTGAGCGGGTTGGGTAGGGCACAAGTACCTCACAGTGAGGGTCCAGGACCCACTAGGGGGCCTCAGCACACCACAAAATGCCTTAAGACTACAAAAGATTTCAAATAAAACTATAATACATGTATTTCTTATTTTAATTCATTCATTTAACTGTCATTGCTAATTTACGAACCAGAATTCCCATGGTCCTAGAAAACTGGGACATGACGTAGGAATTTAAAAAGTATGATTTTTAGATCTTGAAAGTTAAATAAACCTTTGAAGTTACTGATTTTTTATAATTAATATTTTTCAGAAACTTTGCAAATAGGTTCAATTTAATAATTAAATTCAATTAAATTTAAACGTGCTACAGTATTTATCTTTGCTAACTCAATGAATAAAATACCACGTATTATGCATTCAATAACGTATTAAATGCTGAAATCAACATTAAGAGTAATCAAACCTTTGTTAATTTGTGTTTATTAAGCTAATACTTTAATAAAAAAAATGCTTAGTTAAGAAATTGAAATTTATCCTAAAGCATTACCAACTCTTAGTTTTTTCAAGCTCAAATTATGAGGAAACTGCTATTTGTGAGTTAAATAATTTAAACTCAATTGCAAAGAACTATAAAAAGAACAATAATTGAAGAGCATTATAACCTCTGTACTTATTGCATTTTATTTAAATGTATACAATTATTTTAATATGGCCATGCCTACGGTGTTAAAAATAATAATAATAATAATAATCTGGCAAAAAGCAGCCTTCCCAATACCGAACCAGTACAAGAAAAAAAAAATATATAAAATAAATAAAAAAAACCTTACTGGGGGCATTCGAGTCAAAAACCACTGCTCTAGACCAAACAGAGCTATCTAAGCAGGGCCAGCATTTAGAATGCAATTACCAATTCCAAATCTTTCCCGAGGCCGGATGATACACTGAATATATCAGCTCCCCTATACAAATATTATGATCCGTCTGATGAGAGCCAGGGCTCCAGTCTGGATGGCTAATAAATTAGAAGCACGCTTCTCGTTTACTCATCAGAGCTAATGAGGCTGATAAAATTACCTTGAGGATCATAATTACAGGCTAGTGTCAGAAGCGCTAGCACCATATCTGCAACACTCGCGCGCGCACACCCCCCCTACAGGAAAAGAACAAACAGCTCAGCGCATTGGCCGCCACTGGACAAGCAGAGTTTGACCTTTAAAATAAACTGCACGTCAGATAAGTGTGTAATGTGTGCTTTTAATTAAACAATTAAACCGAGTTGCATTATACTGAAAGCTTGTGATGCCACCCCTGTGTCGCATTAACACACTTTCCACCAAAAACACACACACACAAAACGCTCAAGTACACTCCATTTTCAAATCCATTTTGTGTTAGTGACCTGCGCTTAGCTGGCCTTGATCAAGCAAATATGTAATGCCATTCCGTTGTGTACAAAAAAAAAAAAAAAAAAAAAAAAAAAAAAAAGAGACAAGCGCGCGCATGCGTGAGGTCAGCGAGGGTGCATTTGAGCTGCGGGCCGGTTCTGAAATACCAAACAATCCTTTATCCCTTCAATTTCATCAGACGGCTCATATACATTAAGCTCTTGATCAGTAATGGCATCTTTTGATGGACACAGGCGGCGTGGACGCCAGAGAATTTCATTTCATCAGCCATTCACAGGACGAATTGTTTTACTTATGAATATTAATGTCCGCCTAATTTGAGGCTGTTGTTAATGCTTGTCGCTAGGAGCTTGGCAAATCAGGTCCCATTCCTGTTAAAACCATGTGTTAGACACCCCCCTGACACTAAGCCCTCGCCTTTGATTCTTAATTGCAGGAGTGCGAGCATTTGCAGGAGATGGGGCGCAAAGCTTTAATTAACTCTAATATCACACGTATTCAGTCTCGACTGTCACCCGCATCACGCGTGCCGTTCTGCACCAATATCATCCTCGGCTCCTCTCAGCTAGAGACAGACGGTGTACCAAGTTCATGATCACAATTTCATGCATCTTAAATTGGGGATGGATGGCCTGTAAGCAGTGGCATGATATTAAATTGGAGTAAATTATCTTAACGCATTTTACTAAAACCCATATTAAATGATGGCTGTGTAAACGGGCCGTTTTACAGCACGAGCGATGATAGGGACAACAATTAGCTACGAGCTGCGAACGAGAAGGAAGTTTGGGATAAACGGGAGGTGAAGGTTTGGTTGTGGTGACCATTACGCTTTTCCATTTAACGTTTGTGGGCTTCACAATTCAGATGCATGCATCTGAGAGAATAGAGCATGAAGAAAGCTGATGTAAATAAAACCAAAACAAAGCCCTGCAATGGTTTAGGGTACATAAACTTCATTAAGATTTATTAAAGAACTCATTGTAAAAGTCAAATAGGCTATACAATAAATAAAGCACATCCATTTGTAAGCATCTGTCAAGAGAACTTTTAAAACTTCTTAAAACATCCATTCTGTAGGTTTTTCAAACAGTTAAGTCATATTTAAACATGTATAAAGACATCTTTGGACAGACTATATTTCTTACACAAGTTAAATGGTACACTTTTAATTGAAACTAGGTTGGAGGACTTAAAAAGAGAATAAAACCAATAATCCATGCCTTTCCAGCACACAAGATCCTCTGCTGTCTAATCTCCAGCTTGATTTAGCTTTCTCAGGAACATAAAATAAGAACTGGAAAACTCTGCCTGTGCAAATGCATGTGAGCTCATAGTGCCCCCCTCAGATCACTGCAAGCACTGCGTCTTCAAAACCTCTAGATTTAGCAGGTCAATTATTATAGCTTATATTTTTAGGGGGTTGGGGTTAAATTAAGATTCCACACAGATTTTTGGATCACAGTCAAGAAGCGTGTTTCAGCCAGCCTTGGGCATCTGTTTGTTTATCTGCTAATATAAGTTACGGTTTATGTCTGAACAAGTGTGGGGGTGGAAGACGACAAGAGAACAAAATAAATGTTGTTTTTGAACAATAATTATTCAAACTAGCCCACACATTTAAAGTAAAGGCAAAAAAGCATATAGGACCAACGTGTTGCAAACTTAAAGCAAATGAATAGAACTAGTAGCATCTTAAATCAAATAAAGAAGTGAAAATAACTACAAAAGAAAAGCGTTTACACAGAACACTATTTTGCTCCAAGAACTCTTAACTCCCTGAAACACCTGGCATGATTGTTGTAAAAATCCCGCTTTGTTTTAAACCATCTAATGTCACCTGGAGAAATCTATAGCAGAACTTCTGGATCATTTCACTCCAGCAGCTCTCAAGTTCACTATCCCATTGAAGCTTTTTTACTTCTCCGTCTAAATAACCTCGAGAAGGACGACTTTCGTTTGTTTTTAAACTTCGAAAGACCTGAATAAAAAAAGACAGTTCAAAAGAAATAATGTTAACAGTTAAAATGTCAAGTTTACTCTCAGAACAAGATGAAATAGACAAGAGTGACAAGTTCTCACCCAGTCTTTGCATCATCTCATTCAACTGTTGATCTTCTTCCTCCTCCCTTAAAATGTGACAGATTCCATTCACAAATGTGCTTTCGCAAAATCGACCACATTTAAAATGACAGTATTTGACTTGCCTTCTCCTGTCCTCGTCCAGCCCTTCAACAATGGCGTTCCTGTCATTCACGATCTTCATCAGTCTGTTCAACAGCTCGGTTTCCCTCGTCTTCTCATCTAAAGTCTTGACATGTTCTAATACGCAAACATACACATTTTATGGCTTCTCCTTCAGTTGTTATAAAGAGTACAAGTGCAAAATGAAGTAATACCGCTATTACATTTACCATTTATTATGGAATAGAATTCAAAGTTGACATTTTTTAAATGACACTTTGCATCACTTCAGACATCCTGTTAAAACACTGTAATTATTAAAATCATTTACTAATGATTTGAAGCTCAGACCGGTCCTGAACTGCTTCCATGCGTCACAAGAGATCGAAGAATAAGCTTAATTTAGAATTGGTGCAGATTTGTAAATGCAGACTTACCATAGCAACCAAAAGAGTAAAGATGTACCACACAGGGCAAAAATACAAAGCTTCTTATTGCAATTTCCCTTTAGAAACTTTTTTTTTTATTTAGAAAAAGCAACATTTCTAGCTGAAAATGAAACCAACATGAGCACTGGAAGATTCTTCTCGAACAAATATTTAATAGACATTAGCTGGGTTTCTATCCAAATTTGCAAATTTAACTTATGCATAAAGCTGGAATTTTGCATAAAACATTGGCGAATAAACAGTTTTCATCTGCGAGTTTAAGAAAAAATAAAAAAAAAAGATAAATTGTAATTTCCTGATGAACTGGCAATAAATAAGTAGGAAAAGCCACTGAATATAATAATTTTCACATAGGCTATAATAAATTACTCAAGCCCCAGAGCGAGCAGATGAAACAAATGCAGTCATTGCTTTCAGAGGGAGGCAATTATAAAGAAGTACTTTGACGACAGATTTTGCTAAGGCATTTCAAGAATGACCATAATATTTCAGATTATGTGCAACGAGATTGGTCCGCTGGCTACTCAGGTTATGCCCTCCCATAATGCAAAGTCACATTTATTTGGCAAATGCGTTTCAATGTCCCATTCAACTTTTCTTTTTTTGTGTGTATTATACATGTGCAATTTCATTAAGTCAAAAACCACCTCGAGGAAATTAAACCATTTTCATTCGAAATATGGCATTTCCTTCACTCGTTTCTTAAGCGATACTTCAAAATGCACATAAAAACAGAACACAGCTATTGATCACTTCCCCCAAAAACGATCAGTCTATTTCTAATGGGAAAAAAGGTGAATGATATTGATATTACACTAGTAACCCTGGCTAATTTTTACCTGGTTTATTGATCAATCTCCTGAGCTCTCCTTCGACCCCAGGCTGCTGCTCCTCCAGATCTTGCGTTCTTGCTCTGAAAAAGGTCGAGACCGCTGTTTAATAGCTAACATCTAGCTACAATGGCTGGTTTTCTCCATTGCATGTTTTCTTTTAATTAATGGGTAACCCAAAAATGAAAATTGTGTCATGAATTACTCACCTTCATGTTGCTCCAAACCCATAAGACCTTCGTTCTTCTTCAGAACACAAATTAAGATATTTTTGATGCATTGAGAGCTCTGTGACCCTGCCATAGACACCAAGGTGACGCAAAGGAGACAAATTGTTAAATAAATTCATTGTTTTTATTTTCTATGAGCACAAAAAGTATTCTTGTAGCTTCGTAAAGTTAAGGTTGAACTAGAGCTTTCTGATCCTCCCATAGACAGTAATGTAATTGCCACAATCAAGGGCAATTACATTACTGTCTATGGGAGGATCAGAAAGCTCTTGGATTTCATCAAAAATATCTATTTCCAGAGGATGAATGGAGGTCTTATGGGTTTGGAACAACAAGAGGGTAAGTAATTAATGACAGATTTTCCCTTTTTGGGTGAACTATCCCCTTTAAGCATTCTGAAAATGTCTGAATCCAGAAATAGCATCTAGACAAAAGACAGAAACCGTAGTTGCGGGGGACGGGGGTCACTTACATGTACATCAACTCTGACTCCCTCCGTATGTAGCTTTGTTTTTTCCGAATCAGGTTAAACCAGTCCACCATCAAGGGATCCATCAGCAGGTCCCCATGACCCTCTGTAAAACAGTCCAGTGTCACTGAGGACACCAAGGTCCTAACTGCTCCATCCATAAGAGACACTCAACCTCAAGCCACAATTTAAAGTGCTCTGGAGACAGGCATCCAAAATGCTCATGTTCAGCTTCTATTTTAGCCATGATTGAATTCTATTTATCTCTTAATAGAGCATTTTAAAGCAGGCTAAAAAGCACATTTTCCATTGACATTGCCTTGAGGTGGTACAAAAAAAATGAATAAAAAAAAAAAAGGTACAAATCACACACACAAAATTAATTTGATCAAGTGGTGGTTTGGGCTTTGGTGGGACTGAGAGGCAGTCAGGTTGTATGACATTCCACCGGCTGCTAGCAGCAGGACAGGTGACTGGAGATGATATTACTGTGCAATGGTGACCTTGAAAAGAGCCAATCAAGTGCCCTCGCCCCATTCAGCTAGCAGCCTCTCATTGCAGCCCACCGCAGCTTCTCCATTTCCATCCCAGCATCCCTCAGGAGGAAAGGGAGCTTCCTCAGCGCCTCGCCTCATTTGGCCCTGGCAGCTGGAATCGAGAGCCCTTTATTGGCCACAGCCTTCCCCTAAAGGCTACATCCGAATTCCAACTCCCAGGTGGACGGGCTCAGCTAACAGGGTTGGAATGAGTGCGTGACTCGCGGAACTCAATGAAGCACATATACCGGGCTGCTACATGCCGTCTAAAACACTTCAGATGGATCTCGAATTGCAACTAAAGGAACATCTGATGTCCCAACAAGCTTTTGTCTTAAACAACCTTGAAAATTATTTTTGGGACCTTTAAAATTCAATTCAGATTTTGTCTTTGAGAAATGCGGAATGCTGCCATTACATTAATTACTGTAACATCTAATCTCAAACCTTCTTCATAAACGCGAAGCCTCCACTCCAACTCCACCCCTTCGTTCTCCAGATCGTACAGCTTGTTCTCAATGTCCTGCAACTCTTTTGAGATCTGATCTGGTGTGATGTAGCAAGGCTTCATCTGAAAAGAAATTATGTAACCAGGAAAACCATGGGTTGGACATCTTTAATTTAGAAAAATATTCCTGATATTATACAGTATATTCCCGAGATTAGCTTTTGCAATAACTTACAGCAGGCAGTTTTGTTTCATGCAGCAAGACATTTGTAGATGAAATACTTCCAATAACGTAACCTAAAGTGATAAATACTGCTTTTTAGTGTATATGAAAAGCTGAAGGTTAAATGTGGACAAACATGAAAAAGGTTTCAGATAAAGAACTCACAATAAAAGAAAGTTATAATAATTTTTCACAAATTCAATAGAGATTAGGACACATTGACCAAGCCTCTGTTTTTCCATACAAGTGAAGTTATTTACTAACTATAATTAGTAAATAACTTCATAACTAAAAATAACTAAATAATAATAGTAATATTAAATAAAATCGTACTAATAATAATAAAAATATTTTGATACATATATGCATTAAAGTAAAACAAAAATATATATTATATATACACAAACACAAGATATTAAATATGATCTTACATATTATAAGATTCTTTTTTTTTTTTCCCCTTAAAGAAATTATGTTTGCATAGTTTTAGAACATGCTTACTTGACGTTGCCGACCCATGGCGAGGTTGTTTTGGAGGTGAAGGTTTGTGACTGGACTGAGAGGGCAAGGAACAGTCAGGTTTAGAACCTATAGACGAAAGAATAAGATCATCATAAATGCAAATCTTCCCATGCTACAACTGATAATGTGGCCTGGACTTACCCTGCACGTCACAGGTCTCTCCCAAACATAAGACAACAGGACTGAATGGCTGGAGAGGGGCAGAGGAACCTGGTGATGGACATGGTCCTTTTCAAACAGAGCAGGAGAAAAAGAGGGTAAACTTCCGTCAGCATTTGGTAATTGAGAAACAAGTTTGCTCTTAACAGTGAGGAGACCAGCTTACCACAGGTACCCTGCTGCTGTTCCCTTCTTGGTTTCGGGGCAACATTGATGGAGCAACTAGAGTTGTTAGATATGGAGGTAGGAGAATTTTGGGCGGTCACACAATGGTCACTTTCGTTTTTTCCCGAAGTCATCAGGATATCCTTGGCATCATCCGGAGATCTATCCATAGCAAAATAACCTTACTACACTGAAAACTGGAGGTGAAACTGTTTTCACTCAGAAATTGCTAGTAAACTTACATTGAATTTTGAAGTAGAAGCACTGCATTTTGTTGCAAAACTGTATAATCTAGATAACATTTGCAACCTTCAAAAAGATGCAAAAGCATCATTTAAAATGCCCTCACCTTATATACAGTAGGAGCAAACAAAGCTAAAAGAATGCTCAGAGGAATTCAAAGTAAGAGCATAACAATTCAGGGGAGGTTGGTTTAGGCGCAGCACTCCTTGGGACTGGTGAGGACTGGGGATAGAGTGAGCGGATGCATTCTGAGGCAGTCAAACACTATGGGGGAGACAGGAGGCATCCGCCGGCTAGAGGATGGATACATGAAAGGCCCCACTGTCAGTACTCAGCTCTGAAGTGTCTTTGCAGCTCACACCCGAGTGACTCTGCCTGCTTCCCCTCGTGTGGATTAGAAAGCATTAGGGATAACTAGGCTCATCGAACTTACTTGAGTCTTGGTCCATTTGGAGCTGCCTTTGGCTTTGATCTCCAGTCAGTTGAGCCGTCGCAGCTCTGAACATCTTTGGCTGAAGCCGAGAGATGGGAGGAAAAATATATATATATTTTTTACAGCAAACAAAAAGAACAAGCCGCACAATATTAAATTATGTCATTTGATGCCATCAAACAGAAAAGACAAAAATACTACAGGGTGAAAATCAGTCTTCAGATTCAATCTTATTCCTCTGGGCTACATGAAAAACAATGGATGCTGGCCCGTGGCTTAAATTAACCTGTTTCCTGCCTATATTCTCGGTTCCTACTTATTGCGTATGTTTATGGTAATATTTCCCTTGCGACCTTTAGAAAGCATTTTAAAAAATGAACAATCCATGCAAGCAAAGGTCATCTGCGAGTGAACACCACCTTTGGCAGTAGAAAGCAGCTGGGATGGAGGTCTGCTGCGCTCCTTGCTGACGGCAGTGAGGCAGAGGGATTCTTTGGAGTTCATGCCACTGATAGCAGAGCTGGTTGAAGTGGCCTGATATGAGCTCCTTCCTGTTGCAACTGGTCCGTGTAACTCCTGCCCCCAGCTAGAGACTTCAGCAGAAGTGCATCTGATTTTTAGCCTGGGAGAGATGGTAACAAAGGTCAAATACATTAAGCATTCACACTATGATCATACAGGCAATAGATGCACCAGCTGAACACTCATTTTTAAAAGTTTGGGGTCACTAAGATTTCGGTTTTGTTTTTTGTCCCCCCAAAGACATTAAATCAATCAAATGAAACAGTGAACACTTAAATAATGTTATGTTCTAAAACCTGATGTTCTTAAAACGTTTTAACCATCCCAAACTTCTGAATAGAAGCAGTAAACTACAGAATTAGCATTAGAATTTAACATATCGCTTGAGCCTTTATTTGGAGTAGTAGCATGTTTCTTAATATTAAGCCTAAAATGTGCTTTGTCACTATTAATGTATGATCACTGTAAAATGTATAATGACTGTATGATATTTGAATAAAAGCAGTTTTTAAATGCAATATTTAAAGTGTACCTGAAGAATACTTGCAATAATTCCACTTTAACAATTAAATGTATCTTTAGTTGGACTTCAGCACTACTTCCCCACAATTAAAGTGCATTGTGCATAAAATTATTATTCCACTTTAGCAGACTGAGTATATCAGTTTAGTAGACCAAAAGCACCAATGCAGGGTATTTTTAAGCACATAATAATAATAATACTGTAAACCAGGGGTGGGCAACGTCGGTCCTAGAGAACCACAGTCCTGCAGAGATTTACTCCAGCTTTGATAAGTCACCTGCCTGTAGCTTTCTAGTAACCCTTAGATCTTGCTTAGTTGGTTCATGTGTGTTTGATTAGGGTTGGAGCTGAAGTGTGCAGGACTGTGGCTCTCCAGGACCGACACTGGCCAGTCCTGCTTGACCAAACCATGACAGTGACCATTGTTAGACACTCACTGCTTCTGTGCTCCTGGGTCAGAATTAAGCGCATTGTTGTTATTCGTGTTTCCTTTTCCATTTGTCAGGACACTGGTTGTGTCTTTCTCCTCCATTTTCAGTCTTGTGTTCTGATTGGTGCAGAACTCTGAGGGGCCTGACTGCGGTCTTGTGGTGGGCCAATGCTCTGCTGCTGAACCACCGGACTGAAAGAACTTCTGCCTGGCATCCTGAGTCCTCTGAGCAGAAGTGGTCCACGACTGCGCAGCGGGTCTGAGCTCCATTGGTCGGGGCGCAGCTTTGATGGGGGCAGATAATACAGAGGTGTAGCGCTGTGAAGATGGCTGATCTCCACTGTCAGATTTGGGCACCAAATCAGCAAGCGTAAAGCCACTGCTCTTAAAAGGCTTAACAGTAGGCTTGAACCCATTTTGGCCATGTCGGTGAATAGTACAGACCAGTGAGCCAGCATCTGATCCCAGTTTATATGCCCCAGATTTCAGTGTGCCATAGCATACACTACACCTGGCAGGAGCGGGATAAAAAAAAAAAAAAAAGAAAAATCATCATTGCATTATAGTAGTTGTTACAAGGCAATAAAAGGACTAAACAGTGCTCTCCACTCACTCCACAGATGAACACTTATCCATAGTTATACAAAACAAAAGTCATGGCTCCCAAGCACCATCAGTGAATACTCACTTAAAGCAGCTCCGATGGTAGAGTTTTCCATCCACCAGGTGTCTCTGGACCAGATGTACATGATTTCCACATACCGCACATTCACCTTTCAATGTACCAGTTTTATTTGAACTCTCCACCAAAACAGTTTTCTGCAAAAAAAAAAAATATATATATATATATATATAATACACACACACACACACACACAATAAAAGATTTTAAATAAAGTAAAATGTTAAATTATAAGCAAAGACAAACTAAAACTAAAAATCAGTTTCCAAACCATAACTGATCATAACTGAATCATGCATTTTTATAACTAGGATTAGACCAAATCACTCAGAAGTAGGGTTGCAAAGGGGTGGAAAATTTCCGGAAACTTTCCAAAAATCCACAGAATATTCCAAACAATCCTGGAAATTTCCCAAAATATCTGGAATATTTTCGGAAATTTACTGGAAATGTACCAATTTTTGCAACCCTACTCTGAAGCAGAACAAAGGAAAGCTGAACTGACACCTTCTCAGCATCTCTGTGTGGTTGTGGAGATCTCGCTCCGAGTGGCGTGATGGGTGCCGGCACACATTTCGGCCCTGGAGATTTCTGCCGGCCCGTGCCAGTCTGCCGAGCTGGAGCAGCTACAATGTGCTTCTCTGGAGCACTTTTCTGGATGTTAAGAGACGGAGGACGGTTGTCTCTGATATTTTTTGGCATTTCAGTTTGAGGAGGACGGTTCTCTGTATTGGTTTTAAGATTGTGGTTTTTGGCAACCACAGGCAGATTCTTCTTCTCTGATGGCACCTCCTTTGAGTCCTCAGCATGTCGCTTGATACCTCCTACTCCCCCGACTGAGGGAAAAAAGCCATTGAGAAGAAAGACTAATATTATATATACACATTTTTTTATTTTAATTTTTTTCCAGGGATAATTGGATGCCACTAGCGGAGTTAAAGATGCAATGTAATGAGGTCTTGTGACTGGTGCATACTTCTGTTAGAAATGTTCGTGGCATAATACATGCTTCACATTCTGCATACTTCACTATACTTTTAAATAGTGTGTGTGATCTAGTACTTTAACATTCTGAACATAGTACAGAATTCAGATACGACGACAAATCTAATTTCCCTTCTAAACACGGTCATGGCGGATAATCACAGTCTTACTTGGCGAGCGTCCGTGGAAGTAATTATAGTATTGTGAGACATATGTGAGGATGCTGAGTCTGTCTGGGACAGGCAAAGCCACCATGTCCTCTGCATCCAGAAGAGCTGGGATTCCCAGATGATCTTCAGCCACACGGAACGCCTGCAGCACATCACATGACACAAATCAGCCATTAAGTTCACAGCTACAACAGCACATATTAGGAGGAGGAATCCATACAGAAAACAACAATCTGACGACCACAATGACGCAAGACAAGTACCCTGTGTTTATTACAACCATTGAACATGCTCATGACCTCATACGATTGTTTTAGGCTGCCGACATCCCGCTGTGGAAACCGTTTTCTAGGGGAAAGGCACTTTGCCAATTAACCGTAAGCACAGACCAGGCACAAAGAAGGTAGACGTCAGAAACAGAATAGGCCAGTAAGCATCACAATCTGGCACCACAGCAAGACAGCCCGGGCAGGAAGCGCATAATGAATAGCACATTTCCTGTGTGTACAGAAGCCTGGGAACGGGGACAGGAGAGGGGGATACCAGGGCATTGTTTAGGACTGACCTGGACACACTCATTACATTTTACAGGACAGCCGAGGAGGGGCGGCATATCCTCCATGATGCAGCTGCAACTTCCTGTTTCTCTTTTGTGCTCCAGCACAGAGTATGAAAATAGTATGAAGTAAACACTTTTGGTAAATACTGGCTGGGTTTAAACAGCACACTTGTGGAAATATTTGCATTTAAATCCACCCCATTCTTTAGTGTGTAAATGTACAGATGCACAACTGACATCTGTAAATACAGTAGTAGAACAGAGGTAAGTTAATCTTGACGGAGAGGATCAGGTGTCCTGTGATGACGGTCATCCTTTATAATGCATTAACTGGACAGAATCCACACGGCTCGGGTTCAAACTACAGCTGACTGCCATCTATAGAAGTGGTGAGGGTTTGTAACAGATCTCAAAGTGTGTGGCTTATAAACTACAGTCTCCGAGGAAGCAATGCAAGGAAAAGCTCTTCATTAGGGAAAAAAGAGAGTCTCAATTGTGGCACGTCTCACCACCTCATTCTCATAGAAGCACTTCCTGACAGGGATGAAAAACTCTGATCAACTGATCAACTCACTGGTCCTGGTCAGACTGCATCCATATCCTCAAATGCACATTAAATCTTACATGTAAACCACTTACACTTTCAGAATGAAAATAGTTTGTTCAAACAATTAAATTATGGTAACGATCTCTGAACAGTTCTACAGCAATCTGAAATCTACCACTCTAGAACTGTGAACAATAGATCAAATGATCAAAGCATAAGTGTGGAATCTATCAAATGAATAAATAGATCCAAATTGATCTAGATTGTGTAGTAATTACTCACTGAAAATAATAAAAAACTGAGCCCTGAAAAATAAATTGGATGGTTTAGGACAATATTCATCCCTCTTTCCCAAGTACAAGCTTGAAACTTTAGACGTTTCACTGCAAGGTAATGTTTGCAGAAACTAAAGGATATCTTTGTGCCAAAAGCTACAGCTGGAAGACTTGACCTATAAATAGGCTCTTTTACTGAGCCACAAGTCTCATCCATTTATGAATTCTGTAAACATTAGATCACATGCATTTCACAAGCTGTGAGAAGAGTCTTAAGTGCTCTTAGTCATGTCAGTACGTGAGAAACTACGTTTAAGTACATAAAGCTGTGTTACAAACAAAACTTCAGCTAACTTGTCAAAAAAATAAAATAATAATCAATAGTGTACATTATCACGGGACTGTAGCAAACACACATCTGCACAGGATGCAGCTAAAACTAACTGCAACACACACAAGCTATGCGTCAAGCCATCAGGTCTGTGGTCATTTCCTATGATCAAGGCCAAACAGAATAACTTACCAAATGGTTGTTGTAATACACATTGTCTTTGGAGAGAGACTCAAAGTTTCTGAAAGAAAACAAGAACATGAGTCACCAGACAGATAGAAACCTTGAGAAGTGTTAGAATACAATGCTGATGCAAGTTTAATAACAACAACAACCGTTTTTTAAAGTTCACAAAACATACAACATTCAAATTTTACACAAGAAGTAGGCCTAAATAAAAATAACATTACAGGCTGAGAATAAATAAATAGTGAGCGTATACTGTATGGGCAGGTGACCCAACATGCCCATAGACTCAGACTGGTCAAGATTGTTGGGTCATTTGAATTAATGAAGAAAAGTGTAAATCTTGGGTCCTATGATTAGTCTCTATTTTTATTCTATTTATTATTATATGTATCTACTAGTTCAATCAAAATAGTCCTGTAATACAAATATTCCATGTATTCTCTATAAAGTCCAAAAAGCTGCATACATAAAATCACTTTAATATTGTAATATCACGGAAGAGTATGTCACGTAGCAGGATGTAAACTATCCATGAATCGGCTGACCTAATTCCACTGCAGTATAATGAATTACAATGGCTTTAGAAACAATTCAGCTACAGTACAGTCATACTTAACTTTACTCCCTCATCTATAAAAAATAAAATAACTTTTCTATTATTGATCTGGTTTCTAGGTGAATGTGATCTAATGGATGTATTTAATGAAAGCCAGTTCATTTCAAGTCCAATGAATTACTCCTCTAGTAGTGAACAAGCTCCACAATATGTACCCAAATATAATATAGCATATACAGTTTTTCACAATCAAGACAAAATAAATATTTGACCCACATCTTTGAGCTACACGATGTTATCCTCATCAAGACTTGTTTGATACTTTACACAAATTATAAAAAAATAAATTAAAAAAAAATGTCAACAAATTCCGCATCCTAATCAGTGACAATTTAAGGCAGTTTAGAGATCAAGGACTCTTACATGAGGTCGGGTCTAAACTTGTGTATGAGAGCGCAGAAGGCCAGTCCATCTCTGAAGGAGGTGCTCATGTTGCTGATGCTCACATCTCTGTATCCCTCGCACTGATTCTTACACCACTGCTGGAGCGCCTTGATCGCCGCCATCCTCTCCAAAAGAGCTCGCTTACTGCCAGAACACACGCCAGAGATAGTCTACTAAATAACAGAAGGACAACAAAAGTCGTTTGTTCGACGGAATAACGGAGCTTGAAGGAAATGAGTGTGGAGACACGGCGGGAAGTACCAATGAAAGAGTGTGAAGAGTTGAAGCGGATGTGTAGTCTGTGACTGGCGTGGTGTCTCCTCAGAGCTGCTCACTTCAGCAGAGCAACCGCCACGACACCTGAGGAACAGAGGAAATGAAGGGGAGGAGCCCCAAATCATCAATAATTAAACGCTAATTGCTTATTTTCTTTCTTTTTAAGGAGTATGTTTCGCTCGTTATTATATCTGTGTTATATAGCAAGCATGTTCTTTAAAAAATGAACTTGTGGAATGTGACGAAGTTCCTGTCATGAGGGAAACTTAACATAACCTACTAAAATATTATAATATATTTCATTCAAATTTCTAGGAATAGAAATTATTTCAGTCATAATATCAGAATTGGGTTAAAGCAGCTGAAAAAATGCACTTAAAATATTACTTATATAGACTATATCGATCAACATTTGATCAATTTGTTCGAATTTGCATTATTTCTTGGTATTCATATTAGCTAGCTAGCTAGCTAGATAGATAGATAGATAGATAGATAGATAGATAGATAGATAGATAGATAGATAGATAGATAGATATATCTATTATTGTAGGAATTATTGTGTTTGTGTTTAACAATGAAAATAAAGTTGTTTTTTTCTCAGTATAATCATTTTGGAAAGCTATACAGCACAACCATGAATGATCATTTCCAAATGCTTATCATTTTGCCTCAAGCATTCCATCCTTTCAAAGATATTCTTTAGAAAACATGATATAATACTAAAATTCAAAAGGTTAAATGAATTAAAGTATTTAAATGAATTAAAGGTAAACACTATGTAAGCAAATGTTTTATAGCTCACTGAGCAGTGATTTGAACTCTTTATTATAGGTTCTATCCTGGTAGTAAATAACAAAGCTATAAGTAATAAAGTTTTAATGCCTCAGCTCGACCAGATTAAATTTCTGAAAGCCCTGTGTATGCTTTATAAAAAATACTTCCTTAAACTGCAACAAAAGCACATTTATTTGTTCAAGTACATTGTTTATAAGGTACTTCATAAAAAGAATGACCCATATTTTCCTGACACAAGCAGTGTAAACGTGTAATAGGCTATGTTTATGATAAAACCACAGGGGGCTGCAGAAGATGTTTACAACCATCATCATAGATCAGTTCAAATTATTGCTGCATGAATATGAATGTTTACAATGGCCTCTTAACAAGGTCAGACTGTCCACCTCATTTGCACAAGCGAATACAAACCAATGGGAAAGGGAAAAAAAAAACTTTAAGATTCAGCCCGTTGTTTTAATTTAACAATAAAACTGATATATATATATATATATATATATTCCTTTAAATGGTCTAAACTTTACTTAATAAACATAATATCTACAATTAACAGCACCATTTCTTTCATTTACCCAATTAAAATCTATGTGTTGCTTTCCTGGATGTATATAATCCTAGTGTAAAGAGAAATACCATCACCGTTATTGTTTTCAGTGTAATTTCAGATGATCCACCTCCTCTGACGGTTTTAAGTTTGACTAAGGTACCCCACAGTGAGCATCTCAAATTGTGGATGGGTGCACAATCAATGGGATTATTTATAGCTTGACACCGGACTTCAAAAAGACGGACACCTGACTATGATGAAGCTGTGAAAATATGAACTACTCCTTACACATCCAATCCTCTTGATTTATTATCATAGACTGTTGTGTTCAAACAAAACAGCTTAATCTCAAGACAAGATGCCCTTAAGCTCAAGATGACCCTGTTGCCCAGAGGAGGGCACTCTTACTCCAGACTGGCTCAGAGATAGACCTATAGACCTAAACACTAATGCAATTCCAGGCTCTTCAACACCAGCTTTGGTCACACAAACATTGCACAAAGTTGGACATTCCCTAATTGAAAACTTTTAAATTAGTTTGACAAGAAGCAGGTACTCTGTCCATGTTTTCAGATACACCAGCGCTGTCCTGCATTTCACAAGTCACCCGGGTTTGCAGTTCATATACATTCTGCATCATTAACCAAACAGTTTCAGGTCCCATATTTTATGTCCATACCATGGAAGTCAATGGCACCCAAAACCTGTTTGGCAACCAGCATTCTTCAAAAGAGCTTCTTCTGTGTTCCACTGAAAAAATAAGCAAGTCATACAGGTTTGGAAAAACATGAGGGTAAATGATGACAGAATATTAATTTTATGGTTGAATGATCCCTTTAGGTAGCAAATTTTCTTGAAAACCATGTAAATGTTCAGCATGGAACATGCAATTAAAAAGTGATTTCCAAAAGGATGCAATAATTACAGAATATGAACAAATGTAGCACAAATAGTAACACCTACTGTGAAAAAAAGACATGTAAAGTGTGTTGCCATCTTTAAAAAGCAAATTTGTCAGAAAAGGCAGTCATTTTTCAGCCGTCCCTATTGTGATTGTGGAGGGCTTGTGGCAGCTTGCAGACATCCTGTGTTTTCACACACAGTAACAGGATAGCTGGCCATCGATGAGATCACCATGAGCTCCTCTTTTAGCTCTTCTTGTTCACTAGCTCTCAGTCCAGTAACATCTGAGAAAACTACCATTGGAAATGTCCACTGTAGGCAGAAAGCCAAGCAAGCAACCTTAAAAAATGTTAAATGCTGTATAGAAATTGCTCCTTATAATAAGTAAAGAAAACATTTAAAGTTAAGAAAAGAGCAGATACATTTAGCTTCAGATTTGTATAATAAAAAAAAAAGTTTTATTATGAGTTGATACAGACCTTTTTCAAAATTAAGGCTGACGCTTTTCTACAGATATATTTTACATTTTTAAAACATGTATTACACTACAGATTGTGTTATATTACACTGCGATTAAATTATATAAAAATTTAACACTGCTGGGTGTTTTTAAAACACTTTTAAAAGCACTTTGTTTAACCTCATTGCTCGTGTAATTGTGAATAATAATAAATAATACATTGAATGGGATTTCTAGCGCGTTCTGTGTGATTCTGAGGTAATGTTTAATGGCTGCATCTGTTTCAGTCTCTGTCCGGGCCTGCAGCAGATCCCCGGGTCTTCATCTGCCTCTCTCTGCTGGCCTTGGCCACAGTGCTGTGGATCTCTGCCTCATAGTCCCTGGCCTTCGCCCTCAGTTTGGCAATGCTACAGCAGCGGAAGTCCTCTGGACTGGGCTCCTCTGACCCCTCCTGATCTCTTGGCCGCTGATGCATGTCGCTTATGGGGCTGTGGATAGCTGATGAGGACGGTTTGGACCAAGTGGGGCTTCCATTCTCGTGCCTGCTGTCCTGGGCTGCTGCTGCTGTGGAGCTCTGGTGCTGTGCTTCTGCTGGACGAATCTACCTGTCTGTCGTCACTCTCACACCGGCCACACTGCTCTCCTGCCTGGCTCTGGAGCTTCATCTGTCGCCGCATTTTAGCCCTGCGGTTTTGGAACCACACCTGTGGGAACGTAGAATTTTTTTCTAAAATTCTACATTTTCTAAATTATAAAATTTTCACAGTCTTAGTATTGATATTAGTGTTGTTATTCTGTTTGCTCCTCAAGCAGATTTTTTGTATCTTAATAATTGTTAGTGGAAAAAATATGAAAAAGACTCGTTTAATAAATCCTGTTAACTGTCACCCCGTCCCCCCCGTCCCATATACAGGACACCTACGTTTACTTCACTATATTACAATTAAATCCTAATCTAATCATGACAAACTATATATCGTTGGAAAGGTCCAAGACTCCTAAATAGATATTTTACCAATCTTTTTTGTTAAAAATTATGTAGGAAAAGTAATAGATTAAATTATTGCAAGAGGGCACCTCAAAAACCTACATCATAACAGGAGTTCTGACCATTGTCAAAAAAAAGTGTCTTCTTTGTTGTCTTTTTCTCTATCACAATTTAGAAATCATCAGAAATGATATATCACTTGAAAACTTAAAATCTCAAAATTCATTCTTTGAAACCCATTTTAAATTCAAATATTGCATTACCATGAAAATGGTACATCGATATCATGTAACAAAATGTTTTCAGTCATGATTTATAAAAATTAGGTTTGGATTCATGCACTTTTAAAGTTTATGTAAAAAAATGAGAGTGACAGTTAACAGGTTAACATTTTTTTTTGGAAATCGAAATTGTTTTTTTTGTTGTTGTTCTTTTCCCAGTTTTGCTTCTCAAGTGGATTTCATTTAAAAAAAAATTAAAATAACAAAAATAACTTTCTAACAAATAATTCTAACAAATAATATGTGTGTATATATATATATATGAGAGGGAAACTGTAAAATGAAAAAAATAATAATTAATAAAAAAAAATTCTCAATTTAAATTTTTAAAATGATAATCGTTTATATATATATATATATATATATATATATATATATATATACACACACACATATTATTTGTTAGAATTATTTGTTGTATATATATAACAAATAATTCTAACAAATAATATGTGTGTGTGTATATATATATATATATATATATATATATATAAACGATTATCATTTTAAAAATTTAAATTGAGAAAATTTATTTATTAATTATTATTTATTTTTTTCATTTTACAGTTTCCCTCTCAATTAGATTTAGCTTATTTTTTAAAATTAGCAGAAAAAAATAGACTTAGGAAAGTAAAAATAAACTCATTAAGAAAATCTAAATAGTTTTTTGTTTTCTTTCCAGCTTTTTTAGCTTCCAGCTAAAATAAAATCAAAGATCAAAAATAAATAAATAAAATAAATAATAATAATAATAATAATAACAATAATAATAATAAAATAATAATAATAAACTTAGCAATGGTTCAGAGAAATATTTAGCAAATATTCATATTATTTTGTGCACCACAACAGTCAAAGAGAGCGAAGCAGCAGCAACCTGCACTCTGGCCTCGATCAGGTCCAGTCTGAGGGCCAGGGCTTCTCTCATGAAGACGTCTGGGTAGTGTGTGCTCTCGAAGGCCTTCTCCAGCTCCTCCAGCTGCCAGCTGCTGTAGTTGGCCCGAGCTCGCCGCTGCTTCACTGGCCGGGGTTCATCTGGAAGCCACATCGCAGCCACCAATTAGAAAATTGCCAGAGGCTGACAAGGAACTAATGGCTCTAGATTGGATAATTAGCGCAGCGTTCATTAAGCCCTCTTCAGCAGAGCCGGATAATTGATTGTTAGTTACGAGTTGTTAGCCAATCCTTTGTATACATTTTGAATCCTATTAAATACTGTAAAATGAGGATGGACAATTATGAGAGAATATGATTCACAAATGGCCTCTCTTAATGAATGCTACACATATGTATTATTAAGAGCAAATCACTTAATTAAATGTACAACACCTAGAGCTATCTCAGCAGTCAAGCTTTTTGCCATACTACACATTATATAAGAGAGCAATCTTATCTCAAAGATTTTATTTACACAGCTTTATTGAATAAATTATTCTTATTAGCCAGTTATTAAACAACATAATTGATTGGGGTCATGGGCAATCAGTTTCTTAAAAGTCTCTCGTATTTGGCCTCTCTCTTCACACATAATAAAGTGATTTCAACGCAAAATAAATATTTCATGTCCATTTTCTTTTAGTAAGTAGTCTTACAATAAGTGACAAATTAAACAATAAATTTTCAATATCAGGGTGATAAAAGATCAAAGAGTCTTAAGCCATATTCAAGAAACTGCTAAGATCACATCTCTTCCATTTACACTTGACCCTCTAACACTTACTCTATTCTATCTACTTGTTTTATTTTTACTTCTTAAAAACCCCTCTAACACTAGCACTCTCTGTTATTTTTCTATTCTGATTGTTTTCTTTTATTTATTATATAATAAAACTTGACCCTCTAACACTATCACTCTCTTTCTATTCTACTTGCTTTTTTTATTCATTATAAAACATTGCATCTAACACTAACAATCTCTATTTTATTTCTATTACTGTATATCTAGTTGTTTACTTCTATTTATTCAACAAAATAATTTGAGCACTTAACACTTACAGTCTCTATTCTATTTCTATTATTTCTTCTGTAGTTGTTTACTTTTATTTTTATTTAAAGAAATAATTTGAGCCTCTAAAACTAACAATCTCTTTTCTGTTTCTATAATATAGTTGTTTACTTTTATTTAATGAAATAATTTGAGCCTCTGACACTAAAAATTTCTATTCTATTTCTATTATATCTAGTTGTTTATTTTTATGTAAAGAAATTATTTGAGACTCTAAAACTAACAATCTCTTTTCTATTCTTTCTTCTCATTTATTTAAAAAAAATATAATAACCCGAACCTCTAACACTAACTCTATTCTACTTGTTTTATTTGTTTTGCTAATAAACTTGACCCTCTAACACTCTATTCTATCTAGCACTCTATTCCTTTTCTATTCTAATTGTTTTATTTATTTATTATATGAAAACTTGACCCTCTAACACTAACACCTTCTCTTCTTTATATATCTACTTGCTTTTCTAATTCATAATAAAAAAACTTGACCCTCAAACACTAACAATCTATAATCTATATCTATTTTATCTACTTGTTTACTTTTATTGAAAAAAAAATATATATATATATATACATATTGAGCCTCTAACTCTAACATCTACTTGTTTATTTGTATTATAAAAAATCCTTGAGTCTGTAACGCAGCATTCATTAAGCCCTCTAATTGATAGCTGATAACCAATCAAGAATAAATAAATGCCTTGCTACACAACATTTACAATCTTTTGATGGTTTAATTGCTTCTATTGCCATCATTTGTAAGTAATTTTAGACAAAAGGTCTTCTAAATGAATAAACGGAAATGTAAAACATTTTGTTTTTGTGATAAAAGTTCTCCTTTTACTTTTCAGAAGAAAATAAAAATGTAATTTAAACCAAATAAATAAATGAAAGATAGAAGTCATATAAGATGTTGTATGTCAGATGGGCTCACCGATAATCTCAGCATGTTGTCCTGTGGAGTGAGCGGCCAATAGCAGAGCCTGTTTGCAGGGCTTGGGCTGCAGGTAACTGCGCAGGAGCTCGTAGCTGAGCAGAGGCCCGGGGATGAAGATCTGCGGTGAGGTCAACCTGCTGGGAAACACTGGGAAGAAGTGCGCAGCCGAAGAGTGGAAGACTGCAGAAGACAGAGGAGACACCAAATGCCCAGTGCCAAACATGGCCCAAGTTCAGCAAGGTCCAGAAAGGGCTCCAGAAATAGACACATGTACGTGATGAACAGTCTCTTCAGGCGTTGAAATGCTACCGAAGAACAAACTAGAGAGCCAGCTCCAAGAGAACTTTTCTCACTTGAGTCAGGTGTGAGTCCCACCCTCTCCCTGAGTCACATGACTCACCTATGACCACTAATCCTAGTAAAACAGGGCCAGGTTTGAAGGAAATCACCCAATCATAGGGGACCGTTGATTCCATGCTTCATTTAAGAGAGGCTTCTCACAGCATCACTCTTCAGCAGACGTCCAACGGTGACACCTGATGCCTCCTAATCCACACCTCAGCAACTCTGAAAGAGTAAATGAGTAATATCCCACCACTTCCATTCTGGGGGAGTACTGTATATGGACAGGCCTGTCATTCTGAAGTATTCCATAGGCAAGTTCAGGCACTCTTCAGCTTCTGTGTTCACTTATTAATATGACAAAGCAGACATTTGGAATTGGAGTGTGGCGAGAAAATGGGGAAAAGCACCGTTCCTGTGCTGCAAACGCTTTCCAAGACACGTACAGTACAACCGCCAGAGAGACCTGTTTGTTGCTCTCGCTCTGCTGTCGGCGTACAAGGGTTAGATCTTGAAACACGGCGATGTAACAGATGGATATTAAATCATTAAGGGAGAATCAAAGCGTTCGGTAAGAAAACCCAATACGAACAGAGCTTTAGTTGAAACCTGCAGAGAGTGCGAGCAAACAGCCTCTGTTTACACAGTAAACACATCACACTAATTGGCCCACATAATTGACATTCATTTACAAGCCCATTTGCAGCATTTGGGTGTTTATATGACATCCATTTGTGATACAGCATGACTAAATGAAAAAAAAAATCCTTCAGGAAAGGCTTTGATGAGTTTTCATAATCAACGTGCTCCTCTTTGTGAAAGCATCTGAAATGAAAAATGTGTGGCATCAACTGGGAATTCTGCTGTCAGATTAAAACCCGACGCCTTTGTTCCAAATGACGTCTAAGCCTGTTATCTCACTCAAAGCCTTCTGCGCATTAGGAATAAGATCACCTGCCCAAACAAGGTCTATTGTTCAGTCCTGAGCCAAGGACAGAGTTCACTAACAATGGTTTTGGGTCATGGATCTCTGGTCTTTGAAAACAGATCACTTTCACAACTAAAACCAAATTGTACTTTGAGAGGAATACCACACTATTTACTGCAGCTTGAGGAAATTCTGAGTGAGAAATTATATTTTTCATGTAGATAAGTGTTTCTTATGACTTAAGTGTTCATGAGAGAAATACAGATGTCATGAATGAATCATATTTCCCAATTAATCGACCATCTAATTCATTCATTCGCATATCAGGCTGATCTAAATCTTAAAGACTGGAATATGCTACACGGCTTTTACAAATTGGAACATATTTTAAAGCACAATGCATCATACACTTGCCGACTTTGGAAATGGTTATAGATTAAAAAAAAAACTAAATGACTGAGGATCACACATTTGAACTCACAACTTCACACAGAAACACGCACCATTACTAAGAAACCTGTAACAGATGATTGTTCTAAAAACAATGTGTTCTAAGCAAACATGTTTGATATCCTCGGACTTGATAGATTCATAGCATGAAGATAAAAAAATCTGAATCTCTGCCCATCATACCTTACACACTTTTCTGTGAAATGCAGTCTGGCTCTGACTTTTGGAAACTAGCATTGACCTCTGCAGACTGTAAAGCACTGCAAAAGTCGAGTACTGTATTCAAGACTTAAAGGGATAGCTCACCCAAAAATGAAAATTACCCAATGATTTACTCACCCTCAAGACATCTTAGGTGTATATGACGTTCTTCTTTCAGACAATTACAATCAAAGTATTATTAAATAATGTCCTCGATCTTCCAAACTTTATAATGGCAGTGAATGGTGGTCAAGATTTTGAAGCCCCAAAAAGTGCGTCCATCCATCATGAAAAGTGCTCTACACAGCTTTGGGTTTAATAAAGGCTTTCCTGAAGTGAATAGATGTGTTTTTGTAAAAAAAATATCAATATTTAAAATTTTGTAAACTGTAATCTTTAGCTTCCGCTAACTGTTATACATGCTTTCACGAGAGAGTGGCGATCCAGCGGATGACGTATGCGTAGCGTTAACTATGGTGAGAATACATAGTCTCGCGAGAACCAAGTGTTGTTTATAGGATCAATGGAGTTTAGCAACAGAAAACCATTCTCCTCTTGGCTTATATCGCAATCCTACGAGATTTTTCTTTATAACTCCTTATTTTGTACTTCTAATTCCCGACCAGTGTGTTGTTTTGCTCTCTCCTCTGCACTTTTCACTGGAGCGTATGCTATGCCAATGTCTTGCTTTTTAAATATAACTTCAATTGACCTATCATTAAGCCCCTCAGCTCAAATGCAGATGAGCCAATGGCTGTTGATTCGTTGCATGCGAACCAGAACTCAGGCATCTTTCGTTTTCAGTGCCATAGAGAAACATTGGAAGATTTCATTGATTTGATGGTGTTTGAGCTGCAAAAATTGAAAAATAATGTGCCTGGCGTACTTGTAACACAGATTCCATCCTGAGAGGATGGGTAAAGGAATTTATTTTATCACATTTCCTAAACCCAAACAAAACAGAGCAAAATGTTCCTAAGCAATAAACCACAATCCCAATGAAGACGGAAACATTCATTTTCTGGTTATCATACTCTTATTAACTTACAATTTTTTATCTGCTCAAGCTAAATTGTAATTTCATCTTGTACTTCAGCAAAGTATCTCTGGCTAAAACCAGCTAAGGTACAAACCTAAATAGTGAACTATTCTCAAGTCATGTACAATGTAGGACAAAAACACATAAATGAAGGTCTACATTTCAGTGCCTCTCCTTATTAAACTAGTAAAAAGTAATTTATTTAATCTTACATTGTGGTACGTTACATGAACAGTGTAGATCTGGGATGTTGTCATTAAAAAGAAAAATTAGCAGTGAAAAATTGCTAAATTGTTGACCTGTTCGTAATACAGAAGACACAACATTTGGTGGATGAGTCAAATGGACTTCTTTTATGATACTTTCGTGTCTTTTTGGAATCTTGAAAGCTGTAGACCGACCAGATCTCCAGAAAGATCAGCAAATTACTAGAATAATCTACAATGTCCTACAGAAGAACAAAAGGGCAGAAATATCAGGGTGAGTAAAAGATGACAGAATTGTCATATTTGGTGAACTCAGACAGAATCACTGGCGTAACGCAATAACACACAAAAAAGAGGCTAGTGGATGATTGATAACTTGAAATAACCTTAATTCTTCCTGTTTTAGACATTCATACTGAGAGCAGACAGCAACACATCTGCATCCCTATTGTTGATGGATAAGCGAAGAGTTGTCATGACCTCTCGGAGAACAAAACAGGTGTGAATTAATTCCCAGGAACATTCCACCTCACAATCATCTTCATCCACCCTCTATCCACTAATCAGATCAAACTGCAGAGAGACTCAAGAGCTGTCACCAACCTCAGCGCTAACCGCTAATCAGATCAGCTAACTTTGATCAGATCCAGACATCCACGGTACACAGCTGGGCCGATCTTGGCTGAGTGAGTCACTGACTTTAAGGCCACAACAGCAGTGAAGGACAAAAACTCTTCAGGCAGCTGTCAAAACACTGAGGGATCTAAGTCTAACCTGCTTTTTCTCATACTTTTAGAATGGTAATTATTAGAGTATGCTTTTATATACTTTTCCACAACAATCTGTCAGGGCTCAAATACATCTGGAGAGATAGAAAAAACACTTTTATCTGAAGCTTGGGGCATCCTGGCGTTACATTCTTAAGGGCCCAATGGAGAAAATTCATGAAAACCCATCACAGGATTTGAAACTACAACTTGCCAAATGCCAGTCCAGATCTGGGTCTACATAAAAAATGTATGTGAACAAAAAAAAAAAATAAATAAATAGGAGAGCCTTTTCCAGTTAACTGAAGGACGCATTAGGGCAACAATGGCAGCAGATCTTGCAGGCTTGTATTGATCTTTTAGGCTCACACTTGTCCGGGACTGTGTGCCGTCATTTGAATACACATGGGCTTAACAACATCAACAACAGCTCAAAGTGCTCCGGGGCGTCAGTGAAGACATACAAGAGTGAATTTTCTTTAAAACAGAGAGAGGAATTAAGACAACAGCCTGAAAATTCCCTTGGGGTTGAAGTTGCTAATCAGTAGTTTTAATACAGAATCCTAATTAAAGTAAATCAATGAAATATAAAATGGGAAATAGACTGCCTAAATGAGTCATCCAAAAACATCAAACAATAAACAGAGAATACTATTTGATAGGATAATTCAAGATGCAATTTCCCATTTCAAATGTTCTTAGTGTGGCATAAATTCTCTTGAATTAAATATTTCTGATGCCGGATCATAATTCTGAGGGGTTCATTGCCTCAGCAGCAACAGGAAATGATTTCTGCATTAATATGTGGCCGTTGAATGCAGACTTGCATTCCCAATGCAGAGAATGAAAAGTAACTCACTAAAGAAAGCACCAAAACTAGCCATATTCTTTTATATGCACATTAACCCTAAAATGAAGTGGACATAAACATGACTTTCATATATATGTAACATTGTAATAATATTTCCAATATTACTGTTTTGGAGCGTATTTTGAGATAAACTAAACATGCAGTCGAAAAAAAAAAGTCATACACACACACACATAAATATATAAATGTACTTAAAAAAAATATAACACACCCTCAAGTCATTCCACAGTCTCTGATATCAGCTCTGAAGTGATCAAATTCTCCTGAGGATATGTCAGCACAGGCTCTTGGAACAATGCATAATAACATTAATACACACCGGAGTGACACTTAAGAATACACAACACCTGAAACACTAAACATGACGGATGACTGTCCATGAATCATGGGAAAATGCCTTAATTTTCAGGCAAAACAGTTGTTGCACTCTTACACTCTTCATGAAATGAAGATCCATTATTTGAGTCACCAATGTTCTCCAATGATTATCTCCATTCGCTTTACAGATACTAGTCAGGCTTCTGGTCAATAGTCATTAAATGGCTTCATGGTCTGGTTCTTATGCCAAACAACATGTAATCATTCCTATTCAAACAAAAATGGCGCAATTCTCAACAAAAGTGATATATAGGTAAGAATATTTCAGTCATCGTTGGTAATTGTATCTCTCAGGCAGTGAGCTGATTGCTTTAGTCCTGGTTCACTGGCAATGGGATAAACCTGAGATCCCAGGCTGCTTTTCATGTCAAAACCTTCATTGAGAGCGGCTGGGATCCAAAAGCAATCACACTTTACACTTCAGAGTGCAAGAGAAAAGGGAGGCGAGAGCCGGTCCACATTTTTTCCACGCTAGCTAGGCACAACTCATGCGTGGAGGAAGATGATCTAAGCCAAGGAACTGTTGAGGAACACAGAGCCGACAGGTGTGCGCAGGCAGGTAGCAGCACATCTCTGTCCCTCCAAAGGTGAGACAGAAAAAACACTTGTATGGGTCAAAATTATCTATTTTTCTTTTATGCCGAAAATCATTATCATATTAATTAAGAATCATGTTCCATGAAAATATTTGGTCAATTTCCTACCGTAAATATATCAAAACTTAATCTTTTATTAGTAATAATTTTGGCCAAGTGTCATAAATATGAACAAAATTGTTATAGATGGGCAATATAAAAATGCTGCTTCATGCAATATACTGATAAATATTTTTATGTCATGGCCGATAAACAATAAATAAAATATTAAAACTATTTAAACAAAATATTAAAACTATACTAGTTTGCATTAAAAATTCACTTAAAACAAAAACCAATGCTGCATGTGAGGCATCAACATCATAATGCACACATTAACATTGAGTGTTAAATGATGTGAAAGGTAGGCTAATCCAAATGTAAAAATAAGGTGAATGAGCACAGTTAAATATAGAAAACTGTATGCTAAACATTCAATGTTGATTAAAGCATTGATAAATTAAAAGTTTTTCCAATAACCTAAGTGCTTGTGTATAATCCTAAAAATTACATTTATAACAATAATAATAATAATAATAAAATGGTTTAAACTTAGGCTTAATTACAGATTTTTAGTAGAATAATGTCAATTATTTTTTTTCATGCTTTTTCACTGCTACTAAAATGTACACAATCTTTACATAAATTGGCTTCAGTCAGTTTCATTGTCTCCAGAAATATCCGTAATTAAAATTGCTTATAGTGTATTCTATGTATATATTGCAAAATAAAAAAATATATAAAAACTGTAAATACAGATTATTCGATTATGTTTTACAAGAAAATATTATTTCAGTCTTTCTACTTTAAAATTTCCCAT
The DNA here is from genome assembly GCF_963082965.1 of Carassius carassius. Taxonomy (NCBI): domain Eukaryota; kingdom Metazoa; phylum Chordata; class Actinopteri; order Cypriniformes; family Cyprinidae; genus Carassius; species Carassius carassius. Next base: position 39,065,730 of record NC_081755.1, on the reverse strand, counting down.
ATGTGACCAGTAGCAATAGCCAATAATACACTGGGTCAAAATTATCGATTTTTCTTTTAGGCCAAAAATCTTTAGGAAATTAAGACCATGTTTCATGAAGATATGTTGTAAATTTCCTACAACAAATATATCAAAACTTTATTTTTGATTAGTAATATGCATTGCTGCACCCTAAATAATTGATTTTACAAGCAATTTTTGAGAGAAAATTGTTTCAACATAAATTTTTCCACCGCGTGTCATCCAAACCCAAGTGTTTGGCATTGCTCTACTCATTCATGCCTATCCACTAGAGGAACAGAGAACCATCTAACAAAAACTATAAAGAGCGTTCAAGACGCCATACAGCAGTGCAGCTGCTTCACGGAGCAGCAAGGGCATGCCTCATGAAAAGGTGAGTGGTTATGGATGTGTCAGTGGCTCATCACACTCACTCCTCACTCACACCCCACCCATGCTGTCACTCATCTCCGTTCCGCCCCAGCGCGAGCCGGCCTATGAGAAAACCTGCCTGGGAATCTGACCAAAAGAACAGGCAGTTAAAGCCCATGAAACTCCACTGAAGAAACCCGTGTTATGTGACAGCTTACTGCCGCAATTAAGACTGATCAAGCACATCCAACACATGACAAATGATGAGAAAAACTGACTACAGCATCTCCAAGGAAATTAGCTAAACATTAAGTAATCATAACACTTGAAAAGGCAATTATGACATCTACCTTTTATGCACAAATCACTGTTAATCAAAAAAAAAGTTTTTTGCACAAATTTGAACAAATGAACTGCCAATCAACTGACAGCAGGGTATTTTCTTGTCTAATTTATCATAGTATGTGAAGGTTAAGATGGATGGAAGCAATTTTCTTTGGCACAACAACTCAAAAGACGCTAAATCATAGTTTTTTATAGGGTGTTAAACCCTCTCTTTAAGCATCAGTGAAAGGAGGTGCTTATCCTTTACAAAATGCTGACATCAACTTATTTTCTGTTTGTTGTCAATAAGGTTTGCAATTAACAAAAAAAATAAAAAAAAAAAATAATTATATATATATATATATATATATATATATATATAATATGAAGTTTAAAAAAGCTTTTACTCTAAAGGAGATGGTTTCAGACCAAATGATGGTTTGTGATATATAGCATACTAAGGAATAAAAAAAACTGAAAAAAATATTTTGTCATCAGATAACAGTGATCTGTGTATGTATTTCTGATGATCTATTAAACTTGTGCATAATGATAAGAAAACCAAGAGATATAACGGCAGTCTATGCATCTTCTGTGCTTTGGCTTTTGATGGATATATTATGACACTGAACTGCGCTTGAAAATGTGTGTATTTCATTGAATTAGACCACAAACTCACTTTTCTTTGCTTTCTAACTTCACCCAGTTCAATGTCCAAATACATTTTGGGGCAACAGCACCAAATTTCTTAATGAGGACAAGATTAGTGTCAATAAGAGTTTCTTTTCTTTTTTTTTAAAGAAATTAATACTGTTATTCAGCAAGGTCACATTAAATTGACCAAAAATATATTTATGATGTTTAAGATTTTAAATATTTATTTAAATGTATGTGTGTGTGTATATAATTTATTATTCTTTTTTTTTCCAAATATAATATTAATGTTTTTACTATTTTGATTAGATAAATGCAGCATCGTGACCACAAGACACTTCTTACTTCTTTCCCCCCTCCTAAATCTCATTGAGCCCAAATATTTGAACAGTAGTGTACTACATTTCAAATACCCTTGTTTCTCATAACCAATTTTTGGCAAATTTACACAGATCATTAAATCTGAAATCATATTCTGTTATTATTAAGACATTCCTTCAATTAGAAAAAAAAAGCAAATATATAATTCAGATGAATCTTCTGTATTTACTGCATTTCTATAGCTTGCCTGTCATTTCTGAATTTTTAAAATGCATTAATGTACTATTTGAGTAATTTACATATAATGCCACCTTTTCACTATTTTACTAGTTTTCACTTGTGCTATAACATCAAATGTTTATATTTATTTCCCTTGATACTAACAATAATCATCCTGTACGTGCTAAACTCATGAGTCCATAATTTCACAGTAAATGAAGAACACGTCTTCCTGCTCCCTATCTGTGGAACATGTCTGGCAGAGTTCAAACACAGACGAGATGAAGATTCACAAATTCCACTTATGACATGTTAAAAGCAGAGCACAGAGCGTGAAACTGAACACAGGAAGAAGGCACTTTCATCAGGAGGACTTGGTGAGAGGCCGTCAGTCCTCCAGCCGCCAGTGCGGACATGTCCACCGATCGCCCGCTTCCTTAGACCCCAGTGTAACCAGACACCCGCACACTCACTCCCAGCCCCCATGCACTCTTCACACAGCGATCTTTGGTGTGTGTGATTGAACAATTACCGCTACGGTTAATTTAGCTAAGGCTCACCGGCATGCTGGCACGCTGTTCTCCCTTCTCGTCTCCACACAGATAGAAATCAGTGACACTGGACAAGAACAACTTGCACTTTCATGGCAAATAGACTTCCATCACAGCATTCACAGCATAGCTGAGATCTGTTAGGGATACAACGTGAAGAAAAGGGGAGCGAAAAGCTCAGGCTCAATCAATTGCAATCATGCAAAGGAAAAAGATCACAGCCTTCCCCTATCCTCCCACGGAAAGAGTTATTTTACAAACAATACCAATCTTGAAGTGTTAAAAAAAAAGAGAGAAAAGAAGTAAAACAAACCTGAAAAACAACTTAGGAGCATTCCTACAACTCATTGTTTTATTATTTAAAGCAGTAGACAAAAAGACGTATGACAGGCTTCACTCCCAGCAGACACAAGAATCACTGGAAACATTAGATGCTTTTCAGTATTTGAGGAATAACGTCTAGAAATGTAAATGTCAAATGCTGTATCTGAATACAGATCTGAACAGGATCAAGAGTGCACGACACTGCTGAGTGACCAAGATGATTGAAACGGATGTCTATGTGGTTGCCTCCATGCGCAAGACCTTCATGGATTCTGTGATCATGGAGCTGGTGTCAATCTGACCGTAGATGCCCACTAAAAACGCCTTATGGAGAAGAATATCAGCATGTTCTGGGGGAAAAAACAAACAAAATAGAGATAATTCCTTTAAAAAGAAATAAAGACAGATGCTATCTTTAAGCCCTAGTAACAGAATCTGTGGCAATGCTGTCCATTACCACAGAAAACACACACACACACACTTTGTGGGGGAAAAAATTTAAATAAGGAAATACAAGCTGCACATTTCTGCTTAAAACCTTTCAAAATGCCTCTTAGATTTCTAGAATTTCCACTTCCTACCGAGGAATGAGCCAAATTCTGTGGTAATCAGCAGCATTTTACAGATGCCGTCAGATTAGTTTAAGGGTTAATTCACCCAAAGAATTCTGTCAGTAATTACTCACACTCATGTCACTCCAAAAGACCATCACTCATTTTCGGAACACAAATTAAGACATTTTTGATAAAATGATAAAATGTGTTTTTGTGAGAAAAATATCCATATTCAAAACGTAATAATCACTGTAATCTACAGTAGCTTGCGCTCACTGTTGTAAATGGAAGCAGCTCCGGGTGGATGATAAATGGAGGTCAGCGTTGTGCATGCACCACTCAGAAGTGACTTGCATGGAAACGCAGCGGAGAGATCAAAACAAAACAATGGTCACTAATTAGAAGTACAAAACGAGGATTTGTAAAGAAGAATGTTGGAGGATTTCGATATAAGGTGACTGATTTTTCTTTGCTAAAGTAAGGAAACATTGCTTGCTTTGCCTCTGTTAACAAACGTTGGTTTTCACGAGACTCATCAGTGCATGTGCAACATTGACTTCATACGTCATTCACCCAGAACTGCTTTGTTTACAACAGTGAGCACAAGCTAGATTCAAATGATTATTACATTTTGAATATGGATATTTTTCTTACAAAAAACACATCAATTCGCTACAGGAGGCCTTTGTTCACCTTTCTAGGCCTTGAACATGTCAGTTCTGTTGCTATCTATGCAGGGTTAGAAAGCTCTTGGATTTCAGCTAAAATATTTTACTTTGTGTTCAGAAGATGAACAAAAATGAACAAAGATTTTACGGGTTTGAAACTACAGGAGGGTGAGTAATTAATGACAGTTTTTTTATTTTTGGGTGAACTAACCATTGAAATAGTTATGAAATTGCGAGAAAAAAAAAATATATATTATAATAATAATAATAATAATAATATTATATATATATATATATGCACAACACAAGCGAGCAAAAACAATTATCATTGTTTCTTATAATAAGGTCATCATCTGTTTTTATACCTTGACAGAGCAACACATATTCAGGCAAGTTTCTCAAGGCCGTCTGCACTACATCAAAGTTCCCGCAGCCCAGACAGTACATGAAGGTTGGCAGGAATTCAGCAGCCATACTAGAGTAAGCAAAAATAATGGTGAGTGTATTTGTACATGACATTTCGATTTAATACACACTACATACTTGCCTCGGGCACCTCACCTGGGGATGTTCTGCATGCACCGCAGGGCCAGAGTGAACGCCATGTTGCGGCACACTTCTTCAGGGGAACTCATCAACCTCTGCAGATCATTCTGATAATACATGACAAGCTGGTTGTACTTGCTAAATCTTGCTAATTTGGTCTATTGTGCAATTTTGTGTGCATTGTGCAATGTACTTACAACAAAATACTGAATGATCTCTGGATTTCTTTTGGATTTCTCATCCACTTCAGTCAACCCCTCAAACACATCTAGAACAAAATAAGATAAACGTACAACATCACAATATATGAAACGGTAACACTATTTTACAGTGCAACTAACCCTAAACCAAACAATCCTAACCCTACAGTAAGTACAAGTTGTTACTAAATATTAGTCAGCACTAACATTCATACAGTAATTACAATATAAGAAGAACACCTTGAAGTGCAACCAAACATAACTATAAAAACATTACCAGGAGTAGTTTTAGTCATAATAAATCCTAAACAGTGAGCAGCATATAGTTCTAAAGTTATAATTATAATAATAAATATAATAATGCATATAAGTGAATACATAGAATTTTAAAATAATTATAGAATTTAATCTCCAATATTATTTGTATTTTTATATAGTATATAATAAAAAACTTTTCTTTTGTTTATACTGATATAATATAATTAGAATAATACTAAATCTATAATTATATTCTGTTTTATGTATCATTTTTATATGTATATATGTATAGGATTATTTAATAATTCAGATTTTATTGGTTTTTATAATAAATATTGAGAAGAAATAATTATTTGCAAGATTCAAATGTCTATAAATTTACAATCCCCTACACCTCTCCCTTCCTTTAGCTTCCAAAATCAGTGTAAAACTATAAGCTCAATTTTAATTATAAATGTAAAGTCAACTTGAATTTGAATTTCATTTATTCTATGCCTTCTAATTCCAAGAATTCTTAAAAACAAAATAAGGAGAACATACATGATATAATGTGGGTCTATTTTAAGAATAGCACAGTTTTTAAATTAAATAGTCTGAAAACGGTTTTCTTTCTATCACCCTCAATTGCTTCTCCTTTGGAGATCTTCTTCAGGCATTTAGTCATGTCAGTCAGCGGCATGGAAGCGGAGATGTTGAGCACAGGGAGGGAGCCAGAAGAAGAATCCTCTGCTGAAATACAAAGAGTGAGAGACAAGCTGTGGTGACGATCATCTCACAGGTAACTCTGTCTCTTGTGAGTGAGGTGTTGGAGCTCCTACCGTCTCTGTCCTCAGCAGCGCTCTCAGAGGAACCACACTTCACAGGCAGAGTCAGTCCAGCGAGCAAAGACTTGAGCTGCACCAGGTCCGGATTCTCAGTGGATAGTCCCCTGACATCGAGAAAACACAGGGAAACGTTTTACGCAAATGTAGCACTGAGGGTGTTTGATAATGCAGGAATGCATGTGTGATGCAAAGGAAGAAAGGTCTTACTGGAGCACATCTGAGTGTTTCTGAAGGAAAGGCACAGCAGATGCTGCATCATGGTTGATGTACTTTTGGATGAACTGCACAAATTTGTTTATGACGGGCATACGGGATGATCTCTTGAAGTTCTGCAAGAACAGTACATGAAAATGCTGAAAAAAATGTTCCCAGCAGAAGGTACATTATTTCGAATTTAGCAGATTAGCAACTGTGAGAGGTCTGCAATCGCGTAAAAAAAAAAAAAAATGCAAGCAGTGTACATTGCTAGATTCGGTCTGTCTACTCTTTCTACCTGCAGTACTTTGATGAAGGACAGCAGACAGTCCTGCAGTGCCCTCTGGTGGTCAGAGTGGAAAACCAGCGGCTGCAGCAGCTCCAGGATCACCAGGACATCGCTGAAGAAGGTCAGATGGTTCTGCTGCCTGATCTCCTGCAGGTTCAGATGGATGCGACCGTGCAAGAGCGCAGCGATCATGGGCAGGTGTCTGGAAAAACACACAAAAACAACAACAACTATTATGCATTCAGCACATACAGGAAAATTATTTTAACTTTCTCATGTCATAATGGAATAATTATGAATATAAAAATATTACTTATTGCACATTTAATATAATTCTTAACATATTTAATGCACCCAAACCTGTCGTGTCATTTCAGATGCAGCTCCTGAAAACGTTATGGCCACATTGCAGCCTTTAGAGTTCAGTTTAATAAATTCAAGGTTGAATTTAAATATTTCTTTTTAAAGATACTTTTTTTTTTATGTAAAAAAAAAAAAGAAGAAACAAATCACAATAAAGACAATCAATTATCTTTTAGGGGGTAATTTTTCAACCCCAAACTGATCATTGGCACATCATATAATTAAAGTAAAAATATTAATCTCTTGACAATGCTAATTATTAAATTATTTATTATAAAATATTATTAATATTATTTTTAATAATGTTCAAATATTTAATGTTTTCCTATTTTTCCTATTTTATTCTCCACTTAAAAAAAAGAAAAAAAATATTGGTGGATTAAAGAAAATATCATTAGGAAATATTATTTCCCACTATTAATGTATTTTATGTTGTAGGAGTTGTGTTGTATTTTGTATATATTCTTTTGTATAGCACTTTGGTCTACTTCGATAATTTTAAGTGCTTTATAAATAAAAGTTTGATTGATTGATTGATTAACTACATTTTCATTAAATTAAATGGTGAAATGGACAGGTTTTAAAATAATAATTCAATAATTTGACAACATTTTTATTGCTCTCTGAGGTTGGGATTTTTGTTTTAATAAATGTTTTATTTTGATAGTTTTTATATTCGATGCATTCGATGATTACGCCAGGAGGAGGAATAACAAATGATTTATACAATAAAATAATTAAGTAAATATGAAAATATTTATAGGAAATAAATTTGAACACACTGTTTATTAAGATAGATCTCTATATATTGTATTTCTTTTTTTTATCTATTATTTTTATGACTGAAATAATGATTAGCTTTTTATCAACTCACAAAGCACCTGCTGGACTAGAGTATATCTGATTCTTAAACTGAATTAGGGCTGTACGATAAATCGCATGGGATTGTCTGAATGAAGATGAATCAATGAGATGAACTGCCTTCGATTATGAATGCCATATTGCGTAGCTTGTCAGTGATCTACGGCTCTGTGTATTAAATGCCGCTCCATCTGAAAGCATGTGATGGAGATTAAATCGCATGCAATTTACCGTGCACCCCTAAACTGAATGGAAAATCCTTGTGTGATAAACCTGAGTAGAAGCACAGGGTGAGAGACGGCCAGTTTCCTGCAGGCCAGACTGGCATCAGACGCGCGGTTCTCAGCTGATTCGGAGTCGCCGGTGTCGGCTAGCAGAGTGATGAGACGATGCACGAGAACATCAAGCTGAACATACACACCCACAGACAACACACAGCATTAATCTTCCAGGTGATGTGAACAGGAAGCTCGTGGCCTGACATGTCATAAACTGCAGCGGTTACCTTGCAGGTGCTGCCGTCTGCTGCCCCCTCAGCGCTCAGGGTGGTCTCTGGTAGGCGGAGGTGTTGGATGACCTCTGGGAAGTGCAGGTAGATCTGCAGCAGCAGCGTCTGACACCTCTTACTCATTACACTGGACACACCACACATACAGTATCAACACTAGAAAGAACCACCACTTAAACAGGCCAAAAACTTCAGCATTCACACACAACAGCTGTGACTAAGTTACATTGCAGATGGTTACAGGAGAGGCTGCATGAGTAATATATCAAGTACAACGAAGAGTACTTGATTCATAAGCATGAACCTTTTTTTTTTTTATCATCAGTTTGCATGAATTTGTCAGGTCTTGTGACCGGTTACTATTTCTTTTCTGTTTTTCACCATTTTTTATCCATTTCGCCCCTTACTAGTTCACTTTAAATGCTCCTGTGGTATGACAAATACATTTTAAGACAATTAACGAAGATTTTAAAAACTGTATACAACACTATACTATTATACTATTAAGTAAAAACACTATTAAGCAATAATATAATTAGATTAGATATTATAATATATTACAAAAATACACAATTACTATTATTATATTTTAGTATTAATGGTTGACTCAACGTGAAATATCTTAAAACTTTAATGTTTTATTAACATTACTTGAAAATAACTGAATATAAGATTTCTTAATTAAATCAGAAAAATGCTGTTTAAAATACTCTTATAGTGAGAAAATAATGTCACGTAGCAGGAAACTTTCCCATTATCGTTTTTATATTGTATATTAATAATAAATATTATTGGGCTAAATATAAAATACATAAGACGTACAATAAGAATAATGAATATAACATTTTTGCCCATTTTAATGATTATTGTAATTATTAAAGAAATAGTAATAATATTAATTTATTTACTTATTATTATTATTTTTACTTTAGCAACTATTATATTTCAGAAATGCACAAAATGCTGTTTATAATAATACTTTTAGACTCAGAAAAAAAATAGCATCTTACAGATAGACAACTTTCCAAAAGTATTTTTTCAGCTACTCGGGGGTGCGTTTCCCAAAAGCAACTATAGTCACAAGTTCTGTCGTTACCCATAGAGTTCAGTGGAACTAACGACCAAAGTTAGCCAACGATGCTTCTGGGAAACGTGCCCCAGAAAGGCTATGAAGATTAAAGTGAGAGAGACTATAAAAACCAGCCAGTATCAATAGCTGACTATATTACCAACAGAACAACACACGCTCTTGTCTACTTGTCCAATCAAACGAAAGCCTTCTTACCAAAACCGTTGTTGCTTAATTGTGGTTTATGCTTGCTAATCTTCCATTGTGCTCACAAGCAACAGATACGCTGAGAATGCCAAACAAACACACGACTGTTTATCCCACCAAACACGCACTTTACATGCCTGCATTACCCGAGCCCATTCTCCAACATAAGACAGCTTAGCTCCTCTTACAAATACTGCATTTCTGGGAGTCCGTTTTTTTGTCTGACCTTGTCCAAAGTTTTTTCCCCTCATTAAGGGGTTTAATAACCAAAGGCAAATTCACGAAAGGAAGGGGGGCTGCCATCACAAAGAGCCCCTGGTCTGATCTCTTTGACAGCCCCAGTCTGAGCTGCGCCTCACAACAGAAGCCAAAGGAAGAGCCGGAGCCTTAATCCTCATGCATTCATTATACTACACTGAGCTCTCACTTCTCATTTCACACCACAAGAACTAATTACAGCTCCTCCTGCTACTGAGCCTGATGTAGAGCATTTCTGCTGTAAGCAAAGGAATGGCATGGAATCACTTCCATCTATCAACGTCTTCAAGGGGGCCTTTAAGGAGGAAGTTCAGTGCTTTCGCTTTGTAATGGTGGAGAGTGTTTGCAACATGGTACAAACCCTGACTTCTGTCTGACGCTGATGTCCTTGCTGTTTTGGGGGGCTTTTGCATCCACTTTTTCCACAGATGTAACAGTACAGAAATGTACTTGATGAAGGAAACAGCAGAGCTTTTAAGGCAGCAAGAAAATACTGGTCGTTTTTCGGTAAGAAAGTTTCAGGCTTAAATTCGAATACAAACTCAAATGCCACATGAGAATATTAGGCGGCACAACTGTTTCCAACATACATGTAAAGCAGTTTGAGTTGAAAACTATGGAGAAGAACAAAAACAAGAGCACAAAAACACTAACAAGACTTAATCCTTTATTTCCCCTATGAGCACCAAGATGCAATGCGTCTAAAGCACCTGTACTAACCGCTAGATCATGACTCTGACTATTTAACCATTTTAACGAAAGTGGCAACTCACTAGCCATATGAAAATAAATCTTTCTTCTTGGAGAGATTTTCTTAAAATGATGTACCTGTCTCCCCACTTCTTGACGCAGCTGATCAGGTACTCAGAGACTTTCTTGACGTTGTCCAGGTCTGAGTGGAGACAGCTGCGCAGGAGGGGCAAGCGTGACTGGAGAAGAGAACAGGAGACCTGGTCCAAAGCGCTCTTGGAGGTGTCTGAATCACGGCAGCTCAGCTCTGACTCAGACAGGATGAGGTCCACCAGACTTATGAGCTCCTCAGAAGACAGCTTCAAAACAAACTGCTCCGTGCGCTTCTGCAGAGACACACAAAACCCCATCTTATACATATACACTTACAAAAACATACAGCTTGAGGCTAAACATTGGGAGTTTTAGAGTTTTAGACTACTACAAATTATGCTTGAGCCTGGTTAACAATAAAACTAGTTAGGCCTATTCTATAACAAAATGACTTTATTCTTACAGCAGTCAGTGACTTTTGTCTACTCTCTTGTTGGTCCTTAAAGGTCCCATGACATGGATTCTTTCCTTTTTTTTTTTAAAATGCTTTTTTAATGTTTCCTTAGGTGTACTTATATTGTTAGTATGACTTTTACATTTAAAATTTAGAAATAAAAAGCATTTTTATATCCTGATATTAGCCCTCTGGCTTGATTGCTCTGTTTGAAGGGGCGTGTCTGCTGTGAGACTCCGAGTAAACCACAGCTATTGTGATTGGCTGACATCTTTGCATACAAAATGCGTATTAAATGTGGACCCCTCTCAAATATAAATATATATATATATATATTCTTTTACTATTACAGCTGTCGAGATTAACGAATCGTGGATTTGTTGATTATATAATTATTTTTTCGATCTTTTCCCATCACATGAAAGGCTGCAGTGATGAGCATTGAGTAAACAGAGTCTGTTTATCGCGTGAATGCAGTGATCTCGTCATTAGTGCAACACGTTTTCTCACAAAATGCTTTCACCACAACTAACAGCAAACACATGAATACAGTAAGGGCTTTGTTGTGCAGCATAACAGCGTCATTCATTGTAACTGCAGTTTAGGCAAATGTGCAGATATACTCGCGATGTGTGAGAGCTCCGGAAAAAAAGGGAGCGTTCTTTGATCGCTCTCTGTAGTTAAATCACAATTTAAATAACAGATTTGTTTCATGCTACTAAGAGAAACAACATGAAGTTGATCGTTTAGTCACTGGCTTGATTCACTGATGCATAAACAGTATTAAACGATTTAGAAAAAGTCTGTGTGAACTTGAATGATTAACTACACATCAGAAATCACTGATCACAGATCAGGCATTAATGAACAGGGTTTCTCACTGTTTGTGGCGGTGCTGTCGAATCCATATCATAAAAGTCTGTTTGTAACGCCTGTCCTGACATTGCGACTGAATTATATGTAAATATTTGGGTGGGCAAAGCAGAGAAAGGGGAGGTAACATTTCTCCTTATAACGTCACAAGGAGGAGATTCAAGATCAGCCCGGTTGAGCTTCCATTTTCTCAAAGGCAGAGAAAGATCGCAAAATCTAGATTTACACCAATTACAATTTCTAGAAACTTGGGGACCATATACAGGCTAGGGAAACTCATACTAATGTTAAAAAACCTCAAAAAGTGAAAATTTCATGTCATGGGACCTTTAAAATAAACCTGACTGTTTAGGCTACTGTACCTTTAAGAACTCCACATGTAAAGTACATCTGCATGGTTCTCACACCTTCTGACTAATTAATTTCTACAACCTCTTCCAAGTCATAAGTCATTTATGCTTCTTTCTAAAAGCTGCATTTGCAAGAGCAAATTCTAGCCGATAAAATATTATAAGGACAAGCATAACCAGGATAAACTATATTCAAGACGGTGGGAGACTTGAGCCTGTTTAAGACTGGCTAAATTATTTGCATGTGAAATAAGACAGTTCAATCTAGTCAGGATGCTGAAAAGGTGTTATTGCAAATGCATTAGAAAACAGTGATGTTTTATTAACTGTGATCAGACCTGGGGGGTTTTCTGATCTCGCCCCTGCCAAATGCGTGGAATGTGACTGCAGGCCCACAGGAAGTCCAGTGCTGAGGTTGGGTCCAGTCTGGAGATCAGATGAAACAGAGTTACACACACTGGAGGTATAGGGAACATGTTTAATAGAGAGAGGAGCCAGTGACCTCTGGTCTCTGTGTTTGTTGAGCAGAGAGCTGATGCACTGATGTAAGGTGCTCCAGTTGGACTGGTGTGTGAGGAGGGCCAACAGGTACGGCCTGTAGGAGGGGGCTAGACTCACTCCACTCTTAGCATGAGACGGAAATCACAAAGTTATTGCATAAAAATACAAGAATACCTTTCAGAAGTATTTCTCCCATTTTCACAACACTTGTTTTGAAGCTTGAATAATGGACAAGAGTTCCATTTATGTACTTAGGAGTGAATGAATGAACTACTTGTGCCATGCATACAATTTAATCTATATAAAAAAAATAAATTATTTAATGCTTAAGAAAACAAACATAAACCATCAAAAATAGGGAACTGTACACTTCAAATTTTCTGATTTCTTCAATGTGCTGTGGCGTCCTCACACATTTTCTATATCAGTTAAACCCCGGAGCCACACCCTCATGAGGATCAGTAGGGGGAAACTATTTTACCTTGTTTTGAGCAAAAAGCAGCTTCTGCTGAAGATCTGAGCAGACAGAGGTCACCTCGGGGTCAAGCTGCTCCAGCCAGTCAACCAGCAGCCCTGAACACGAGCCAGGCTTCTTTGACTCAGTGCTGCCAAGAAGAACACACACAAGATAATCATCCACCAAGAAAACACACAGGATTTCCAGCAAATAAATAGTACACTAATTAAAACAGTGACTCCTAACCAGTGGCACATTCTGTACACCACTCCTCAAATGTTTGGGAGTCGGTAAGATTTTTTGAAAGAAGTCTCTTACGCTCACAAAGGCTTCATTTATGTCACAAAATTCTGTAAAAACCATAACATTAGGAAATATTATTACCATTTTAAAAGTTATTAAAGAGTTTTCTATTCCAATATATTTCTTAATTTCATTTATTCCTGTGATCAAAGCTGTATCTTCATCATCGTTACTCCAGTCTTTAGAGTCACATGATCTTTCAGAAATGATTCTAATAAGCTGATTTGCTGCTCAAGAGATATTATGATTAATAAATTAAAAACAGCTGTGCTGCTTAATAGTTCTGTGCTTTTTGGGAATCTTTGAAGAATACAAAGAACACCGTTTGTTTAAAAATAAATCTTTTGTAACAACTGTTTTTACTGTTACTTTAGATTAATTTAATGTATCCTTTTTGAATAAAAATATTCCTTATTCGTTTTTCCAGACTTAACAGTTTTGTGTGCATATACAGTTGTGTATATTCATACACACAAATCTTATGAACTTGATATTTGATTAAATCTGACTCTGCTGTATTATTAGAGGTAATAATAATAATAATTATATTAATAATTTTCTAGTTTGTTGTTGATGAAGGGGTTTTTGAGTCTTACTGTTGGGGTACAAAAAGTCACACTATGTATAATGTGCATTTAATCTGTGTCTTTGGCCATTCGACAAGGATCAAACAAGTGTAAACCACTTTTACTGTGTTCCTTCCCCACCTAGAAACAGTATCACCAGCACACAGTAAGGGAATCTGTGATGAGGCAGCGAGTGACTCATTGCACTCTTACATTTTGGAATCCACCTCTATTTTCACCCCTCGCTCCTCTGTTTCCTGAAGCAGCAGAGAGATCAACATGGCAACTGGGCCGGCTGTGTGTCCCGGGGTTCCAGTCTCCGTACCGATGGTCATAAGCAGGGACAACAGCTCCTCTAGATACGGAGACTTCACCTCCATGAGGTCCTGCAACACTAAGACACACAGGGGTTTAGTTTTATAATGCCTTCACTCTTGTGAAACACACACAGGTCCATAAAATGAAAAACAAACCATCGAAGCCAATACCACATCGCAAAAATGAGAACTACATCACGCTTCACTTCTGAGTAATCCTGTCTGCTAGGCCTCCAGCCCCACCACACTAACTTTCATAAAGATGTAAGTCATCCCTTGCCGTGGAAGCCGTCGCTGGACGTAAACAAGCCCTGGTGTGGATGTGTGGCCCTGTGTGTGTGTGTGTGTGTGTGTGAGGTTGTTTTTTGCTTTGGTGAGGTTCAGAGCGGAATGTTAAAATCATAAAGAGAAACACATTAAGGACAGAGGCGGTGATTGTGGTGCATGAGTCAAACGCTGCCCTCTGGAGAGACTGACTAATGCTGGCAACCACTCCAACACCAACACACAGACCTGACTTACACCTCCCTCCTCGCCTTACGTCTGCCACGAACATCTCACCAGTTCAAAAAATATTTTTCCAATGCATACATTGTTGTCAGAGTACACCCCACGTGGTTCCTAGATGAGCTATTACAGTTAATAACATCAGAACAGACAAGTGCTGTGTAATGTAGGAAACACAAAACATTCAAGAGGTTATATCACACTATATCATTTGATCTAACATATTCTATCCTAATCCCACTGAATAAACATCTTTTAACATGTAAACTCACTTTCCATGTTTGAAAAAAGTAATTTGTGAAAAAAAAAAGTTGTGTTAATGCTTAAAGTCAACATCAAATTAAAATTCCCCTCATCTACTGTCTGTTATTGATCTTATTGTGAAAATTTTCTACATGTTGTATTTTGACTTTTTGTGGCCTTGGCTTGTCTATCATAACATCATAACTCAATCTTCTTATGAAACGTCAGACTTCTCAATCGTGTCATACGTCTGCATTGTGTATATCACAATACTGAAGAAAAGATCTGTTGCGAATTCGTTTTGAGCGTATGTTTGAGGTGCAGAGCGGCAGGTGCTACACACAGACTGAAACAGCACAAGGTTTGTTAAACTCCCTTTCATCAAGTCTTCTCACTAGTTCTGTATATATTTAGGAAAATAATCTCGATCTAATTTCCTCTGCATTACCTCATGACTGAGAAGGCTCAGCTTAAGAACACAAGTCGTGGCCTAATGGTTAGAGAGTCGGACTCCCAATCGAAAGGTTGTGAGTTCGAGTCCCGGGCCGGCAGGAATTGTGGGTGGGGGGAGTGCATGTACAGTGCTCTCTCCACCCTCAATACCACGACTTAGGTGCCCTTGAGCAAGGCATCGAACCCCCAACTGCTCCCCGGGCGCCGCAGCATAAATGGCTGCCCACTGCTCCGGGTGTGTGCTCACAGTGTGTGTGTGTGTGTTCACTGCTCTGTGTGTGTGCATTTTGGATGGGTTAAATGCAGAGCACAAATTCTGAGTATGGGTCACCATACTTGGCTGAATGTCACTTCACTCACAGAGACAGAATACGCATCTTTGACATGTAAATGTGGGCAGTCATGTGTTCCTGCATTAATGTGAAGTTTGGAAACTGCAACTTCAGCTTGTTTCACTAAATGCTGTTTTTAGACAAGGGAGGATGTTTTGATTTTCAAGATGTACAGTATGCTTTCAAAGTGCAATAAACTCTTATTTTGAAAGATCAAGGACAGTTTGATTCTTTATGATGTTCCCATTTAAGTATGAACTCAAGTACTGCTTTAAATACCTTTTCGAATGAGTTCAGGTTCAGCGTTGCATTTTTCTCCAGCTCTCAGAGAGGCAATAATGCCCCTCACTGCCACTTCAGAGTCCCGTCTGTACGCCAGAGCTTCAGCCAAGTGCAGAAATCCAGTACGAACTGATGACACAGGACACAGTCAATACACCTGCTGAGCATGCTAGGACTAGCACTGTTCTACTAACTGCTAGTTCTGAGCTGTAAGCTTCAATATGTGCTAAGATTCAGGATTAGGAGACACTCACCATCTGTGACGCGATGTTTGTGAGAGTACTGAGCTGCCAGAGATTTCAGGAGGCTGTGGAGTGGCCCTGTCTCTAGCGCTGAGTTTTCCAACCATGTTAACATCTGTACAATGGTGTTGAAGAACAGTGAAGAGAAGCCAACATCTTGAGACACCAAACGCTAGAAGAGAAAAAAGGGAATTAGAGTGAGTGAGCAAGCAAAAGGAAGCACCAGTGTGGATAGTGAGTATGTAGGTTATGTGCCTGGTGGAGATGGAGCTGGCGCAGTAGAGGGCAGGAGATCGTATGGCTGTGGTGCATTGCCGTGACCAGGGCTCCAGCGTGGGCAGAGTTTAGAAGGGCTGCTAAGGCTTGTAGGAGTCGCCCCGTGGGACCACCCTGCTGGACGTGACCCTGTCGTGCCCGCAGCACCTCCTGGGCCAGAGTCTGCTGCAGAGCTAATGACAACGGCCGGACCGGAGGAGGAGGCCAGCGAGGATCCACTTTCAGAGGGAAGAGCTAGATGGAGAAAAGAGAATACAGCGAAAACTAAAAGGTCACAATCACCGTCAAGGTGTGTGACCATTTGGAACAAAATTTTGCCAAAACAAAAGGTCTTTTGGAGTTTAAGTGGTTTACAACAGCTTATCAGTGTAAAATATTCCTGGAACATAACAAACCAATGATATTTGTTCTTGAACATGGTTGAGGTTAAATGTACCACATTCGAGATATACTGTGTTCTTCTATGTATGTACACTAATCAATGTTTCTATATGAATTAAAGGATTACATATCAATAATGTATTATACCACTCTGTTCATACAAATAACTTTTACAATGTATTTATGAATCACATTTTTACTGGAATGGACTTTCAATGGAGGGATAAAGATCTCTCAGTTTTCATCATAATATCTTCATGTGTGTTTCAAAGATGAAGAAAAGTTTGTGGAATGTCACAAGAGTTAGCAAATGACAGAATTTTTGGGTGAACTATTCCTTTAAATCCGATCAAGTGTTTCTTATTTCATCACAATCCAATAATATGCACATAGTGATGCATTACGCCGGTTAGGGATGGGATGGTATGAAAATTTAATATCACGATTATAGTGACTAAAATTATCACGATTATCAATATTATCACGGTTTTGTTGAAACGAGATGAAAGTGTTCAAAAATAGTTGATGCTCACACTGAAAACATTTCAGCAAGTTTTATATTTAATAATCAACAAACAACTAATAAAACAAGCAACTCTATGCACTTAATTTAAAGAAAGATTAAATTCTGTGGCATTTCCTTCCTTACAATAAAAAGTGTAAAGCATAGAAAACCATAGAAAAGCATAGAAAAGTCACTGACTTTCGCCATTCCTTCTCGAAAAAAAAAACAAAAATACATTGTGCGCTGCGCTTGCGTCAGACTGTTGCTGGCTGGACATGATTTAATAGCGAGTTATTAAAACCGCGATAATCAAACACGGTTTTAATGATAATTCATTTTTAAACGATATTACTAACCTTCAGCACATTTTATCACGGTTATCGATAAAACCGGTTATCGTCCCATCCCTAACGCCGGTGTATTAAATTACAACATTTCCCAGGTTTTAGTAGAGAGTGATCGAGACACAAAGCATGCCAAACGGAGACCGACCATGTCAGAAGCACAGCAGCTGTGCTACAGCTCTGACAAGATATTATATTAATAAAACAGAATTACAGAATTAAATCTTGCCAGGAGAAAGAACCCCTCTACTAAAGCAGCATAAGCATATCAAAGTGAGATGTTGCACCTGTAGTAGGATCCCAGCGAGATCATCCTCTGGGCCGATCACGGGCACCTGACTCACTGCTCTCATCTTCACAGAGCCATGGGCCGTTTCAACAGTAACCTTAGCTCTGCTCACCTCGGAGCTGTCTGGAACACATCAGATCAGCAAAGGACTCATTAGTACAGAGTTTACGCTCAAACGGAGTGAAACAGCACCATTAATCAGTGCTGACAGAAGCTCCGTTGTAGGGCACTGATCCTGACCTCTGCGCGGAGGAAGTGAAGCACTGAGTAAACGGTGAAACGTGTGTCCACCTGTGGCTCCTCTCTCATGCTGGACCTCCACTAGATGAGCCATGTAGTCTGACAGGTAGAAACATCCATGATGTTAGTGTTACTTTACACACACACTCAAACATGGGAGAACAGAGTATACCAAATGAAAGATCCTCACTCTTGTCCATGATGTTCTGCTCCAGTGTTTGAGGATCATGGGACACGGTCTGGTCCAGATACTGTAGCAGTTTGCTCATGCTGGAGACGGGGATCCCGAAGGACTGGACGAACAACAGCAGCTGCTGGGGCTCCAGATCCTGCAGAGCTGCCAATGTGACCAACAAAAAAAATTAACTTAACTACAGGTACAAGTTAGATTTTTTTTTTTGAAGAAGAAATTAATACTTGTATTCAGCAAGGATGCATTAAAATAATCAAAAATGACAGTGAAGACATTTATAATGTTACAAAAGATTTCAAATAAATACTTTTTTCTTAAAAACTTTCTATTCATCAACAAATACAGAAAAACATTTATCACAGTTTCAACAAAAATATTAAGCTGCACAACATGTATGCTTTTAACATTGATAACAATAAGAGATGTTTTTTTTTTGAGCAGCAAAATATTGATTTCTGATGTGACGCTAAAGACTGGTGTCTACTCAATTCTGGTATTGATTTATAAAATATTTATTTTTCTAAATACAAGTTAATAATACCTGCATCCACCAATCGGGAGACTTCAGATCGGATCATTCTTAACTTCAGCCAATCAGGCAACAGAAGGGCTTCCTCAGATGTATCAACCAGGAATGCAGTGGGAAGGGGCTTTTTATCAGGAAACCAGATATCCAGCAGTGTGTAGAACTCACTTTCCCCTAAAAAGGTAACAAGCACATCAGCTGTTACTACAGGCAAGTGCTAAATCAACCGCCAGACAGATAGAGATACTCACCTTTGGGAGGTCCCAGTGTGAGCAGGATGACCATAGCATGGACCACTAGGATGTGCATGGTGGCCGTTTCTCCTGTGGTCCACCGCAGGAACACTTGATCCTGAGACTCCGACTGCGAGATTTCAAAATTTGGTCTTTATTCATGTGAACAAGCAGTGGTTACAAAATTTGAATTTCCAGTTCAGTTATGTGTTCCTTAGTACCCAGCTATAGAGGTCCTCTCCCTCTTTTGTCTTCCTCATACGACGGATATAGGTGGAGAAGATGGAGATAAGAGCAGAGAGAACGGCATCCGACTCGGGCCTGCAAGAGTGCTTGGAAAACAGGCAGTTCATTATAGTGGAGCGCTCCACTATCAGACGAGCCACATCCTGAGAAGACAGGAAACACAAGGCGTGAGAGAAGAGAAAGATTACAGTTGAGCTTACTTCAGGCAAGCTGTAGATTTAGACTAACCAAGGCCAGGTCATTGTGGAGTGACTGCTCCTCCACTGGTGCATGCTGGGAAAGGTAAATCAGGTATGCGCTGATGGTCTGAGGATCAGTCTCCATGTGAATGGCCTGAAATGGAAACCCACACAAACACAATAAGCGGAGGAAGTCACAGATATTGATAAGCTTATACTTGTGTAGGAGGACTGACCTGCTGTAAGGCGCTGGACGTCAAGCATCTTACACTATCAAACAGAGGTAGTTTGGGGAGGTCCTGAAGGAGCCACTGGTAGCCTGGCAGCAACTCGGCATCTCCGGAGTCCTCCTCCATGAGCTGATCCCTCTCCTCTCCGTCTTTTAATGCTCCCTCAGTCAGCACCAGAGACAAACCCTGATACACACATCACAACAACCATCTTATTAAACTGCGTAAATGAATCAGTTACTAGTGATTGGTTAATTAACTCCGCACCTTCATGGCCAGCACCCTTGAGGCCACCTGAGAAGAACTGAGACGGCGCAGGAAGTAGTCCAAGACTTCACATGTGGTCTGTTCATCAGCCTTAGGACCCAGAAGTAGGTCCTGGAGCCGTCCAAGAAGCTGCCGCTGTTTCTGCTGCCTCTGACAGGGAAAGATGAGGAGAAAACCAAAAATACAGTAAAAACAGTAATATTGTGAAATATTAATACAATTTAAAATTACTGTTTTTAAATTTAATAATAATTTAAAATTACTAATATATATATATATATATATATATATATATATATATATATATATATATATATATATATATATATATTTTAATATACATAATTTTTTCCTGAGATCAAAGCTGTATTTTCAGCATCATTACTCCAGTCTTCAGTGTCACATGATCCTTCAGAAACCATTCTGATATGATGATTTGCTGCTTAAGAAATATTTCCTATTATTATAGAAACTAATACATTTTTCTCAGGATTCTTTGATGAACAAAGTTTGTAATATTAGTTTTGCAATATTATATATGCATTTACTGTCAATTTTTATCAATTTGATGCATCCTTGCTGCAATAAAAGTATTTCTCTAATCTTACTGAACTCAAACCTTTGAACATGAAGTGTATCTTTAATTCATTTTTATGATATATTACTTAATCATAATACATGTATTTTAATCACATTTTTTTATTTGTATATATTTTGCAATTTGGACCATCCTAACCCTATCAGTGCATAAATTATTACAGTAAGGATTTGAAAAAATGCTCATATAAAACTTTGGTTAAAGATTCCTTGACTAACATTACAAGAAGACTTCAGGAGAAAAATAAATATTTAAAAAAGACATCAGCAATGTGCAGTCATGGCTGAGCTTTACCTGTCTTTTCTTTGCTCGCTGCTCTTTACTCTCTCCTTCCTCCTCATCATCAACGGAGGTGGAGTCATCAGCAGCATCGTGGAGGAGGAATTCACAGAGGCACTGAACGGGCAGCACATCCAAGGACCCTTCACTGGACTGGACGAGATCAGCCAGCCATGGCATAGACTGAGAAGAAGCCTGGATGGGGGGAAATTAGACATTTAGAAAGTGCCTTAAACATGGCTCTTCATTAAGAACAGCTCTGCTAGTATATGAGAGTGTGTACTTGTCTCTGGATAATATTGAGCAGGAAGTCAGGGTTGCGGCTGCGGCACAGAAGATGGCCCAGACGCAGAGACTGGTTCAGACTCTTTACTTGATCCAGGACATGAGGTGGTGGCCTACGAGGGGGGCCCCTGAGCATAGAATATAATACTGGGTCAGTATATCTTTATGAACATCCTAATCTAGTTGAACAGTTGTCTAATACACCTGCCGTTGAACATCACAAATATTGCTGGTTCTTTGACAAATTACTTTGCCCCTCTATTGCAAGTCACGTTGTATAGATGTAAATGCTGGATTTTCACCACAGTCACAAACAGGAAGTCATACTTTGGGTCCAGGCAGGTGAGCTGGGACAGCAGGAGGCTGTTGTTCTCTGTTATGGTCTGTTTGGTGGAGGCGGCTGCCAGGTGGCTCTCAAAGGCCAGGATCTCCTGCCTCTCCTTCTGGGAGATCTGCAGCTCTCTGTTGATCATCTCGGTTTTGGTCTCCTCATCGGCCACCGTGCATGGAGGATAGGAGTAGTTACTGAGAAGAGAGCAAAAGTAAGTGTCAGGTGCTGACATATCCATACAACCACATTTCAACACAATATGCAGAACCCTTACTTTGTCATAACCATCTCCATGAGCATTTTCAGAGTGGGGTAACCATCCCACGCTGCCAAACCTGAAACCATCAGCGACAGTGATATAATAGCATTCTAATGATGAAATGCAAGTATTGCATCATATCTGGCCTCACCGATTTTCTGTGGGTTGAACGCTGCGACCACAAGCAGCAGCAGCCAAGCCTTCCAGTAAAGAGTTGATATGGCCAGATTTGGAGGTTGATAGCTGAATGGGAACATTTAATAAAGTATCTCACCTCTCTGAGAAATAAACAGCCCACAAAAAGTGTAACGGATGCCACAATGTAGCTTAAACTTTCAATGCAATAGTACACAACACCCAGTAATTACTTGGCAATATAAAGCTGATGGATCACTGAATAATAAAACAGAAGTAAAACAGCAGGGACTAAACTCGGTGAAAGGTAAAGGCCGTACCCTGCGGGCAGCTGGATGTTCTCTGGGTGATGGTAAGTGCACAGGTTCAGCACAGCATCGATGAGTTGGATCCTCTCGACTCGCAACACTTCCAAGTCTACAGTTCATGATGTGAGAAGACATTTTTAAAAACAGACCACTTCTAAAAAAGCTATTCTAAAGAGCTATTTTTAATCCTTAATATATGTGTGTCTATGCAGGAGCACTGTGTTACCATCAGACAGAGCTCCCGCAGCTCTCTTCACCAGGTGATCGGCCAGCTCCATGGCGTCAGCTGGGCCCAGGGGCAGATCCCGAGACAGACCTATCACCAAGATGCGCATTAGCGTGTCCTCCAGTAGAGGAACCTCTGAGCACAGCCGGAGAAAGAAACTAACAAACAAGAGAGATCCTTTAGCATCCATTATATCAATGTACTAAAAATGTTTAAGCAGAGATTGATGTCTTACTTTCTGTCACTCTCAGGCGGCCAGTTGTCCCATTTGTAATACGTCTCAGGCTGCTCTGTAAAAAGCACTTTGTGTAGACTGTTGAAACACAACGAAACGATCAGTAAAATAAAAATATGTTACGGCGTTTACATAGTCTTACAAGCAGCCAGAAAATGCTAGATTAATTTTAAGAGTGTTAAATGGTCAGGAAATATCAAATACATTATGTTTCGGGTGCAATATGTTATGTTAAATGATAAATTATGACACATATGTCCACTTTAAATTAGTCCTATAGTGTTAATTTATGTTTTCCATCTTTTTTGGTATATAAATGTTTCATAAAAGTTTTTCATTTGTATTTCATTTAAGCTTTAGAATATTTACTGACCATTAACATTAATAACAACCAGCTGATTCATACCAGTGCACATATTCTTTAGGTCCCACTTTACTGATGGTGGGAACCACGGAGTGCAGCCACCACACAGCATCTCTCTGGATGGCAGCAATCTGGTTTTGAAAGGACCTCAGCACCTCCAGATCTGAAATACATATGCCTCCTCATTAGCATAAACAGAGTTTTGATTTTTGGATATATGATGCACTGAGAGAGAGAGAGAAAAAAATAAACTCTTACTCTTCTTCTCTCCTTTGTCCCAGGAGATGCCGGCCTCTTTAACCTGAGCCGTGATCCCCAGCATCATGGACACGGTCAAGAGATCCGTCACTTGGATGACAAAACGCTCCTGAGATGGAAACAAAGACATTGATGTACAGGCAAAGCATCAAATCACATTTTCTACATATATTAAAAAGAGGTATAAAGCCTTTACTTTAAACTCCATGTCCACATAACTGGCCTCTTTCCTCTCCTGCATGAGGCCTAAACAGAAAGACTGGAAGTTGATCTCATGTTTGGTCTGTTTGATGATTTCCCTGAGCAAGGCACGTGAGGCCCGCAGGTAGTCATCTTTATTGATCAGCAGGTCCTGGAACACCATGGCCAGAAACTGAAAGAAAAATAAAAGAAAATGTTATTCAACTTCTCGGGTCTCTGCTTCATGTAAATAATACATATGGTCTACGGCAAAGTTAGGTACTTAGGGTTGAAGTTTTTGGAAAGAAGCATAAACAATAATGACAGTGATTTGTACATGTGCATGAACCCAATAAGACAGGTTGAAAAGTCACCTTGGGTGCCTGCTCTGGGCTATGCTGCAGAACTGTATGGAGCACTTGCATATTATTGGGATTTCTGGCATTTGACAGCTCATTAAAGATCACAAACTTCACTGTAGTGCCCAAATTATCTCGGTGAGCCTTCAAAAGCTCCCTGCAGAACACGAGAAACATGAAAGAAAAACATTTTTAAAAAAGCATTTCAGCTTCACAGCACTGACTTACAATTATGTAAAGCATAAACTGAGACTTCAGGTCTGAAGGTGTAATGCCGACCTGACACACAGCATGTAGTGGTTGAGGAGAACTTTAGGTTTGAGGCGGATCTTGATGAGGTTCGAGATGACCTCCATGTCGTCTGAGCCGTGTGTATTACAGTTCATGCACAAAGACATCAGAAGATCCTGTGCTGGCCGAGTCAGCTGGAAAATCACCAAACAAAAACAAACCTGTAGGTATGCGGTTTCAGACTCTCAGACAATGACGCTTCCTCTCTTTTGTCAACATTTTCGTACCTTAGGATTCTGTAACCACATCTCGAGTCTCTGCACGGCCATCAGTCGGACCTCTTTATAACCACAGGTGGCCGTGAGGAGGCGCAGGAGGTTCCTGGACACGTTATCCATGGGCTGGCGCCGGTTCAGCTGCTCCCTCAAAACTTCCAAGACATACTCCTCCACACTTTCAGCAAGCTCGTCGTACCTGAAGCCAGAACATCCATTTCAATACCACAGCTAAATCTAATAGATTACTTAAGAAATATATATATATATTATCTCAATATTATACATTGTTGTTACATACACAACTGTTTCAATGTTTTGGATCTTTTTAAATATTTTGTTTAAAGAAGCCTCATGTGCTCACAAAGGTGTTTATTGGATCAAATATACAAAAAAAAGTAATATTGTGAAATATTATCATTTAAAATAATTGCAATAATAATGACAATCTTTTTTTTAAATGGAATTCATTCCTGTTAATGCAAAGATGAATTTTTACTCTACTCTTCAGTGTCACAGAATCACAGAAGGATTCGTATTATTATCAATGTTGTAAAAAGATGTGCTTTCAATACATACATGAATATATATATATATATATATATATATATATATTTTTTTTTTTTTTTTTTTTTTTGAAATCAAGATATTTTGTTTCTCAGCATTCTTTGATGAATAAAAAGTTTAAAAGAACAGCACTGATCTGAAATAGAAAGCTTTTGCAAAGCAATGTAAAAGTCTTTACTGTCGGTTTGTAAACATTTAAGGCATCACACCTGAATTAAAATAATATTTTTCATTTAAAAAATAAATAAACAAATAAATTCAGACAGCAGACATTTAAATATGTTAACACATGAAGTAGTGAAGCATGCAAGCATTTCTCATTTTCAAGAAATATTACCATTGCAAATATCAATTTCATGTAATTCATTTATTTAGTGCATATAATTAAAGACTGGGACATGCTCTTGAATATATGTCCTTCCCTACCTGGGCATGACCTGTCCATCATCCTCTGGACTCAATTTCTCCTCCGCGATTAAAAGCTCAGTCTGACCTTCATCCTCATCTGGAGTGGAAGGATGAGGGCTGTTCCCTAAAATACATTATTCTGTGTCAATTCTTCTAGATATTACTAACATACACATTTCAGTCCATGACTGAGAATAGTCTTGGACCACCAACCAGCACTGAGGTCTCCCCCTGATCGCCCTATTTCCGTCTGGAGCAGCATGCTCTTGGGAGGCATCTTGGTTGTGAAGGCAGTCTGGATGTTATCAACAAAAGTTTTACAGTGCGAGCTGTCCACCCAGATACGCTCACCGAGAGAGTCCTCAATGTAGACCTGGGAAACACACCACAATGACTGTGTATCAGTGTCATGATTACAGTGAGATCAGAAAGCTGGAGTGCTCGATCACTTACTTTAACAAATATCTCAGGCCAGTTTTCATCCTCCTCATAGGCAGCCATCAGTAAATTACAGGCCAGCACAGACACCAGGTTGTTCCCCTTGGCCTTAAAGTTGATTGAGGCATCACGGCGGAGCAAACTGCAGAGAGCCTGAACAAAGACATTTAACCTAATAAGCTGTCACCTGCAGCAACAGTAATTCCAGTATTACAGCACAGGCGTTTCTGTCTACCTCTATCACACCCTCTGTGGCAAAGACGTTGGGCTTGATTTTGGCGAGAAACATGAGGCTGAGGTAGAGCGTCATGTCAGGCTTGGCTCGGTTCATCTTGAGTTGTTTGACAGCCCCACAGAGCACACCCTCAATGTGCTCATCATTACCCTCTGCCTCCGCTGCCTCAATCTCATCCAGAAGCACAGCAGGTGACACTGGAAAAAGGTGAATCACATGTTGTATGAATGTACACCGTGTGTACAAACAAGGTCTATGAAAATATGAACACTGGATTGGACTATGTCTAAAGTCACACGTAAATTCTAAAATATTTGCTGTTAATTAGTCAAATGCATTTGATTTGATTTTTCTGTTAATTAGTCAATTGCATTTGATTTTTACTTGAACTCTTATGAAAAAGAACACTTTAGAAGACAAAAAAAAAATTATATATATGTATACTCTGAAAGAATATAGTTAAGAAATTTAATTTCATGTTATTTGCAACAAAACAAAAATCTAAATACATTATAGCCACATTTTATTTATATTAAATGCAATTTAAAACATTTCATTTGATGCAGACTAAAAATACAAGCACACTTTTTTTAAAATACAAAATACATGATTCTGTTGTTATATAAATGATAAATATTGAAGAATTTCATTGTTCTTTAAATAAACAATCTAAAGAAGAAAAAAAAAACATATTTTGGATGAAGACCGGGAGGTTTGTGACTGTCCAACAGACCGCCAAGTAAGTTAAACTGTCAAGGTCCAGAAAAGTACGAAAGACATCGTCAGAAAAGTCAATCTACCATCAGTGGTTCAACTGTAATGTTATGAAGTGACGAGAATACTTTTTGTACACAAAGAAAACAATAATAACGACTTTATGCAACAATTCCTTTGTCAACAGTCTCCTCTGTGTCTATCCATATAACCGTATGCTGCATACGCTCTTCTGCGTCTGCCGCACCACAAGGATGCAGGTTTTTTTTTTTTTTAATCAAAGCATAAATACACGTAGAAAGAGCGCATCCTTGTGGTGCGGCAGATGCAGAAGAGCGTATGCAGCACACGGTTATATGGAGAGACACAGAGGAGACTGTTGACAAAGGAATTGTTGAATAAAGTTGTTATTTTTGTTTTCTTTTTGTACAAAAAGTATTCTCAACACTTCATAATGTTGAACCACTGATGGCAGATGAACTATTCTGATGATGTCTTTCATACTTTTCTGGACCTTGACCTAGTTTAACTTACTTAGCAGTCAAAGGGACAGTCACAAGCCTCCCGGTTTTCATCCAAATTATCTTAAACTGTGTTTCAAAGACAGACAAAGCTTTTAAGGGTTTGGAACAACATGGGGGTAAGTGATTCAAGGAAAATTCTCATTTTGGGGTGGAGTATCCCTTTAAGGCTTCATGTCATTGTAATTGGTTCATATTTACACATTACTTTTTTATTAAAAATAAATAAATAATCATCTATATTTATATTTGCTGTGGATTCAAAGTTGGTATCAGTAATTATGGATTTCACTGCCATTGGTATCACTTATTAAAATACAGATACTATAAATCCCTAAACTGAGTGAAAGTTTTCTGTGATTAAAAATGCTTCTAATCTCACCTTCAACAGGAACTACGGATGGCTCTTTGATGGAGGGGGATATTGATCTTTTGTCAACAGCTGACACCTCAGCGAGGCGTGAGAGGGCGCTGGGTGGAGTAGAAGAGTGCTTGGGCCGTTTGGAAAGACTGGACAGGCTAGAGGAAGAGGGGAGAGATGAAGACGCCTCTCTCTTGCGGTCCTGGGGCAAACCACTGGACGCCGGCTTCAAGAGAGCTGGGATGGCTTTCGGCTCACTGCTCTGACCCTTCGCTCCAAGAGCAATGAAATCTCCTGGAGGGGGGTGACCTGATAGACGTCACAGGATGATAAAGATGGATTTGAGGGGTATACAGGATTTAATTAATCTATTTATTTACCATAATCACAGCTGTAACCTTACCTGATGGTTTGGTGTTACTAGGTCGCCTAATGCTTGATGGCTTTGGTCGATTCATTTTGACAATTTCCAAAAGTTCCAACTTACTGTAACTGTATAAAACATAAACACCATAAGCTTTTATTTATATTATGGCAATTACAATCATATCCTTCAAACAAACACAATCTGCATTCAGGTAAACTATACGAGCTGCGCCGTTATTTGGAGCTGATAGCATTAATATGATTACACTAAGAAACCCGACAAATTCATCATGCTATGCAGTGTTAATAAAGCGACATTTATTGCCGTTAACAGCTAATATTTACGTGTCTTCTGTACTGTTTACAAGCTGTGTCTTTGAGTCTATAAACATTTTAGCAGGTAAGTTAGCCTACTGTATTAGAAAAAAAAACAAAAACCATCGAACATTAGTCGAAATTAACTTTTTGTTTAAATACCACCTAGTGCTAACAGTAAAATATGTTTAATATACTGACATAATAAGTAGATAATATGAAGAGAATGTTTATAAACTACCTTAGTTTATCAAAGGCGCTGCTACATGGTTTGCGGTGTCCTGTTTCTGCTTCTGCTGCAGTGGGAGAGTCTCCTGAGACAGCGCCATCTACAGCACTGGAGAATGACCGAGACCGAGAGCCTATGTTCATCTGTTTATTTCGTTTTTCATCCCTGCCTATGGAAACAACCACAGAATCATATGATCTTTCGCTTAAACCACTTATACTCTGTCCGTCTCTGGGTGGCACTATTGCTATGAGGCGTTTGGGCACTGCAAGGAACAATGTTCCCAAGAATCTTCCCTTTGAAAGTGATGTCAGACATGGAAACAGACATTACTGTGCCTGCCATACTAAAGAAAACAGAACTTTCACCCAGAAAAGAACACCGCAGAGAACACACACTGTAAGGTACTCAGCAAAAACAACATATGTTTGTAATCTGACCTCTATGGAGAAACAAAACACGCATATGTGCCTGGTTACAGTCGCTGTAAGTATTGTTGAAAACATTCTTCTCTGACAGGAACAATGGATGGCCACTTCTGAAAGCCCTCCAGATATGAAATATGCATGCCACTTCTAAAATGTTGCAAGTGGAACAAAATATCCCATGTGTTTCCCTAAACTACAAGGCAGATTTCCTGAGCATTTCAGTTGTGAGGGACTTGTAAAATAATATTCCCTAATTAGTAACATTTTGGCTAAGTCAATATACAAGACTTATTACTTACTTATTTGCCACACCAAACTGCCCACTTGTTATATAAAGTGTTTTTCATTTTAACCATATTTGTATGATGTCATTGGCACACTAGTCACTATTCCACATATAAATCCAGTGTCACAGGGGAAATTTGAAACCTGTGAAAAGAATGACTTCTTGAAGTATTTCAGGCACTTTTATTTAAGAAATCATCAGGATTCTTTATGGTATCAGAAATGATATAGAATATGGCTAAAGTGCCATAAAGATAGTTTAAACATAGTTTCAGTCTTGGAAGATTAACGCAGGTCTGTCTAATGTTTGTCTTAAGCCGGCATGATTTTAAGGACTTAAGGATGTGTTTCCACTTTTTTTTTTTTTTACATCCACATGGTGGTTTCCCACAATTCCCACGGGAAGCAGAATGGCAGTCCATCACCTCTTTTATGTAATTTGAGCTACATTTGTCTTTTTCTCTTTGGAGGTGTGTATATGGATGTTTTGCTGCCATAAGAATGCTCCAAAGATCAGGTGGGGGGGTTCCGGTAAAGTGATATTTTTCACCTGTCTGTGATTATTCATAATGGAGAATGATTTTCATCAAACTTTAATTATTAGTTTTTTAATTACTTGAAGATATTTCACTTATTTACTTATTTCACATTAATTTCTTAACAGATTTCTTAACAATCTTTAGAAATTATGTTGTGCACTATTTTGTGAGAATACACACACACACACACACACACACACACACACACACACACACACACACACACACACAAGATTTAATGCCAAGAAATAGAAGAAAAAAAAAACATGTTTTCAGTTGTCTTACGTTAAAATTCAATACTGATGATACAGATCATAGAATAAATTAAATGCCACCCAGAATTCTGGGCATGAAAAAATAAAGATGTCAGAAGCCCACACTGATATCAAACCCATATGCTTTCTTGATAGTGAATGTGTTTGTGTTGAGTCACTCTCTGGTAGAGAAAGTGAGAGAATGCTGTAAATGGTAATGGTCCGCATTTCTAATATAAATATATATAATAAAATCAATTAAATATGAATAAATCGTTATCCATATTATATTATATCACAATATATTATATTATGTACTTTGCATTTACCCCACAGCAGGATTATATATTATATTTAAGTGAAACTCAAACTAAAACCATAAAAGATTTTTGTTACACAAAAAACTGCAAAATTACAATTAAAATAAAATAATGTATAAAAATTGAAAGGCAACATTCCTTGTTTTCATTTGTTTATTTTAATGTATTAAAATAATTAAAACTCGTTTTTTTTTAATAAAAAACTAATAAAAATAAACAAAAACACAAAAAATGACTGAAACCGTAACATTAAAATGAAAACAGAAAATATTAAAATAAACACTAATTGAAAAATAAAAGTCAATTATGCTAAGATGATTTTCTGCCCCACAGAACACATAATATTATGTACATAGGATCTACATTGTAATATTTTTTTTTCAAAAACCATTGGCTATGTAGATATATACATACAATTATTCAAATCATCTAGACTCTCAGTGTAACGTTAACACAGCGGTTCCCCTCCACGTGGAAGCAAGAGCACAGTGACAGAAGCTGTTTGCAACTGCTTATTTTTTAACTGTAAAGCAGTCTTGTATGGCAGACAGAGGGCGCTTTGGATTCCCTTCACTGACGTGCATTTTACAGATTGTTTTCATAAATACTGACATTACAGAAAGACCAGAAAAAAAGAAATAAATGGGTGTACGAGTTCATATAACAGTCATGTCATACCACAGCTATATTTAAGGGCACTGACCCGCAATAATGTCACCTTTTGACTTTTGACAATATCTAGCTCAAGATCATTCCACCAAGTGCTAAAATACCCTTTCGTTTCTTGTACACATAATTTGACCTGCAAATGCAAAATTTTAGCGTTAAGTACAACAAACCTTCCCAAAGTATTCAGTTGCGTCTATTTCTGGCCTCCCTGGTTTCCCGCCTGACTGACGTCAGCATAAAGTTATTTTCATGAATGGAGGGGGCGGTGACGTCAGTGCTTGCGGAAGCACAGAGTGGAATGTTGATACATTGTTGTTGTTTTGTAGTTAATTTAGTTCACAGGGAAACATTTCGCTTCGGTTGCAGGACGCGAGGCAGGGCTCGACCTGTTGATTCCAGGACACCCCTCAGACACTCTGCGCGTCCCGGACACAGATTCCCCGTTCACAAGGTACAGTGCGCGAGCTTTTCTGGGAGATGTTTTGAAATTCCTCTCGAAATTGCTGGTGTTCTCACGATGACGGAGACGAATTCAGCCTGTCCGTGATATTTGTGTAGTCGGTCGATGCGTAGCGTAATGTATTCTTCTCTAAAATGATAAAGTTCAGTAAGCAATCGCATTCATTTTGAAGATGAAACATAAGTAGATATGCAATAGTTGAAATATTTGATTATAAAAGCAAAAATGTATTGGTCTGGTCTGGACACGTGTTAAAGGTTGCAACTCGGAATTCAGCCTACATATTTTTTGGGGGATTTTTTTTTGCTTTTATATAAACGATCACTTTTATAAAAAATACTACTCTTACTGACACTCTTCAATGTTGCGTAAATTGGAAGTTTGCGCAATTTTAAACGGAATACGCTAAGTGTATCGCATATTTAACAAAGTAAACAACTGCGTCTTGTAACGTTTGGAAGCAACTTGGCGAGACGATCCCAACTTTTGTCTCTTTTCACAGCGGGCATGTTTCAAAAGAATTCATATTACGACACAAGGAAATAACACGTGGTGGGCATTTAGGAATTCTGGGACAAAGGGCATATTTGTGGCTTGAGCACTATTGGAAGTTTTAAAGCGATGGAATGGAATGATTGTTATAACGATCCCGAGTCATCCGAGCCGCGCGGAAAGATTCGGTTTTCTCCATAGACTCGCGCTCTTTAATCAACACGAGGGTTCAAAAAAAGGGTGACGTTATGTTAGATACTCAGTGCACGCGCACCGCGTGATGAATAGCCTATTACTTAAAGAATGCATTGTAATTATCTTCTATAAAAGGCTTAGTTGCCCTTATGTCTTTGTTACAGGCGATTTTTTTCGTTGCGCAGTGCAAAAATATAATAATATAATTCATAATAAAGGAGCATATGTCACCTTCAGCGTGTCTACTAAAACCTAGGACACTTTATTTGACTTAATAACAAGCTAGCGATTGAATATTCTCATAATTTTGTATGAAGGGCACATATGGAATGGAATGTATATGAGTTTGTGATGTGTAGGTGATTGGAAATATCTATGAACACATTGTTTAAGAATGATTGTGTCCACTGTATTCTGGCAGGTTAGCATTAGAGCAACGCCTTCACAGGAAAAATGAGTCATAACTGGATAATGTGATTCATTTCCACATTGGATGATAAAATATCAGATCTGAATCTAATTATAATGTGATAAAACCACATCAAAGTGAAGTCCGTTCGTTGTAACTAGAAGAATGCATGTCCTGTACTCAAAGAGTGCCTACGTGTTGGACTACACTCGGACAGTTTAAGGACATCCAGGGTGGGAAATTAACTTTTCACCTATTACTCACAGTGGATCATTGAATAAGTACAATAACTATATATCTGATATATATGCAAAGACCTTTTCAATGGTCCAAAAATGTACATTTATGTCACGATATTCCAATTTTTTGTAATTCACCTTCAACCTCAAAAGGTGTTGTATTGTGTAGAACTTTGTACAGCCACAGATATTTGGAATTAAAAAATGTTTCACCTCAATTTCGAGAGCTTTGAATGTACATCGACAGAAGTGATCAAGTCAAGGAAACTTATTTACAGTGCTTTTAATAATGCACATTATTTAAAAACAGCTTTAAAGAGTTTAATAATATTAATACCTAATTGTCTGTTTTTAGGAGTTTAGAGCTAGATGACAAAGTTTGATGATAAAAACAATCAAGCAGCTGAGATTTGTTATATAGTCTAATTTGTGGCATATTGATAGTGTACTGTGCGGATCAAATTGTATATACTTATAGTAGTTGTAAGTTTAAGCTAATGATTTGTTATGGAGGATTATGAATATATGAGGGTTTTTTTCTCAATGTGTAACAAACACATCCCAGATTTAAAGTGAATCATACCTGAAGCACCTCTTAAGATTATTAATTAAGAGTGTTTACATGTAAGGCAAAATCCTTCGGGTGTAAGGTATGGAAATTCATGTGTGCTACATGGAAATACCTCGCATAGTATGCATGAAGGTCAGCAAAACAAGTACGCACACTGAAAGCATGTCTTTCATCTGTTCCTCAAAATAAAATCGAATGTGTGCATTGCTCTTTTCGTATGTAATAGGAATTTGGAGACATTCTATACATCCTCTGCCACAGCGACCGGTAGATTAGCAAAAATATCCACCACGGTGTAAAACAGTATCTGCATTTGGCTGGGAAGGGGTGTTGATTTCACACCCTGGAAATTATAAAAAGGCCACCATCCACTTGTGAGGGGCTGCTGTGTTCTAATCTGATAATTTGGCTTAGTTTTTCCAGAGTCAGCAGAAGATCAGTTGTTGAGGCTGCTAGATCAGCACCAGTCATTGCCCAGGAAGAGTTGTGTGAGCAGAGGTAAGGGGAAACTGCATCGAGTGCCTGTCATTACACCCAAACAGTTGCTGGGATCAGATTACGTTTGGTTTCAGAGTGTATTGGGGAAGATGGCACAGAGAATAGAGCAAATATTAGGTTCTGTGGTGACCTTTGTCCTATCTTGATCTCTATGGAAAATCATGGAGGAGGGCCACCTTTCCATGTCTCCTTATTCCTACTGTATGTGTGGTTGTGTGACCTTGTCTGAGAGGTAGTCTGACTCAGAGTTGCTGAGGTATCTGTGGTGATGGCCTCCCACATCTTGCATGTTGTCTACTTGCTGCATTTAGAAACCCAGGGGAAGTGAACTGCACACACTGCACTGTCATGAGACACACACGTGGGATCACTTGAAGGGGGCAGACACTCGTGTCTTGTCAATAAGCGATGCTCTATGAGTAAACAGTTTACCCATCAGTATTATGTTAATCACATGGTGTCAATTTTAGTTCACGATTATTGTTGTAGCATCGAGTGTCTCACACCTCTATAGACAGCGTAGTCTAGAATAACTGGAGAAATAAATCCTGTGGTTTAGATGGTGCATTTGGAGAACAGGAACCCTTACAGTACTCTTTGTGGTTAGGACCGTGGGTTTTGAAAGTGAATGAGACAGCGGTAGTTGGTGAGTTAATGACTCAAAATGAAACACAGGGGAACTCCAAACCCAATTCTCACGTCAAGCGCACCCGTCGCTTTCTCTCTGAGCGCCACGTCTTGACCTAGTCTGCGACATTATCACCAGTCATCATGAATCAATGTCTTATTGATTTGAATGGGTTTCTGTGAGACATGCAAGGTTACTGTGTTATCACTAGAAATATTGTGGGTAAACAATGAGCCAGAGAGTGTTTGATCTGCCCATTGCCAGGATTGGGAAATATGTCACTCGTGCTAAGTTTTTAGAAATGTTGGTTTCAAATGGTTTGGCTCTTAGACTATTTTTTACCAGAAGTTTAAACTGAATTTTTTTATATTTAATATATATATATATATATATATATATATATATATATATGTATGTGTGTGTGTGTGTGTGTGTATAAAGATGTTTAAAAAGTCATATAATTCATAAATATCATTGGTTTTGGGGGTGTTTGTTCCACATGACCTTTTTTTAAGCTTAAAATAGTGTTGTCGTGTCATAAAAAGGTCAGATTATCTGACATTTTAAGAGACTTGTTGACATCGTGACACAGTCATGAGGGGGTCCTCTCTGTGATATCATTTCCTGTTTTATTTTTCTTGTATGTTTTAACAGAAGTTTTATTAGGAATAGTCTAACCATTTGAAATATTTTATATGATTTTCATATCATTTATATAAATATTTCATATTTTATTTTCAAATAAATAATAATAAAAGATCATGCTAAACTACTTTTCAATTATTTGTTATTAAAATATTTTCTTTTCTATTATTTAATTATTTTAATAAGGCCATGCTGATTGTTTTTTATTTTTTACTTTTGCCACCCAAAATATCTAAAATAATTTTTATCAGAAATGTAAAAAACATGTTTACATAGAGAACAGGTTATTATTATTATAAAGTCACTCTATGTATAAATAGCCTTTTAATGTTTTTGTAAAGTTGTATGCATGAGAAACAGGAAACAATGGCTGCCCACAAAACTACAACACTTTTAATGCATCGTTGAATAAATGAACAGATCCAGACAAAAAGAAAAGTTAAGGTCATGTTATTGATCCGTGTATTACAGAACAAGACCTGGCCTATTGGGTGTCTAGACCACAAAGCAACACCCTGCCCTTTTCTTGTTGCCCTTTTCCAGTTTCTGGATCGGACAGGACTGACTTCACCGCACTGTGGTCAGGTCTGTGGAAGAGCTGTCTGGTACTTATTTCTCAAGAGCTTGAGTAACTGGATGTTTATAAGGCTATGATGTGTTGATGCTGCATTGTGCAATCACCCAGCTTGTCCTGTTTGCTGTAGACCAATAGTTAAGCGAAGATGTTTAATGGCATGAGGGTGGAGATCCCATGTTACATCAAATATGAGTTAAGAAGAGTGAGTGTTGTTGGTTAAAACCAAGTTGGTCAAGTTACGATTTTCCAGTGCAGAACTGTGCTTGTTGTTCTTCACTTATTAACCATGTTGCACTGGCTTCCCTGTCGTACATACTGGGCGGGTTTGTCTTTGGTTAGCGCATACTTAACATTCCTTTGAATCCCTGCGTCCCCAGTTGGAAAGGAGCTTTGCTCTCGCTACCTCTCCTCCCAATCCGCAGAAAGTTCCGGTGGCCCTGCCAACCGTTCCCAAGGTTCCACGTACTTTTCCTTCCACCCCTTCGAAACAGCAGGATTTTCCAGGAAACGTCAAGTCGGGAGGGTGTGATTCCCTGCCGATCGTCCTCGCTCTTACCAGTAAACAGCATGACTCAAGGCTCTGCTATGCTCTTCATTTCCTTTACATAATATCCCTGCGAATGCAGCGCTGTGGAGAAGAGTGGGCTTGGACCAAAGGAAACGGAGCCCTCCACCTCCCTGTGAAAAACCGAGAGTGGCTCGCTCGCGCAGGAACGTAGCAGCCGGCCGCCAAGCGGAGTGGCCTATCTGTTCACTGCTTAACTAGTGGAGCAAAAGAAGAAAAACAAACAGCAAAGACAAGCCAAGCCTCCATTTATCATGGGAACACAAGCACACATGGCTTTGAAGTGGTGTTTGGCTTTGCCCAAGGCCTTGTCACAATTCTCTACCTTTCATAAGTGGTCAAAACAAGAGAATCTCACATTTTCACATGTGTTGACATGGCAATGCTGGCGTCAAATTCCATAAGAGTAGAGGTCCTTTGAGGCCTGTTTCTGAGAAAGCTCACAATCTCAAGACCCAAATATGCGGTTACCCAGCCATATTGCTCAGGGAGCCTAGAAAGAACGTAATCCTTGTATCAAAGCATGCAGTGCTGTAGCAGACGTTATCCGTGCGGTCCAGAGGTTTAGTCAGTAATAAGCCACCTCGTTGGGTTTATTGGGATCAGATGTCATGTAAGTAATTACTTGAAATAGAAGTTATGTGACGCCAAAGTAGTTTACTTCATGGTTTGTAGTTCGTGAAAAATGATTGCGATGTTTGGCAGAGCACCTTGACACAGACAGTCCTTTCCATTGTAACCTACAACTGCCGAATCATGAGATAACTAATGTACAATAAAGGCTGAACCTTGAAGGTTGTTGATGGGCTTAATACCATGACCAACGTCCATGTGATGCCAGTGACATGTCTGAACAGCTTCACCTTGTGATTACTGAATACTTTCAGTTCTGCATGTGCCCACATATTACAGCAACGCAAATCAGGCATGTGATTGTGTAAGCACAGCCGTATTAATTGGACAAACCAGTATATGGTTGATGTGAAATAATATGGCAGCTTTACCACAATAATCTGTCTCTGTCAGAGAGATCTGCAGTTTTGTAATTGTTGTCCCTTACATCCGTTGGATGATGTAATTGTAGCTTTACTACAGTGAGGCATAAACAAGCAACTTTAAAAATATGGTCTTCTCAACCAAAATGTGGTGCTTGCAGAAACTTGATCTAGTAAGTATTAAGTAGTGAAATTTAGCAACATGACTTGTTTTATACAATTTTATTGCACATGTGCAAAGATTTGGGCTTTCTGCTGGGATCGTACCCACAAAAAGTGTTCTTTCTGCATTATTTAACCCTAAAAGTAAATTTATAGTAGTATTGCATAAGCGTACACATTATAGGTACTAATATAAAGTCACATGCATTTATATGCCATTACCATTTTTTTTCAGTGTTAGCACACTGCAACAAGTGATGCTAAATATAACATGGAGTGCATCTGGATATATTTAGTGGATTGCAGTCATGTAGTAAAATTATTATGCATAGTGTTAAGTATGCAGTTCTCTGAATGAAAGTGGGGCCCCTTCTCAATGTGAGTGTGTGTGGAATGTCTCGGTTATCCTCACTTTACACACTCTTCGTGGCTTCCTTCACAGGGCCTTGTGTTGTAACATAAATTTCATTATTTTTTTCTCTTTTGTTTCCTGGCCTTAGAATCCACGATAAGAAAAATAGTGTTCATGTGGACTATCAAATATTTAGCATCAAAGGCGGCGTTCAGTCTTATAATTTATGTCCAGGAAACTATGAAACCCCGGCTCTGGGCTTGGGGCATTTGGGATTTTCCTCTCTGTGAGGGCTAAGCAGGAAAGAGGGGCCCCCTGTCAGTTCACCCCAGTTCTCAGCACAAATGGAAAGGGGGACCATGTGCTGAAAGAATTTCAAGGAAGTTTGTGTGTGTGAGAAAGACCTGAAAGCCTGGAGGCCTTATGAATGGAGAGGGAAGCTTTTTTTTTTTTAAATGTGACTCCATGGTCCTAGTTGGAAAGAAAGGCAGGGTGTCCCTGTCACAGCCATGCTGAGCCAACTGTCTAGGAAAACTCTTCTTGTCAGATCTCGTCTTAAGTAGTTTGTTGCACAGCTTTAGATGAACATACATGGCACAGTGCAGATTTGATATTCAGTTACTTCTGATTCAATTGATTATTTCAATGATTGCCATTACAGTTTCACTTATGCTTTGCTTTTTCAAATATAAAGCGATATTGGTTTTTTTGGCTGCCAGTTAGATTAAAGCCAAATGAGTTGAGGGGCCCTTAATGTAGCCCTCACATCAAGGGCCAGATGGTACGAATCAAGCCTTAAGTGATTTTTCTTTTCTTTCATGGTGGTATTTGGTTTCAACTGCTCCGTTCATACCCAATCTATACTCTTTTGTCCCGTCATAACTGAAACATTTAAACCAGCAACTGATGCACGTCCGGTGTGGTTTACTAAGACTGAATCAAAAGAATGACTCAGAATTTACCAAACATGCCAAAGGCAGTGAATCTGCTCACTGGTCAAATATACTTAATGTAACCATTACTCAAGAATTCTCACCAAGACAAAGCAATCACATTAAGTGGTAGAGGTATGCAGAGGGTTGAAGGCCAGATGACTGGACCGGAGAAATAAACAGCGCAAGTTGGAACATGGGCTTTCTGTTCTACAAAAAAAATTAAAAATTGTTTAGAATGTTATCTATGTTTGATACTGGTAGAAAAGAGTAATACTCCAAATTAATAATCATACTTGTGAAATAGTTGCAGGTGAAAGTGAAGCGATTCCACAATGATTCTTAATGAGTTGCTTGTAATATTTCCACTCAAAATTGTGTGACTGGCAACTGGAGTTTTGTGTCAGCATGCTGTGCTAAATATAACAAGCACAGTTAAATAAGGCCATGGAACGAGCCAGGAAAGCCTAGTGTAACAAGATCCAGTCTTTCGGCCACAGTTCTAAACCTGATAAAGAACATTGTCTAAAAGATATAACTGTATAAGGGAAACTATTCCCATGTGACTGACAGCCTCCTGGAATGTTCCATTTGCTAAACAGAGATGTCATAAAATGTCTATCTATCTATCTATCTATCTATCTATCTATCTATCTATCTATCTATCTATCTATCTGTCTATCTGTCTGTCTGTCTGTCTGTCTATCTATCAACACTATTTCTGCATATCAGTGCCTATAGGGTGTCACTTTCTTAACACTTTAGTTTAATGTTTATCATCCCTACGTGTTATTTTGGTTTTATTCACTCCCTACATCGTTCAGTGGGTCTACTCGAGTTTTTGGTAGTTTTGAGAGTGGTCCTCCTGTGTGGCGAGTTTATGAATGAAGCTTGTTTACCATTTTTTTCTGGTCACGTGGCATCCACTCCCAGCAGCGTGTCTCCATGGCAGCTATCTTGAACAGGGTTCACGCATTCTGACGCTCCTGACATGAACCCCGAGGAGCGCGTGTCTCACGCGGGTTTTTAATGTCGTCTTCTTTCTAATTTGGTGGTGGCGGGTGTCTCGAGGCCTTGAGTTCAGATGCACAGAGGGGCCTTTTTAAAAATAGAGCAGTGGCCAAAATAGCTTTGCATGAACGGCTGAGCAGAGAGATCAGACAAAGCCTC
Source organism: Carassius carassius (assembly GCF_963082965.1). Classification (NCBI taxonomy): domain Eukaryota; kingdom Metazoa; phylum Chordata; class Actinopteri; order Cypriniformes; family Cyprinidae; genus Carassius; species Carassius carassius. The sequence goes on along the minus strand of NC_081755.1, from coordinate 39,025,731 downwards.
ATGCCGAGAGCTGACCTGCTTCTATTACTGCACTCTGGTAACAGTCTAGTGAGCTCCATCGTGAGAACGCGAGATCAGCAAGTAAACAGGGTAACCCTTGTCTCGCAGATATTGTGCAGAGTTGTGATGACCTCTGCTGGTTGCTTTAGGTAACTTCATTCAACTCAGCACTTTTAATGCAGTTTACCTGACTGAGACTGACACGTGCAACCACAAAAAAAGTTCCTTAATAGTAAGATCTTTTATGCACATTTATATAATATATGTTAATTCCTTTCTTTTGTTTTCTTTAGACAGATTTTTGAGGAGTTCTGACTAGCTGCTTGTATGCAGGGCATGACGACTCATTTTAAAGCAGGCAAAGCTTTAAAGGTAAGAACTTTTCCCTGTGACTATATAATATTTATTTACTTTTAATTGTCTGTGTATATTGATAATTGTAACTGTGTGGGAGATTTAGAAAAAGAGCATGCTGTTCAAAAGTTTTTTAATGTTCTTCAAAGTCTCTTATGCTCACCAAGGCTGGATTTTTATTTCTTTATTATTTCAAATACTGTAAAATCAGTATTATTGTGAAATACTTTCATGGTAAAAACAACCAACTTTCTGTTGTAATATATTTTAAAGTGTAATTCATTCCTGTGATGCAAAGCTGTATTTCGAGCATCATCACTCCAGTCTTCAGTGTCACAAGATCCTTCAGAAATCATACTAATGTCCTGATTTGCTGCATCAGAAACTTTTTTTTTATTACCACTGTTAAAAACAGTTGTGCTCCTTAATATTGAAGTTAACTTTTTTCAGGACTCCTTGATTTAAGCTCTAAAAAACTGAATATTTTTCAAATATAAATCTTTTGTAACATTATAGTGACCTTTACTGTCACTTTTGATGAATTAATGCGTCCTTCATGAATCTGAATAAGTATTATTGAACTGTAGTATATTTATTATCTGATTTAAAAACCTTCCTTTTGTTTCTCTGTTGAATTGCAAGGTGAAACATCATTGTAATGTGCCAGAACTCTCTGTTGTGTTGTTTCAGGTCAAGAAGGAGGTGGGTGAGAATGCCCCGGCGCTCAGTGATGACGAGCTGGTGGCCATGTCGGTGCGGGAGCTCAACCAGCACCTGCGCGGGCTGACGAAGGAAGACGTGGTCCGGCTGAAGCAGCGGCGGCGCACGCTGAAGAACCGCGGGTACGCGGCCAGCTGCCGCATCAAACGCGTCACGCAGAAAGAGGAGCTTGAACGGCAAAAAACAGAGCTGCAACAAGAGGTGGACAAATTGGCTCGTGAAAACGCCAGCATGCGGCTGGAGCTGGACGCGCTTCGTGCCAAGTACGAGGCCCTGCAGTGCTTTGCCCGGACTGTCACACGCGGGCCTCCCGGTAAGGTGGCCACCACCAGCGTCATCACTATTGTCAAGTCTGCCAATCACAGCGCCAGCTCCGCCCCTTTTTCAGCGCACTCGTAGTGCTGATTGACAGCGCCTGCTCAGCTCTTTCTGGTCCAATCCAGCTCTGAACCTATACTGGCCCGCGTGCCACCGCTCGACCCACACTGAGAGGAAGCTTAATGGTCAAACTGAGGGGAGGGTGGGGGCCTTAATCTGCGTTACTACAACAGGCCGCATATTTTTTTTCATTTTTCTCTTTTTTTACACACTCACAAAACACACATACATACAAAAAAAAAAAACGTCTATATTGTCTGTGCACTGTGCTATAACCTCCGGCACCGGCAGGGCACATCGACCCTTCTCTCAGCTTCACCAGAGGCTTAGACCTAGCAGAGATGAGCACTTGTTAAAGTGTGAGAGAGTACTTGACTTAACCTGCCATGGCAGCACTGTTCGACAGCTAGGATGACTTATTGCATATGCACCAGAAACGAAAATGAATAATGTATCATTATAGGACGTAATTATTATTCATATTAGGCGAATATTGTAAACCTACACTACCGTTCAAAAGTTTATGGACAGTACATTTTTCTTTAAAAAAATTCATACTTTTATTCATCAAAGACACATTAAATTGTGACCCTGGACCACAAAACCAGTTATAAGGGTCCATTTAAAAATTGTATAATAAATTATAAATTGAGATGATCTGAAAGTTTAATAAATAAGCTTTCCATTGGTGTTTGGGTCGTATAGAACAATATTTGACTAAGACACAACTATTTGGAAATCTGAGGGTGCAAAAAGAAAAAAAAAATCTAAATCTAAAGTTGTCTAAATGAAGTTCTTGGCAATGCATATTAGTAATCAATAATTCAGTTTTGATATATTTATGGTAGGACATTTACAAAATATCTTCATGGAACATGATCTTTACTTAATATCCTAATGATTTTTGGCATAAAAGAATAATCAGTAATTTTCATACATATAATGTATTGTTGGCTATTGCTACAAATAGACCTGTGCTACTTATGACTGCTTTTGTGCTCCAGGGTCACAATTGATCATATGTAGCAGTAAAGACCGTATTCATCAAAAGAATCCTGAAATTTCTGATTTCCACAAAAATATGAATCAGCAAAACTGTTTTGAACACTGATAATTGGAAGAAAGTAGCAGTTTCTTGAGCAGCAAATTAGAATGATTTCCGAAGGATCATGTGACACTGAAAATTCAGCTTTGCGTCACAAAAATCATAAAAGTATATTAAAATAGAAATTATTTTCAATTGTAATTATATTCCACTATGTAAATGTTTTTACTGTATTTTTGATCAAGTAGACTTGGTGAGCAAAAGCATAAAAATTATAACAGACACCCAAACTTTTGAATGGGAGCAGTTTTTTGACAAATTTTATGTGATGTCATCTGGCATCATGAAATACGTTGGCATAAACTCATACATTGCTACCAATCATTGTGAAAGACCAGAGGTCAGAAATCAGGTTTGACCAACACAGTCCAAAGTTGAGAATGATGTTATCGGCATCAAGGGCAAATCCTTATCCTGAAGCGTTACAATACTGATAAACAATGCAAATTATCCAATGGGAAATGAGCCAATTCTTCTTAGTCAGCAGTTTAAACATAATAATCCCAAATGGGAAAACAGCACTTATTTTAACTGCTGAATTACAGTATAATACTATGAAGCACTTGCAAAGCAGACTGATGTATGTGAATATTCAAGACTGAAATTACAGAGTAACTGAGTTTCTAGAAAAGGGCACTTCATGGAGTTTTTTTTATTGTTGTATTTGTTTCATGAGAGGTTAGTTAGTATAAAGTTAATTATCCTCAAAGTGTAACGTGTTGATGATAACATCCAAGCGGCACATCTGTGTTGTCCGTTATCTCAAAGATATACCGTTTTTCATGACCTGTCTCTATACGATGCCATAAAATGGTAGGTAATCCATATTGGATATTGTGATAACAGGAGCTGTCTTGGCAAAAGAAAAAAGAAAAAATGCAGTTCAGTTATAACCTGTATATTACAGAACTGAGTTAATGTCAAAAAAGTAATGTCAAAGTTAAGCTCCCAACTTCGTATAGAAAATTCCGTCTGCTCAGAACGCATTCCTACTGCTAAGGTGCCACTGCCGGTGTTGGTGACCCTGATTAAAATGTACATAAAATGCCAATATTTGATACTTCGACACAGACACTTTGGGTAAGGAGAATCCTGGGGTCCTGAAACCAGCTCAAACATTCATCCATAAAACATAAACACACCGTCTGTATTTGGTTAAACTGATCTGTCATTAAACTGAAGCTGGCTGAAATCAGGATTGTCTCTTACTAAGTGGCTATGACTGTTCGTGTGAGCCCTTCCACCACTGCAGGAAGCATTAGAGGGGTGTTGTGCTGCTGGGATGCCCACTGTTTGACCCACATCTGTCCTGTTGTGCTCTTAGCATTTTTACATCTCCACAGGTGTTTTCTGTTTCTTTATCTGATGTTCCCAATTGTTTCTGTAGTTTATATGTATCCAGGACATGAAATACCTTCAGAGTGGTGTGATTTGGTTACAGTGGTTTATTTAACTGATTTAAGTTCAGATGTCCAATAGAAGAAAGCCCCACTCTCAATTCCTATGTGTCAGTACATAAACCCAACACACTATTGGTTTTACGGTGAATTGTAGTGTTCAGATGATATTGTGGATCTTTATTTTAAGTGTGCAGATTTTAAGAACCTGTAATTACAGCATTCATCATTTATTTGCCATTGTTTTTGGTCCTACAGTCAGCATTTCAAACGTCTGTTTGTGAAAGCGTCTGGTGCAGTTCTTTTAAATATGACCACAGATGGTTGGCAGATCCTCTTTTCTGGACTCATGGGTTGCAAATTGCTGTCTATATTTTCCCTTTAGGCCACAAAAGCATTTTAGGGTGAAATAACTCTGGAATTTTCCATTCGTCATGTTGTGGTCAATTTTTGTTGTTCCTCTAAGACTTAATACATTACATAATATTAGAATTTATCAGAGTTGACTTCCCTTGGTAGGATGTGCGATGTGTCACTTCTTCTTTATGGAAATAGTATTTTTTTTTTGTTGAGAAACTGACAAAACAGCTCTTTCTGTGCTTTACACTGACATCTGGTGGTGATTTGTTCTTTTCTGTTTTTCAAAATGCTGTGATCGAATGCTGATGACACCAAGAGCCATCATTTCTTGGACTAGTGAGGCATTGCTGTTTTGCTTTGCGTTCATTTCAGCTGCCACCAAAGCCATAACCCATCAGTGCGCTCTCTTTAAAGCTCACTTTGTTTCTATTCTTTTATTAATATTTTTAGTGTGAGTTAAATAAAACTACACCCTCTAGTACCTAGATCGTGATGCCGTAATTCAGACTAATGAGAACCGAACATGCCATCACAGAACTATTCTGTTATTTTAAAGGGATGCCAGTGGTTTTGGCCAGTTCGTTGAAGTTATTTGTGTAGATTTAATTAGATCAAAAACAAAATCAGTACTGACAGAGGCATTTCAGGTCATCTTGTGACTGAGGCCTGTAGATATTTCTCTATTTTGAATCAGTTTTGTACAGTAAATGTTCCTCCCGACACAGTTAGATGGTGAAAATGGTCTTTAAACTAAGTGGGTACTTTTTCTGTCTTTTTTTTTTTATTCTATATATGCTGTATGTGGCCTTTTGGGCTGAATAGGATAAATTATTCTATATTTTACATATGAATATATCTATTTTTTAAAGTATATATACTATGTGCTCAGTCAGTCTTTAAAAGCTATTTACGCCATACCATGAACGCACATAGGAATTCTAACCAATGCTCTTTAAAACACACTTGCCTATAAAAATCTTAGTGAGACTCCATGACATATAAAGTATGCTGCTCCAAATTATTACTTTATATTCGTCAACGTTAAGATGAAACTGTAAGGTATTGGGGGAAGTAATGTCATTTGTAGTTAAAATAGTGCCTTTAACATTGAGCTTGTCATCATTTAAGTACTGTATGAATGGGTGTGGTTGTTTGTAAAATCTTATTTCCATGTGCAGCCACAGATTTGCCTGTTTGATAGGTCTAGTAGGAGTAATTGTGCTATATATAACATAGCGGTTGTAAATACGGACACCATAAAAAGGCAGCAAAAAAAGGTTTAGATTAATCATTAATCTGCTTGTATCACATTGATCTTTGATATTTATTTTGTTTTTGTTTTTTATTTTCAACATCTAAATTATTTTGTTTACATTCTTCTGTGTCCTTTTTAATGAACTACCCTCATGTACAAATTAAATCATTCATTTTTTTTCTCCATTCTGGCTAAATTTGAAGTGGTAAATTATTCCTGTACAAAGTCTGCAGTGTTTATTTTGTACTTTTAAATAAAGCTTTTCCCATGTAACCTTGTTTGATTCACAAACCTTGTAAGAGAGAAAAAAGAAAAGAAATCCACTCCCTTTCATCATTTATTTCCTATGAGAACAGATTTTGTCGTAAAAACCAACTGTACAGGTAGCTAAAATATCATTATCTGTTTAGAGATCATATCTGATTCACACTATATATTAAACACACATTACTTCATTATCCACAACTGTAAGGCAGCAATCATTGGCACAATCACACTCACATAATGCTGCTTCTTAACATTCATTTTACAAAGATGACAGACATGGCTACAATTTAGACATAACAAGTCAACTTATTTTGTCTATAAAGTGAAGACAGCAACTTTGTATCACAAAACATAGGTAGTTTCATTTTGAAGCCCCTATCTTTGATGATAGTATTTGCAAAACGTGATCAAATGAACTACAAGAGAAGATTAAGAAATACATCAACAAACATTTTGAAAAAATTCTCGATCAAGACAATAAATGGAGCCTTCACTTTCAAATCTTTAAACTCACTAACGTTTAACTCACTTACTTTGTGGTAAGTTGTAGTAGTAAATAAATATTTCAATAGCTTAACTAAATTATATTTCATGTCGGACTGTTTACAAACAATTTAGGCAGACCACCTTTGAACTGCAAACAGTAGAGAACTAAACAACATAATTTAACATTAACAAATTAACACCTGTGCCATTATACACTTGTCACAGATTAAAGCTTTAACCAACCAAATAATAATGCTGAATACAAACGATTTGCAAATAAAATACACCATGACGGCTGAGACTTTTTTGCATCAGATCTCACACTCTTTGAAGGCCTGGTGTGAAAATTAATGAACCTCCAAATCAAGTGGGGGCAGTGCTCAGAGTGGCATGATTGATACAAAGGTTTCAAAGAGCAGCAGACAACAGTTTGAAGTGTGATCTCCAAAGCCAGGGCATCTCTGATAGCCAGTTCAATTCATCCTGAGACCCAGCAGAGGGCTGCTGAGCAAATACTTCAAACGACCAGATGCAAGAATGGCTCCCAAAAGCGTCGGTCTCTGATTCATTCCATCTGAACAGCTCCCTGTGCCTCATGTTTATCGGCCATGCCTCAGAACAGGTCGGAGAAGAGAAGGGGACTCTTCATTACGAGACTACTATGGAGGATCAGATGAAAGGATGAGCTCCAGGACTACGAAGAGGAAAACAAAACAACCCCAGCTCGACACGGTCTACTTGTCAGGAAACTGCTCAGATCACTTTATTGAGCTCTCTTTAAAGAAATTTAATAAAAAAAATCAGGAGCTGATTTACATGATTAGGGTCCTCAAAGTTCTTCAGAGTCAAATTCGTTTCGGATTAAATAAATAGACAGATCAGGACAGACGGGGCACTAGAACTCATCATCCGTGTCGATCAGCATCACTTTATCAGATTTCTTCAAACTCTTGGAGGTGCTGGTCCCTGGTTTGCCATTCATGTTGGGTTGCACCACTTCCTGGGTGGACTGCTGTGTGTACTGTTGGTAAGCTGGAGAGAAGTTGTGGATCGCATCCTGAACCATGTCTCCATGGTTAATGGTCTCCTTCAGGCCACTGGATATGCTGTGCATAGGTGCTACATTCTCTACAAAAACAAAATGAAACAACAGATTAAAGCGTCAAATATCACATGACATATTTCCGATGACATCGGAGACTTGAGCAAATACGAATGTTTTTTGTACTAACAGGACTGGGAAAGGCAAGAAACTTGAGACTGATGCAACCAAAACGCAAAAGGAAGTAAGAGGTAGTTTCACACACAGCCTCATTATTAAAACGCATGACATTATAACTATATAAAGAGGTCAACATTTGAGCCCCTGTCTAATGTAAAGGTATGTACTCCTGCGGGACCTGACCAGTATGGGTCAAGTTTTGAAAAATATTCATCTGTGAGCAGAAAGCAAGAGAAAGAAATTACTTGTGGGACTCAAAAACGTAAGCCCTAATCAGACAGGACTAGTTTTCCAGGGCATCATTTAGACACATTTATGTTTCACAGACATAATTTGCAATTTTAAAGGGTTAGTTCACCCAAAATTCCAAATTCATTATGTCAGTAATTACTCGCCGTCACCATGAACTATACCTTAAATCCAGACCAAATCTGCCAAGACTGTGTTTTCCCCTCACACAACCTCTATAATAATTCCAGAGCAAAATACCTACTGTAATTAAACAACTTCCCATTATCCTCACTCTTGTGAGCACATCACCACGGGCACCGCCAAGGTCCAACCCAGCTGTTCGCAAAATAGAAACCAGGATGAAAACACTAGCAATGCGGTGCTCTCCGCTCCACTGATGTGGTTGCCAAATCACTCTTCCGCTTCATTTATCTACTACAGGATGGAGAGGCCAGGAAAGAAATTCAAAATCCCACTGTTCCCAGATTTGTCTCAGCTGTGGATGCATTAAACGAGGTTACAGTGTACAGCCTGATACACTGCAGAATGATGAGTCCTCGCTAACTGCATCTTGCCTTGTGGCTGATGGATGAGAGCTTGGATAAAGGTGACGGCAGGCTGCCACAAGAGGGGTGCATGTTTCTGACCCCTAATTCGAGAAATACTTGGAACTGTGCTTGTAGGTCTCCAGCTGCTGGCCTGAGAACCACTGTGTGTTAACAGACAGACGTTTTGGGATTTTTCTGCCCTCATGGGTGGAGGGTGAAAACTCAGGATGAGAAAACTGTCCTGAACGTCTTCACAGCTGGGCCGCTTGGGAGAAAAGGCCATCCTAGAAGGTTGCTCTGCCTAACAGGCTTCACGAGAGTTGTGACCTTTTTTCACCAGTGAAAGGTTATGAAACCAGCAGTGACTTCACCCTTTGAGCTCTGTTAAACTATGGAAAATACCACCATGCCTTCATATGCCAGTAAGGTGAAGGGTTCTTAACACATGTTTAGGTTTTCTCACATATCCATGCCAACAACTGTTAAACAGTGTGCTTCAAAAACGCTTTCTGTGAAAAAAGACTTTTTTCTTAGAATATTAACATTCGAACTGACACAAGGCTCGAAACATGCATATCTGACTGACAGTCGAGTTATATTTCACGGAGGCCTCTTGAAGTCAGAACTCAAATCTAATGCAGCTCTTAACATTCAGCAGCTGAACTGACATTACAGCTTAAATCGGTGGAAATTGAAACAGAAAACTTCATTAAAGAAGGGCTTTTACAAGTGACGACATTTACCCTGTCATTTAAGTCCTAACCATCATTTGGAGAGTTTTTAGCAAATTACTTAAATTTAAGTCCTTTTGTTGCACAAAGCAATTGTATGTTTGGGAAGACTTAAAATATAGTGCACTAGACATTTGGATTACTTTCAAGGAATTGTTTTTTTGTTATTTTTTTCGCTGATAATGGTCCCTGTTGCTTTCATAGCGTTAGAAAGAGCTGCAAAACATTATTTTTAATATCTCCTTTTATGTTCTGTGCACTATGGGTGTTGTAATTTACAGCAGTTGATGATAACTGTGATATTTAATAAAAGGAGTTATTGATCTCATGGTAGGATTACAATAAATATTCCAGTGGCAGTAACTGGCAGTTTGTCTGGTTGACACTCCAACACAGTAGTTGGTGTTATTGCTCCTTTACACTGGTTGCCACCTAACATTAAATGTCAAAAAAAGGAGTGATTAACAACAACAGTGTTATAACTGCCACACAAAATCATGTCAGAGGAGGTCACAGACTCTTGTGAGTGCGATTCTCTCAAAATCAAGTCTTCTGAGTGATATTAAGTGGGAAAAAAAGAAAGAAAACATAAGAATTTAATTGATAGCATTATTTTTTTCCTCCAAAATTTCTACAGGTATTGTGGTGATATGAATTCTTTAAGCCACAATAATTGTGTAGTGAAAATATGATATCATGACACCTATGCTACGAACAAACAACATAAGCACGGATGTCAGAATTGTCATTTTTAAGTGAACTATTCTTTGAAATTGTTGTAAGTTTGACCTTATTATACTGCAACTGAAATTCCCAAAAGAAAGTTTTGCTGCCAGAAAACACCTGCTTGAAGATTTAATTTCCTATTTTTTCAAGTGAAACGACATCATTCGACCTGCCACAGGTCTGAGTTTCTCAGCACACAGGAGTTATTATGATGATCTGAGTCTAAGAGTGGAGCTTTCCAGCAGTCCTCTGAACTGTAAGTCATAACCCTCCTGAGGAAGAAAACTTCAGGTTGCCTCATAAAAGCTTGCTGTGGCATGTTTCTAAGATCCTCTAAACTTTTGCTCTAAACAACAAGTTAAAAAGTTCTGCTTTGTTTTTCCGAAGTGTCACATTTATGAGCATCTAACCTGGTGCTTCACTCTTCTTCTCGCGGTACACACTGGAGGTGAAGGCGTAGCGGAGGGCGATGGAGGCGAAGAACATTTCGATGGAGATGATGAAGTTCTGCCAACCAGCTGCCACTGTACCAGCCCCCACTTCATGACCATCAATGACCAGAGCTTTCGGGATCACACCACATCGCTCCAGAATGGCCAATAACATACCTAAATAAAGACGAACCAAGACATTTGCAGTGAGAACCTTGACTCTAAGTTTCTGTCTTGTCCACAATGATATACAAAGAAAATGTTTCATGTGTCAATGAACAGCTTGAGATGAATACTGAACAATCGAATTTCTAATAGCCACAATTACGTAATTGTTCAAAGTGGCAATTAATCATCCACTTATGTTATTCTGCATACTTAAGATGTATTTTTTTTCTTTTTACATGTTGTCTTAAGGGTTTTTCCATTGGTTTAGTTTTAGTATAACATTATCTTAATCATGCAGCCCTAACTGAACATATAACACAATGTAACCAACCTTGCCAGAATGAGAGGAAGATGACGGATTTGATGGTGAGGAATTTGAGCACAGGCTCAAAAGGTCTGAGAAGGTCACTGGTGGCGAAGTAGAAGAGGAATAGGGCATACAGAGCCAAACTGACAGAGATGTTGTAGATGATGGTGATGTAAAGGTAACCTCCCGTTACACTATATGAAAAGATACACGACAGAGTCAAACAGTTCATGTAAAAAGTCAGATGTTATTATGGAACGTTAATATGAGATGGATCACTGGATGGCTCACTTAAAATCTCCATCGTGATATTTGCCAAAAGCCTGCAGAAGGATGGTGATGACAGCCATGATGGGCTTCACGACACAGAACTGAAGTGTGGCCTAGTTGATGTAACAGAAGCAGATGAGTAACAGTGATGGTTTAGTTTGTACGCCGGTTCCATTTAGTCAACATGGGCCTGATATATAGTCTGAGTGATAGAGAACTTCCAGTCCTCATCATTTTCAAAGGCATGGTAATGTCGCATGCTTATTTTTGACAGGAAGTGCTTATTTCTTACATAATCAACACAAAGTTTGACATGACTGACAAATCCATTCATTGAGAATGACACAAAGGAGAATTTTCCCCCAATCTCGCTACGTGCAAGCCGGAATCGACTGCTTGAAACATCAACGTGGAATTCAAGTTTTAAATCGAAGCTGTCTGGGAGAAAAGCCGTCGCAAAATAATCAAAGCACGCTCCGTCTCCACTACAGTCTGGTATAGCGCAAGTTGATGCTTTGAAAAGTCCTACATGTAGGTGTCTGGTCAGACAGATCTATGAGTTTTGAAATTCTACTTGCTATTAAAAAAGTTCAAATCACATTCTTTTTTGGGCACGGGGCTCTCAAATCCAATTTTCATCAGTAAGTGCGAGCGGGTTCCTCAGCTGCCGCGCAGACAGCATCAGGCTGGCGGCAATAGGTATTTTCTGCGTTTATTATCGAGTGACTTGCACCTGCTTCCTACTGTTTTTAATCCTGCTTTAACCATTGGAGCACCTTAGGAAAGACAATAGTACACAGATAACAGCTGCCACTTCATGACAATTCAGGTAGAAAGGGTAGATATAGGTCGAGGAGACAAAGAAATTCAGACCCTCTTATTAACATATTCATATCATTTACATATAGCCATTTGTTCTCAAAACAGAATGGGATAGGAGACATCATAAAATCCTAAAATGTTCAGCTGATTTCCAGATTTTTTATTTCAGGTTTTCAGTTTGGTCTCACTTTTGGACTGCACTGGAAATAAACTGATTATTTTAGGGTTTTTAGAATGTTTAAACAAATAAATGTTATGACATACATTGCTGTTAAGGAAAAGTGATTTTAATATGAAAGAAAATTGGGAGCATACCTGCTTGCAGAATCTCAGGAAGCCAATGGAGTAACTCATTCCTACCAAACAGCATGTACCATAGAGGCAACTAGACCTGTTAAAGGAAAATGAAAAGTAACATTTGAAAGGTGATGCTATTCTTGAGGGTAGATGAAATCATCTCTTAAAGAAAAAAAGTTATTTTGCACAAACACTTTAGACATTTTGTTTCTTAACCTAGAGGTTAGCATGTATTCTCGAACACAATGAATCATGGTGGTCATGTGAGTGATGACGACCATCATTCTTCCAGGAGCTTCATGAGAATAGAGTTTAATTATGATCTGTGCATGTTAATGAACACTTTGCCAGCGTTGTCCAACATCCTGCATTCCCTTTATAAGCTCTTCACTATGCATTTTGTAGGACTTCCTTCTCCAAGCTGGATTTATGTGATGCTGTCTAAATGAGTTACAGAGTGGCAGCATACATATTAAATTGGTAGCATTATTTAATGGTCTACAATTTGGGGCAGCCTTTACATCGGAGACACACTTATCATGCCTTAAAATGCTGCTTATTAGCTTTATTAACCTCGCAGTTGTTTAAAAAAATAAAATGTAAAGACACTCACTGAATAGGCTTTCCTCTTATTTCCGACATGATGGCACTTTCTCCTCCAAGGAACTCAAAAGACAGACTCAGGAAGTTGTATATCACAAATGCTAGAATGATAAAAGGAAGAAAAAACAGCCAAGTCAATCATATATGAGAGCCTAACGCAAACATTTTGCTGAATTTGCAGTGAGAGTTTTAAATAAGCAGACAGAACAAACAAACAAACAAACAAAAAAAATCCTGTCACTTTGTGCATAAAATAGCTCAAGATTGAGGAGTTTGTGTCTAGAAAATCCATCTTAACATGAGAGGTCTATTTAAAGACAGATTAGACGGTTGGATCTCATTGTCTCTCATTGCATTCAACTATTACTTGTGGTAGGATTTTCCTGATGGTCTCTATGACTTGACCACTTTGAAATTCACAATTAGATTACATTACCGTATTTTTCGGTCGCACTGGACTATAAATCGCATTTATTTGGAACCAAGAGAAAACATTACCGTTTACAGCCGCAAGAGGGCGCTCTTTGTCTTCAGTGTAGACTACAGGAGCAATGAGCAGCATAGAGCGCCCTCTCGCGGCTGTAAACGGTAATGTTTTCTCTTGGTTCGTTTCTCTTGGTTCATTTCTCTCGGTTCATGTCAAATTAATTTTGATAAATAAGTCGCACCTGACTATAAGTTGCAAGACCAGCCAAACTATGAAAAAAGTGCGACTTATAGTCCGGAAAAATACGGTACCTATATTTTATTGAGGGAAATAAAGGTGTTCATTCAGTAAGGACATATTAAATTGATCTAAAGTTAAAGACTTTTATAATGATGCTGAGAATTTAGCTTTACATCACAGGAATAAATGTAAAAATATATATTTAAAATAATTATTTTAATATATTCAAATAAAAAAACAGATATTTTAAGCTGTGATCATATTTCACATTACTGTATTTATTTATTTATTTTAGCAAATAAAGGCAGCCTTGGTGAGGTTTTTTTCAAAAACAAAACATCTTGCCAACCCCCAAACTTTTAAAGGGTAGTTTATTACAGACAACAACATAATCACTATAAACTTCGTAACACACTCATTTATATAAAAGTACAATTCCATACAGTACAAAGATGGATTGTGCCAAACAAAACAAATCCCCAAACTGGAATTTTCCCATGTAACTTGAATAACATGGGAAGAACTGTGTTTCAAATCTTCACTGTCTAGGAGTAGTGGGATAGGCCTGAAAAGATGATAACCGAGACATTTGGTTGCCCTCCTTTCTGGCTGCAACATGACAAACTGGTTTGTTCAGTTACAATGAGCATTTATCTGTTTCCCCTCTGTGAAACCTGCCACCCCACACCTGTAAAGCAGGCTCTCCTCCCTCACTGCAGGCCAAACTTCCAAACAACAGCACACGTCATTCCTCCACTGTGATCTCTGCAGTGAATAATACCATGCCTCGGGGGTAAGGAGAGAATGTAAGAGCAGAGAACAGCTCAGATTTACTGTACCTTCATAACAGTCACGAACAGAGTCGAAATACACATAATACTGGTCATTACTGATGAACAGCAGGCTGAGCCAGGAGTCGAAAGCATAGATGGGGACGATGAAAAGGATGCGGATGATGTAGCGCTGCTCATTTGGCACCGTGTACGACTTTAGGTGAAGGTATATCTAGAAAGACAAAGATTTTGTTTAGCAAGAAGCTTGACTACAAAAATTTAGACAGCAAAAACAGTAAAATGCAAATGATTAGTGAGTGCAGTGGATCAATACACTGCAGTGCAAACCAAAAGATGACAAACACTAGTATGAGGAAAAGTGAGGTGGACAAACAGGAACTTGAAGGCAGTAGTACCAGTGACGTTGAAGAACAGTAAACGGGTAACTGTAGAGGTCTATAACACTTCATAGAACAAATCTATGTTTAACCAAACTGACGCTGACAGGATATTAACAGCTATATACTTCAAAATAACTTTTAGCATCACTAGCTGTTAACACACAATACATGAATTTTCTTTGCAGTATATTAGCTACAGCGTCATTGTCTTTTTTTAAGGTTCAATACCACCACCTAATATGATTTTGAAGTGCTTATGTAGGAATTTTTGCCCATTTATCCACAGCATTTCTGAGGTCAGGCTGTGATATTGGACAAGGCGGCCTGGATCGTAAACTCAGTTCCAGTTCATCCCAGATGTTTGATATAGTTGTGGTCAGGGCCAGTCAATTTTTTTTTCACACCAAACTCACCTAACCACGTCTTTTTGGACCTTGCTTTGTGCACTGGGGCACAGTCATGCTGAAATAGAAAAGGGCCTTCGTCAAATTGTTCCCATAAAGTTGGAAGCAATGCATTGTCCAAAATGTCTGGGTCTGCTAAAGCACTGATTTCCCTTCACTGGAACTAATCAGCCCCAAACAGTTGGCACAATGCAGTCAAGCAGGTAACATTCTCCTGGCATTGGCCAAACCCAGACTCAGCCATCAGACTGCCAAACAGATTCATCAAAGAACCGGTTTCCACTGCTCCAGAGTCCAGTGGCAGTGTGCTTTATGCTTGTGTCACATCGCAAGCTTGAGCTTCACATCAACATAACTACATCATCACTGCAGCTGCAGACTTGAAAGAGCATTCACGCTGGAAGTGTTTGTACAGCATCACAGCAGCAGCATCAAAACTACATATTTCTTTACACAGACAACTATATATTTGTATTAAGAAGTTGGTCATTTATAAACTTGAAAGTTTTAAAGTCTTGATAGTTTAACATGGGGATTTGCATGTTAAGACGGGGATTCACATGTAAATGGTACACAATAAAAACAGCTCTGATCATGTCGTTTCAACAAACTGAACAATTAAAAACAAGTTTAAGTGGGGAAATATTCTATACATATTTATTATATTTTATATTATATTTTTGATTCTTCATTTTCTTCCCTGGCATACTCCAATTGTTGTTCAAACACACTAGACATGCTTATTTTGTGATTTTTTTTTTTGCATGAAATCATACTTATTTTTTCCACCAAAAGTGTGCGGTCATTTTAATTGTGCACAGCAAAAATAGACTAGGTGTCAAGACCATCCCATCGGTGCTGCTCACGTGATGCTCCTTGTGAATGCACTTATTTGTTAACAAGCATGCCAAATAAATAAATGTAACCATACACAGAATGCAACCAATGCGTTTTCACAATTCACATGTGCATATACTGGCTCTATAGTTTTAAAGTTTGGCACTATCGGTATTATAACATATCTTTGAAAAATACTATGGAGGGCATGTGTGTGTCCTTACAGTCCCTTTGAACTTCACAATATTACTGAGGGGGCTCAATATTTGCTGGGTTCTTTAAACTCTTGGACACTCAATCATTTGAAATCAGATTATTTGAGTCCTTCATTCCACGGGTGGAGGCTTGATGTATTTGTGGGCGCTCAGAAAAGCAAGGGGAGCTGCTCTCTGAACTGATGTCCTCCATTTCACCTAGCCTGCAGGGGAAATAAGTTCATAGTCTCCCTGACTCCATAATGCGGAGCTGACAGTGAGAGAGAGCCGTGCTCACAATAATGGCTCTGGCCATTGACTGTCTGCTGGCTGTCGCAGAGATGCAGTCAAAGCTAATTACAACCTGTCTGAAGCAGAGAGGAACTGCCGGCGGAGCTGTGAGGCACCCAAAAACCAAGGCCGGTGAATCACAAGGTGTAGCACCAACTTTAAAACCGTAAAGCTTTTGAAAACTACGGAGCTGAGAAAAGCCCGACACAAGAGCGCTGCTGGCGCCTTGTCATTGCAATGTATAACAATTCACTTAAGAAGGTTTGGCCCAGAAGGTGCTTATGTTCTAAATAGCTGGTCTTCAAAGACTCCTTTGATATCCCTGGCACTGATGGGAAAGTTTTGCAGGCAAATCAGTAACTTCAGAACAGGATTGGTTTAGGAGCGCAATCTCAATTTCTGCCTTTAGTATGCAGCGCACGAGAAAAGCTCCGCCGGGAGAATCTTTTGTAGCGAAACCGAGAAAGGCAGTGAAATACTAAAACAATCCTGAAGGCTCCTTTAATCTCCTCAGGATTTACATATGTTGCCTCGCGCAACCCTCCGCGGGCGGCTGTTTGCGAAGCCGCGGATGAGGTGGCGGTAGATGAGTCGTTCTGCTGCTACTCTGAGGGACAAAAACCAGACTGTTTTGACTTGATTATGGTTTGAAGAGGAAAACCACTACACAGGGACTCATTTCCAGGCTCCATACAGCATCCCGACTTTGTTTGGCCGCTTCAAAACTGTCAGCTTCTCCGAGGTATTGGCTTTTGAATGGCACACAAGACGCTTTGGAGGCAATCAAATCATAGTCCTTTGGGCACACTGCGGGCGCTGCAATTCAGAGCTGAAGAAATACCTTTCCTGACCTCTGCTCTCCATCAGTACGATCCCAGTAGTTCAATTACATAACAGATGCTTGAGTAACATATTCTATATTAAATTTCTTCATGGGTCAACTAGGCTGCAATGAAAAGGGATTCAAAATATACCAGCAAGAGCAGGGAAATTAGATTTCAGCCTTTTCTGAAACCGAACAATGTGGGCAAATATAATTGGTAATTCGACACACAAGATGGGTATATTCATACTGTGGCGGCACTTCACCTGACAATTACTTTTACACAAAACTCATCCACCACCAGCCGGTTTCATCTTGCTGTAGGCAACGCAGTGAACTCATTCATATGCCACAGAAATGGAGATTCACGTATGAAGTGCACTTTTAGCAGTAATGAACAGCAAAATTTATAGGACAGGAAAATACCCCAGCGAATTAGAACTGCTCAGCATCTACATATCTATAAAGAAACAGCCAAACCTTTGCAAGAAGACTTATTGAGCAGTCTGGTGTCTGAGAAGCTGCCCTTATCTCTCTCTTTTATTGATACAGCTGGTGTAAAGGTTAGTGACTGATGGTCTTTCATCAAGCACAAAAGAACTTCCTCTATAAACAAAAGGCTGGGCTCACAAATATTGCTCCCGCTATACTTTCTGCTTCAAACCTGTGAGCATAAAATACCAGTCAACAGTTTGGACACACTATTTCCACATATTAAAATAGGTACAGTAGTCATAATATACTGTAAGTAAAAAAACTATGAATATAAAAAAAAATAACAATTTGAATATTAAACATGAATGGGAAAGTTAAATGAAAACCTACATTTGTACTTTTAAACAGATTTGAACCTCACCCATTTACAATAAATAAATAAATCGCTATATTTACTGAAATAAAAGTTCAAAAGTTTTGAGTCAGTAAAAGTCACAGTAAAGATATTTATAATATTAAGGCAACATATCACAGTAATATTTTTCACAAAAATATTAAGCAGCATTGTTTACAGTATATTAAAACAGATTGTTAACTTGTTCACAATATTAACATTTTTAAATGTATTTATTTTTTAAGAAGCATATGTGAGCTAAGCGTGATCATAAGAGCACCCCCCCCCCAAAAAAAAATTGAACCTACCCCAAACTTTTGAATGTTAGTGTAGATTGGCTCAATTTATTTAACACTAATTTCAAGAAAAGCATTATTCGCTTTTTTTTTCAGTTGTATCCAAATCTTTTACTGTTAGTGCATTAGACACTGTTAACAGATTTATTTAAACTGCATCGGCACACATTAACACACCAACAAATAATGCAAAACACTAGTACACACACAAAGACAAAGTGAAACACAAGCTTTGTCACAGCTTTGAGACAATCATTTCCTTAAAAAGCGTTCCCGTGGTGCACATGGCAGATGGTACATGTATTATTGGTTAAATATCCTCTCATTAGATCACCAGAGTACACTAAAGCCATACTGTGTGTTTACACAGCACTCTTATCAGCTCTGGGAACAGGCACCACTCTGCTCTGTAGCTCACTTTGATTGGTCAAGGACGGTAACAGCACTCTAAATGAATCATTTAGAGCAAAGGAAACATGGATGACGGTCCAGAACAAACATGCAGGTATTTATTGATCTCTGATGATCGATAACCAGTGGAGGGTTAGTAATTACTGCAGTGAGTCTTTAATGACATTGTGGCATAGATTAACCTTCTAAAATAACAGTATTATCAAGATCTGCAGATGATAACGAGCCTGTGGTCAGGTACGAGGGGGGAGACAGGATGGCACAGCTCTTGTTTTCTCTGCCTGGGTTATTTGCTTTTATTTGCCTGTGCTCTGAATGAACCGCAGCTATAAGAGCTTCCAGCTTTCCCCAGGCCACAAAACCAGTCCATTCAATGCTGAGATTTGTTTTTCTCGTCTTATGGCCCTATACTTGCTGTACTCCATACTGGTTTATTAAGCAGCAGTGATGCTTTCTTTTGCTAAATAAGAAGCTCTGTGGTCTAGAAATTGTGCTGGATGTGGGAGTGCCTGCTGTAAAAGGATTACTATGAAGTAGTTGTCCTCAAATACATTAGTGAGTGACAGTTAGTTCCTCTAAATGAGCCTACCTGATGACAGGTGATGATGAGCGCAGACCAAACGAAAATCCCTGACAAGGCTTGGGCCGTGCGGGTGTTGAGGAAGAGCTGGTCGTCCCCCACTACTTCAGTCCCATTACTTGATCTGATCACGGTCATGTTAGACATGTAGGTTATGTTTGACAGCATTGAGAATGACGACAAAGGGATTGAATTATCTATGTTTTTATCTGAATCCACTGACAGAGTGCTGAAATTTGTCGCAGTGGACCCGGACTCATTCATCTGTGGGAAACAAATAACAAATAAAACTAAAAACTAAAATACTTTTTCAAAATCGAATAAAAGCCATATGATATCATATAAGTCATAGCCTGAATATTTATTATCTCTTTCCTTTACACCTCTGTTCATAGAACTAATGATCCTTCAGAAATCATGATATGGTGCTCAAGAATAAATAAATAAAATAATAATTATATATATATATATATATATATATATATATATATATATATAAATGTTGAAAACAGTTGCTGCTTAATTATTTGTGGAAACTGATACATTTTCACTTCATATTTCAAAATAACTTAATTTATTTTAAATAAAAATATATTTGTAATATTACATGTCATTTTTAATCAATTTAATGCTAATAATTAATTTTGAAAAAGAGAAAATTAAAACCTTAATCTGTTTATCCATGTTTATCTATCAATTGCACTATATATGTTTCAATGAACAGAACAAAGACTTATATATATATTAATATAAAATAAGTTATGCTAATGTTTTGTTATGTATATATATATATATATATATAAATAAAACAAAACATTACCATAATTACTTTTTTTAACAATAAACGGTGTTTCATTTAGAAGTACAATCCACAGTCTTTATGTTGTTTGAAGGAGATCTCATGTCTATTTATTATACATTTTGTAAACGCAGCGTCAGAATACATAATTAATACATAGCATATGCTAGTGTAGTATTTTGCAGCAAATATGCCCTTTTTACAGTAAAAGAATTAAAAAGCTAAGTAGGAATCATTTTAATTAAACCTATTACTGAAACAGCAGGTAAGATCTGTTCATAGATATTTTCTGAAACACTTACCCTGCTTCAGTGTCGACACCTGTAAGAGTTTAGTGCGATCAAACTCGAGTAACTTCACCGTAAACGTCGCTTGACTCTGAACATCGCACTGGGACTAAAATAATAAACACACTGCATACATTAGTGATTAAAAACAGATGAATATATACGACTTGTAGCCATAGGTGGATATGGCCCGAGCGACGACAGCGATGATGAGTCAAGCGCACTTCCTCGTTTAACTCTTGACAGGTCTGATGGACAGTCAGCTCGCTGGAAACTGCCCGAACACTAATTAATCATTGTATAAAATACTGAAGCGAAAAAAAAAACTATCCACGATTATCTTCCTAAAAGCTTTTCCCGATTCCAGACCAACAATCTATTCGCTCCGTGTCAAATTAGGGCAGGTGTATGTACGTCGCAACACAACCACACACCCAGGTCACGTGACCTTGACATTAGTCTTTGGTCACGTGACAGGACCGGCAGGGACGAGCACCTGTCGCTTAGTCAATACACTTCAGTTGATTTTAATAGATCTGTAACAGAATTGTGCGTACTGACATCAATAATACAGTATTAATTCAAATCATTTTGAGATATAAGAGGGCCATGAAGAGATTAGCCTACCTTAATTCACACTATTTGGGATTCATAATAAAAATCGTTTCTTCCCCAACAGTATGGTGCCTCAGTTAGTTTTAGAGAGTAAAGAACGCCATTCATTTTGTCTAAGAGCTAGAGGAATTGATTTTAAGGATAACTTAAAAAGCTTTAAATACTGTGAGCTATAAGGTCCATGGTATATGCCTATGTTAAAGCCATAAACCTGCATTATTTAAACCTTTTTTTTTTATAATAATGTTTAACAAAATATTTTTTGGCAACACATTACATTACCCAGAATTCTGCAAATAAATCTCCACCAATCAGAAAATCGAATAGAACTCCCTCATTAAAGTTGAGTACACATTTTTATTTTATTTTTCTTAACCAGGGTTTTGTCCGATTTTCA
Source organism: Carassius carassius (assembly GCF_963082965.1). Classification (NCBI taxonomy): domain Eukaryota; kingdom Metazoa; phylum Chordata; class Actinopteri; order Cypriniformes; family Cyprinidae; genus Carassius; species Carassius carassius. The sequence goes on along the minus strand of NC_081755.1, from coordinate 39,004,449 downwards.
AATACATCTTTGCTTCCGGGGTCCTTTAATTGTCAAGGTTTCTTTATTCTGTTTTACTTTAGTTCCTTGTCCCATAGTTCAACCACAGACAGAACCAACAATTAAGCAATATTAAACATACACACACACACACACACACACAATAATAATTACAAAAAATTACAATAAATTTAATAGAGAAGAAAAACAATGTAAAAAAAAAACATTAATTCCGCTGTATTAATGTAATTAATTACGCTGTATTACGCTATTCACAAGCATGCTCTGTGGTAATCTCCTGAAAGAACAGTGAAGACTGATTTTTTTTATTTTTGCTTTCTTTGCCCACAAAAAGTATCCTCAGAGCTTCAAGACATTACGATTGAACCACTGAAGTCACCCTGACTATTTTAAAGATGTCCTTACTTTCTTTCTGGGCCTTGAATGTTTTAGTTGTGTTGCTCTCTATGGAGGAGACTTAAGTCTTTGGCCGTTTATCACCATGTGGGTGTTTTCAAACTGCTGGGTGTTTCTAAATCATACAATCTAAATGATCCCCCTTACCCAAACCACCCCTAAACCTAACGTCACTATGAAGTCAACCAATCAGGTATCATGGTGTAAAAACACCCTGATCTGGTAACTCCCATTACTTTACTGCAGAGACCTATACTTGCTATGGAGGGTCAGAAAGCTCTTGGATTTAATAAAAAAAAAAAATCTTAATTTGTGTTCCAAAGACGAAAAAAGGTTTTACAGGTTTGGAACGACACAAGAGTACGTAATTAATGACAGAACTTTAATTTATTTGGGTGAACTATCACCTTATCAGTAGAAATAAAGACGAGACATTTAAATAAGCACCAAAAATGAAAGGTAAGAAAATATTATTTTAATCTCAGGGCATCTGAAAGACATCTATTATACAGTGGCAAACAGAAGTGATCATGAACAGTACTCTTATTTTCAGCATTAAAATTCAAGCTTTTCAAACTGTGTGTGATAGCAGCAGCACTTGGGATCATTCTGACAAGATTTATGCTGTACAAACTGTGCAGATACGTCATTTGTCCTCATCCAGAAATAGTGCTGTTTGACTTCCTGTTTACCAAACCTGGCAGGCTTTGATCATATCTTTAATGTTTTTCATAGTTTCAGCGCTGTTGTCTTTAAGTGAAAGGCCCAGCAGGACCGGTCGGTTGCTTGATTCCTGTGAGACAAACGTTGCAACATTCTTGGCATAGACATGTGTAAGAGTCTGCAAAGGAGACAAAAAGGACAAGGTGAAATACAAACATGATTTTATCTGTCATATGGATTGTCCAAGAAAAACTAACTTCATTACCTCATCTTTTCCCAGCAGTACTCTGGTGCTGAACAAGGGTAGGCTGATCTCACCAGACCTCGTGTCAGGTGTTATGGACACAAGAGTCCCAATTTTACCATACTGTGTCAAAACTATAAAAATGTAGTTGCTGAACTCCGTGCAGACAACTTGAGTTGGGTTTCCGTTTATTGTTTTTTCCGTCTGTCTAGATCTGATGACGGGTTGAGGAGCCATTATTTACTTCCACCTGAAAATAAATAAAAGTAACGTTAATAAACGTGCAGCATAATAATACCCAGTGATAAAAGTCTCACGACTGAAAAAGTTGAAAGGAAGGAAAACGGAGTATTACGTTAATTACTTTAAGTGCAAGGCAAACGAAAGACAACAAGGAAGCTCATTCATTCAGCTCCGTGTTGTTTAGCAGAAGCAGGACGCTACAGCGACAGTAGGCCGCATGAGATCGCCGACGACTAGCTAGTCAAAAGCGGACAAACGACACAGGAAACACCGAGGCTTCAGGGACTTACGCGGAGCAGTAGATAAAACAACCGTGCTATACGCAGCAGACTTATTCTATGCAAATATACACTGTTTAAACAAATACCATATAAGTAATAAGCATTTCTCACCGCTAGTTTAAAGTCGTAAATTATCCTCTTAAGTCGAATGTGAATCCGTTTGCAAACATCCTTCAGCGGAGAAGAAGAACAAGAGGTCAGGGATGCGTCTCTCCTAAGCAATGACAAGCGAAAAGATGCGAGCTGGACGGAGACGCTCCGTTTACAGTGATAACTTTTTTTAAGATTGCATATTTAAAAAAAAAACATTAAATAGTAGGTATATGACATAATTTGTACTTTTATTATTGTCAGGACATTAAAGCTGACGCGTCTTTTATTTTTCTTTCATTGACAGTAAAAAAAAAATATATATATATATCTATATTAGATATATATATAAATATATCTATATATCTATATATATATATATATATATATATATATATATTTCAGATAAATGTTTTTGTTTTCTATGATAGATTTATGAAAAATGTATCACAGTTTCCAAAAAAATATTAAGCAGCACAACTGTTTTAACGACGATCGTGAGATAATCAATCATTTCTTGAGCAAATCATCATGTTTTCTGAAGGATCACGTGACACCGAAGACTGGAGTAATGATGCTGAACATTCAGCTTTAACATCCATGACAGGAATAAATTTCATTTAAAATATATTCAAATATAAACGTTTTTTTAGTTGTTTTAATATTTCACAGTATAACTGTGTTTTTTTATTATTATTATTGTATTTCATTCTAATAAATTCAGTCATTGTACACAGGGGCGGATGAAGACCTTACTGGGCCCTGGGGTTATGATTTACTATCATATATATGATTTACTATCATATATATATATATATATATATATATATATATATATATATATATATATATATATATATATAATATATATATGTGTGTGTGTGTGTGTGTGTGTGTGTGTGTGTGTAGTTATTATTATTATGTAAAGTTATTTTTCATATTGAAACTTATGGGAATACACAACATGGTAAATTGAACTTGGTCAATACTATTCTTATATACAGGCACTGGACTAAAAATACTTTCATCAGTCATCGCTTCCAAAATGAATTCAACAGGTCATCTTGTTAATGCTATTAATTAATTACAGCAATAAAAGACAATTTTATCATGAACAAGAACATGAATAACAGTATCACATAAACCGATTACAGAACACAGGTATTCCAAATTTAGATTTCCCTTACATTCAACTTCCAAAAGTGCATTAATCTTTACCATGTCACAGTCATTTAGTTGACCAGTGCTATGTGCTGTATTAACAAAAACATAAATGGCATTAATAAAAACCCTAACTGAAAAGTAAGGCAATATCGCGTTCATAATCGAATACGATTCATCTAATGAACACGATATAGCATAGCTTGTCAGTGATCTACGGCTCTGTGTATTAAATACATCTGAATAATTTCCATCTAAAAGCACATAATGGATACTATTAATAACAGAACCGGCTTTACTGACGAGATGCGCATGACAATCTCATGCGCATTTTGTTGATCACAAAGTAAAGTAGATGAGGAAAACGCCTCCGGTTACTATCGTAACCTCAGTTCCCTGAGAGGCGGGAACGAGACATTATGTCAGCTATGATATGGGAACTCCTCCCTTCTCCACTTTCTCTGAAATCTTATGGGCTAACACCAGATGGGGACAGCTGGCCAGTTGACGCGAAGCATGCAAATACTGACAGGTCAGCGGGCAGTATAAAATACATGGGCGTGAGAATTACGTCAGAATCATGACTGAACGCTAGCATAGATCAAACAGCAACCACAGCGACTAACGTAATGACTCGTTCCCACCTCTCAGGGAACCGAGGTTATGATAGTAACTGGAAACGTTTCCTTTCAAGCGGTAACTCAACATTACGTCAGCTATTACGTATATGGGAACTGTACTAAATCCGGCTGTGAGAGCAGTGAAGATAAGCCCTGACCGGGTCAATCACACCCACACATAAGCAAGACAGTTCTAGTCAATAGCCGCATCGCTAAGAGTACTCGCATCTGATGGGCAGAACTAGACCAATGAAACATCTGCTCCGACCCTAACAAAATTTGCATATCTTCATTCAATGAACATGAAGGTTGCACTGAATAGGGCAGACACAACCCAGTGAGAACTCAAGCACGAGAGTAAACACAGAGTCGACAGCGTTTGCGGTGACAACTGCATAAACCTTATAAACCATAACACAGAGTTAGCAGCCATGGTAACTACTGTATAGCTGGTTATAACCATTCACAACACATGAATGAAACTTAACTCACTACATGTGAGGCTACAGATGGTATATTCAGCTTGTAAAACCTGGTGAATGTGTTCTGAGAAGACCAGCTAGCAGCAAGACATAAATCCTGGATAGACATACCTCTAGACCAGGCCCATGAGGAAGAAATTGCCCTCGCAGAATGAGCTTTGATGTTGAGGGGAAAATCTTTCCCCTGGCATTTGTAAGCGAACACAATAGCATCCACAATCCAGTGAGAAAGTCTCTGTTTTGAAACAGCACGTACCTTATTACATCCACCAAAGCATATGACCAGCTGGTCTGACTGAGGAAAGGCAGCCGAGCGATCCACGTACATCCCTAACAAAGCCCTAACAGGGCAAACAGCACTCTGAGCATCAGCGTCACACAAGACTGACGGCTCAGCAGATAAGGTGGGCAGGGAAACAACATGTGCTCTAAACCGTGTATTGAGTGACTTCGGAAAGTAACCTGATCTCGGCCGGAGAGTGACATTACAGTCGCCAGGTCTGAAACAGATGCAATCATCGTTCACCGAAAATGCGTGTAAGTCTCCAATGAGCTTCGCTGAAGCGAGAGCAAGAAGCAAGAAGCAAGGCTGTCTTCAGGAAAAGCTCCTTGACCGCAAATCAAAGCTAAGGGCTCGAATGGTTGTAGAGATAGAGCCCTCAAAACTAGAGCTAGATCCCACGGCAGCACGGAGGGCGGCCGAGAAGGACACAATCTCCTCGCTCCCCTGAGAAAATTGATTAACAGAGCGTGCTTACCAATCAATTGCTCCACAATTGGCCACATACACCTTCAGCGTGGATGACAAACTCCAGTCTGTGCTCTAGAAAGCACAAAACATCTGACACGGAACAGGTCCCTGGGTCAATACCAATGTCCTGGCACCATTTTGTGAAAACTCCACACTTTAGAGTGTACAGGTGCTTGGTAGAAGGTGCGCGCGCCTCCGTAACTGTGCTCAGCACTAGTGATTTTGCACAACACCATAGGCAGAATCTTCACCGGGGGGAATGCGTAAGGCCTGGTTTCCGGCCAACGTTATGTCAGAACATCTCCCAGCAGCGGGGAGTGAGATAGCGAGAAGAACGTCTGACAGTGTGTGTTGTTGCTTGTGGCAAACAAATCCAAAATCATTTGAACTGATCCTGGGTGAAGCCTCCACCCTCCTTGAGGAATCCGTTTCCTCGAAAGCATGTCCGCTCCATGGTTCAGGATAACAGGAATGTTCGCCGCTCTTATGGTGAGAAAGTGTCAGTCTGCCCACAACAGGAGACTCACTGCCTGTTTGAATAGAGCTCTGGAAAGCACGTCCCCCTAGCGATTTATGTACGAGACCACAGACGTGTTGTCATTTCGAATCAGTACATGTTGCCACTCCAATTTTGACTGAAAGGCTTGTAGGGCTAAGGACACCAATTCCAGTTTCATGTGCCAGTTAATGTGCCACCTTCTCTGTCTTCTCAGGAAGACGGCTTGGTAGCTGAGGATGGTGCGCTGGCTCTCTTGCGGTGCCAGCTCCTCCTCTGACCCTGACGTTTCCTTCCAGGCCATGGCGTGTAGAGCAGAAACTGCCTCCCCTGCAGCTTCCGCCCACGGGTATATACACATGCATCAACTAATGTGGTTCACTCTGCTAAGGCACTGGTTCCGAACCTGTGAGGTTGTGGGTTCAAATACAGGATGGTTAATGTAAACCCCAGTGGCCTAATGGATAAGGCACTGGCCTCTTAAACCAGGGATTGTAGGTTTGAGTCTGTAAGGTTCAGTCTTGCTGTAACGGGGCTGTTCTAGGTGGGGATTGAACCCAGGTCTGTTGGGTCCAAAGTCACTGAGTTAATGGATTGAGCTAACTCCCCACTAAATAAATCCAAGAGCAGGGATGATCAAATGGCCAGGAGTCGTGGGTCTTCAACAAGACAAAGCTTTACTAATAAAAGGTGCAACAAAACAAGAGAAGCCGTGCTTCCAAAAAACAGTACAAAGAAAAATAGACACAAGGGTCCAAAGACTTAAACTTAAACTTTAACAGACTTAGCTTGCAACAGGTAACATTTAGTAGTTTGGTCTTCCTAGGCAAGTACAGCTTACACTGCATAATAGAGCATACATATGGCCATGGGTTCACTTCATTTCCTTCGAGTTCAACTTCAGAATATGACGGGGTTTCGTTTTCAGCGGTGTCTGCACCACTAACGCCTGTTTTGTCCGTCTGCATCTTTCTTGTGATTTTAGCACCAGTTTGCCCTCCTGCCCATTATTTACTGCCGTAGTTTCCAGGGAGCGATTTATTATTTTTATTTTTTTACTCAGTAATTAATGTGTTTTAAAATGTAGCGAAGTACAATACTTCAAACAAAATATACTTAAGTAAAAGTAAAATTACAGATTTAAAAAATTACTTTAAAAAGTATAAGTACACAAAAAAGCTACTCAATTACAGTAACGCGAGTAAATGTAATTCGTTACTTTCCACCTCTGTGCATCAGGCATAATGAGTGGTAGTGTTCAGCAGGAATCTGGTGAGGGTCGCCACCTGCCGACCAGGAGGAAAATAGCAGTCCAGTTAAGGATTCCTTACAGAGTCCCAGCTGTGGCGCAGCAGAAGTATGCTGGGCCCATAACCCAGAGGTCGATAGACTGAAACCATCCTGTGCTAAGAGTTTGGGAAGTCATGGTCTAGTGATTAGAGAGTTTGACTCCTAATCCTAGGGTTGTGGGTCCGAAACTCGGCCCGGCAATACCACGACTTAGGTGCCCTTGAGCAAGGCACCGAACCCCCAACTGCTCTTTGGGCACCGCAGCATAAATGGTTGCCCACTGCTCCGGGTGTTTTCACTGCTGTGTGTGTGCACTTTGGATGGGTTAAATGCAGTGCACGAATTTTGAGTATGGGTCACCATATTGGCTGAATGTCACATCAGTTTCACTTTATATATATATAAAGTGAAACTGACGTGACATATTTATAAATGAATAAGAAATATTACATTGTATAAAGTAAATGTACAAATAGACTGAATAGTCTTCACTGTATAAATTCAATATACATTTATTCTTACTTATTTTACAAAAGTGATTCAGTCAAGGACAGTGAGTGGTTTTCTTTCTGATGTTTGATTTACATTATTGACCCAAAGGGCAACAACAGCTATAGGTCTCTTTAAAAGGAATAGTTCACCCAAAAATAAAAAAAAAATTAATAAAAATATTAATACACTATTGGAGGCAATGGGGACCAGAAACTTTTCTGGTTAAGAACATTCTTCAAAATATCTTCTGTTATGTTGAGTAGCTTAAAACGCATTTAATTGATAAGCTTACATCATGACGTGCAAAACGATTGACATTTCTACCGGGTTATTTCCCAACCAATCGAATATATAGAGTTTGTTCAAACACAAAAAGCCAGATATGTCCATCAAGTTAATAATCCAACTAACCTGAGTTAAACTGTGTTTTTATCTGCTCCATGTGCCCGGTCCACTTGCTGTTCCACAACTTCTACTCCATCATCAGCTTTAGTAAAATAAACTGATAGCTGGGGACTTTACTGAGTTTTACTGAGTCTAGGTTTTATCTGTTTGTCTTTTACGTTTTTCTTTTTTTTACGTTTTAGAATAGCTGACATACTTATCGAAGATTGTTCTTTGCATTACAATTTCCAGTTGATGCCAGAATGAAGTGAAGAGTGGAGGTGAATGCAGTCATCAGGCACAGCAGCGATCACCTGATAGATGCACGTACAGTTAGATCAAAAGTCAGATACAAATGCTTTTGATTGAACCAAATTGAAACATGGCGTTCCAATCTATTATGCTAATATATGGAATTTACAGCAAAACTCCACAAAAAAATATCGCTAAGAAGTGAGTGGCATGGTTGGGCATTTTCTCGATTTGCGCTCCAGTCAATCTACTCCACAGCCAATCATGGGCCCCCTCCTTGCTTGGGCCCTGGGGCTTCAGCCCCACCTAGGCCTGTTGTCAATCCGGCCCTGGATGGTGCGCATAAGATGCTTTTCATAAAAAAAACTAAACAAAAAGCCTATTTTGTTCGTATAATGTTCTATTATCATATTGGAATAAAAAGCAATGTATTTATAAGTTATAAACACTAAAACAATATGCAAAGGAGTCAGGCTTGTTGCAAGTCTGAATATTTTGATCAAGAAACGGTGCCCAGGGAATTTTATCGGCCAAACAAACAGACAAGCAAATCTATTTCAAACTGTTTTATCCTCTCTATCCTCCTGGAACAACCTGATTGTGTGTGGTTTGTCTGGATAACTTTATCTTGTGGCTGCCTCGCCCCTGTCAGTGGATCTAGTATGGATGTGTCATACATTTGCTGAGTCTAGTCCATCTGACAGTGTGTGCCATGTTCACTGAAGCTGCTCTTTGTGTTCCAGACTGTAGCTCCTCAGCAGACTTATCCAAAAGCCTTTGAGCTTTACATCTGCCTCAAAGAAGTTGCCATCTTTGCACTTTCGTCACAAGGCTGACTAGAAGTGCCAAGGCTTGCTCTCTCTCTCTCTCTCTCTCTCTCTCTCTCTCTCTCTCTCTCTCTCTCTCTCTCTCTCTCAGGTGAATGGAGAATTAGTTATGTGAAATGTCACTAATCCACATCAACACACTTGCTTGTTTTAGTGTCGTATGTACATTGCAGTGTCAGGAATGTTTTCTTTTCAGTTGTTTTTATTGTAGTTTTATTTCTGTAACTGAAACCAGAACTAAGAGTAAAGGCCCATTTACACTAAGGAAAATAACTATCATGATAATGATGAATATATTGTAAAAAAAAAAAAAAGTCTACACCACAGCTATAACAATAATGTCACAGATCAGCGATTTCATTGGAATCACTTTCAAAACTATTTTTCCATAAAAATAATTCTACAAACATTGAAAGCCAATCAGAATCCTGCTTTAAAGAGTTCAAGGAATTGAATTGGCAGATGACATAATTGTAGCGCATTCCTATGATAAATAAAATGTTATTGCACTTTGGTGTAGACGCTAACAGCGTTATAGTAACCTTAGTTATCAATCATGGTGTGAATGGGCCTTAAAACAGTACAGATTTTATGATCATTTAGCGATTGTTGCTTGTCAGATTGTACAATAAAATTCCGGTAAGATCTTGGGTAAAAGCAAGACTGTGTGATGTTAATGTTATTTTATGTAAGAATGTACAATGCACATTGTAGCATAGACTTTGATCTCTATCATCCCATTTACATGTGTGTTGCACGACTGCAACGCAAGTGTCATAGGCCAGTATCATGTGAACGCAATTAATAAGCCATCACTGAACATCATACAATAATAATAAAAAAAACATACATTTTTCTGTCATGACACAAAAGGTCTTAAGCGATGATGGTTCTGTGATATTTTGCTATCATGTGAAGTGAAACTCGTTTGCAAAAACAAATCTCAAATGTGGCATTTTTCCCCTAAAGCACCATTAAGTTATCATTCTCAGCTGTTAGCATTAGGTAAAATGGGCACGCATGCTATAAACATGCTGTGAAGTGATTTGCTCTTCAAAGTGCTATAAAGAGGCACCAATCAGAAGCTTTATGGGTTTTGTGCGCTCCGGAGGCAGAGGGAGAAATGAGAAAGGAGCAAGCGAAATGCCTATCATGGCCTATAAAAGGAAGGAACAAGCACATTCATTGTTCATGAACACCTCCCAAAGAAGAGGACTATCATTTGAATATCTCTTTAATGTTCTGCTGGAAATATGCATGTCGTTTGGGTTCTGTCTGTTCCCGCAGCAGGAAGATAAGTCTGATTGGCTGACAGGATTTAATTAGTGGTACATTTTATCCTCTGTGTAAGTCCCACAGTTTGCCACATACCTACACTCTTTTGTTCAGACTCCCTTTCATTTAAGTTCTGGTTTCTAATAAGGACAGGATTATACAGACGTGATGGACATCCATTATTCAGGTTGGGAGATGTAACTTTAAATTAAGGGTTTTGTTTCATTCATGTTGCAAGTAATTATTTATATTGATAAAATCAGAAAAAAAAAATTGTTTTGCAATGTTTGCTGCTTAAGCTGGTGTGGTCTTCATTCACATTGTTTTTAGATTATTGTGTGGAGTGATCAGATACATTTTAAAAATAATTCCTTAAAGCTTCATTGGCCAAAATATTTTACTTTTTACAAAAAACAAAACAAAAAAAATCACTGTTTTTTTTATCCTGACACAAAATGACCAACTAATATCAATTGACTAACCATATCAGCAGCGCATCCTACTAATTAGACAGTAAGAGCAGACTGATTGCTATAAAAAGAGGGATGAATCCAATCATTGTGTTCTTATTAGCAATGGTTACCTCCAAAGAAACGTGCAGCCATCATTTATTTGCATCGAATGGCATGCAAGGAAATAGCTACAAAGAATATTGCATCTTAAAGAACCATTTACTGGATCATCAAGAACTTCAAGGATAGAGGTTAGATTGCGGTAAAGAAGACTGTAAGGATGTCAAGCGCCAGGACTGTCTCCTCCTGAGGAGTCAGCTACAGAATCGTGTCTCCAGCAGTGCAGAGCTTGCTCAGGAACAGCAGAAGGTCGGTTTGAGAGCATCTGCACACACAGTGAGGCCAAGACTTTTGGACAATGGCCTGGTGTCAAGAAGAGCAGCAAAGAAGCCACTTCACTCCAAGAAAGAGTCAAGAACAGACTGAAATTCTGCAGGAAGTACAAGTTATTTTCTCTGATGAAGCTCCCTTCTGACCGTTTGGGACATCTGGAAAATCGATTGTTCGGAGAAGAAAAGGTGAATGTGTTCGGTGTTGTGCCAACAGTCAAGCATCCTGAGACCATCCATGTGTGGGGTTGCTTTTCAACCAAGGGAGTGGGCTCTCTCATAATTCTGCCCAAAAACGCTGCCATGAATAAAAAATGGTATAAAAACATCCTGCAATAGCAACTTCCAGCAATTCATGAGGATTCATGAGCAATTTGGTGATGATTTCTGCACCATGTCACAAAGCAAGAGTGATAAAGAAGTTGCTCGAAAATCATTACATTGAAATTTTGGATCCGTGGACAGGCAACTCCCCAGATCTCAATCCCACATTAAACCTGTGGTCAGTCCTCAAAAGGTGAACAGACAAGCAGAAGCCCACAAATTGTGATCAACTCTGATAACGAATAAGGCAAAAGTGGATCGCCATCAGTTAGGATTTGGCTCAGAAGCTAATATCCAGCATGCCAGAGCGAACTGCAGAGGTTATGAAGAACAAGACTCAACACACTGTAAATATTGACTCGTTATAATTTTTTGCCAATAAAACCCTATAAATCTTATATGTTTATCATTGTAAGTAGAAACGTGAAAACCTAATCTATAAATACTGAAGCCACAAACTTTGCAAAGCACAAAATTTATGTCACTGCTATGACTGTATATATATATATATATATACATACACACACACACACACACACACACACGCACACACACGTACATACAAACATTCATATCATTTTAAATATATATTTTTTTAATTTTTAATTTTCTTTTCATTTAGATTTATATTTGTATATGTATTACATGTATATAATGTACTGCAATGTGCTAAACCTATATAAAAGTGTGTGTGTGTATGTGTGTGTTGTCTTGTTTTTGCTACATTTTGAGGACCAAAAGACCGCACAAATGTAGTAAAGTAAGGAAAGTTTGACTTTGTGGGGTCTTTAAAGCGGACCTCAAAAAGACATGATCTATTATTTAAAACTATAAAATGACTAAATATACTATCATCCAAACCTACACCAAACCTAAACCTACCCCTCACAGAAACCTATCCTAGAAACCTTTGTGTTTCTGTGGTCTATTCATTTTCAGTGTCCCCGACTATTTTTATTTTTTAGTTTTATCATAGAAAACTGATGTGAATGAAGAAAGAACATGTGTATTTTCTGGACGTCTTGATATGTTTTTCATATGTGTGGACTACAGTGTCCTGTCAGAGCGGTGTTGTCAGATTCAAAGGGTCTGGGTTAGGGCTCGGGGCACAGTGCAGACCCATATAGCCCTGAAAGAGTGCACTCACCAGGGGTTAATGAAAGCTGCCATGGGTCGGTTACCTCACAGAATACTTTCTGCTCGATTGATATGACAGCCCACCCCTGGCAACATTCAGCTCTGTCTGTCCTACACACCCACAGACACACATAGAACATGCAGCAGTCTGACAACGAATATATAGGTTGAGGTTGAAACTAACACATTTAATTTCAGTTTTACTTTCTGTTTATTATTTGTTGTTATTTTAAGTTAAAGCAAGCATATACAATAAGAAAAATGTAGGTTGGGCTTGATTGTATCCACTGGGAATAGAGTGGATCGTGAAAAGGGGTTTTAAGATGACTAGTGATTTGGAATCTTATTATGAACAACTTCAGCTTTTATAAAATATTCCAACCAAAGGCTTCCATGATTTTCATGAACATCTGAATTCATCAGTCATTGTTAATTGAATGTGGAATGCCATAAAATCTTGGTGTCTTCCACGAATGATATTTGTTTCCATGAAAGTACTAAGCAAATTGTTAATATAATTGTTAAGGAAATGGAAACATTCAGTTGAAACAGACTTGAACCCACACTTCTAAATCCATATGATTCCCATCCCTGGCGTTAGCGACGTTAGCCAGAAAAATGAATGTTTTAAATGACTGAGAAATTTTGATTGCAAAGACAAATGATGATATTCTTTGGAATAATATTCTTTGGAATAACATACACCACATTTTTTCATGAGACCAAGAATGTGCATTAATAAAATAAAAAGAGTTGATTTTGGTGTTGTGTTGATGTTTAATATCCAACAATTATCAGAGCTACTTCCTTCCTCTTCCTTTCAGTGTTATCGTAAACGGCCTTATGCGTATTCAAGGGCATCTACGTCACATGAAATACATCATCAGAACTCTTTGAGAGAGACTGAATGCACCAGTTCATCCACGGCATCGGCGTCTCGGTCCTTTGCATCTGATTCATGTTGATCTGTAAGGCTAGATTCATGATGTGAGTGGAAGTCAACAATACATGTAATGAAAATTGCTCTTCTACCATCTGGAGCCTTATGTCAGGGGCTCATTCATGAAATAAGTGTACCAACAAAGACACACACACATACACACATTCTTGAAAGAAATGCATATTTTCCCCAACTGACCACTAGAGTGCTGTGCAGCATTACAGATAGCATTCTCATAAAATTTGGAGACTTAAACACACTATGTTAGTAATGTGGCCTTTTAAAAGCAGGCTTCACATTATGGATTTCCCATAATGCTTATAGCGTCCTGTAAGTAATGAATCAATCTTAAATTAATGCCTGATATTTAAAGAAGTGTGAACATGCGTTGAATAATAGTTCCAGAAATCTTTTTTTTTTTTTAAAGATTCATTTTAGAATATTTTTTTAAAAAATATTTAAAGGACTCACAATCTCTTTATGCAGAATGGCAAACCAACAGTCCTAGAAACATTAACTAGATCAGATGAACTGCTGCCAGACCATCTTTTAAAATGCAAGTCATAGTGTTAACGGACATATTTAAAACAAAGAGTAGCCTATTAAGATTTGCCTAAAAGCATGCCAGTTCAGCTCTGAAATGATAGAAATAATCTGTAAATTATACAGAAAATCAATTCCACGGAAAAGACCAAAGAACATCACAAAATAATATATGGTGGCACTCCTAAAGAACAAAAATACCCATCCATCAATCCATCCATTTATATTCTTATTTTAAATATTAATATTCCACAATATTACTATTTATACATTTTTTTTTAATCAATAAATGCAGGTTTGGTGAGCATGTGCTTAAAAACAGTATATATAAAAGCTTTGTTGATGTAAATATTTTTTTTATATTACTTTTTATATTATTGTCTTTTATATGTCTATTGTCTATTGGGTGAAACACTGCATCACTGCTCCTTCTTTAACCCTCCGATCTAATGTAGTGAGTGTGTTCAGTGGTGTGAGGTGAGTCTGGTTCAGTGGCGCTCAGGCCGGGACTTGTGGAGGTGGATGTAGACACACTGAGGAGAGAGGCTGATTAAGAACCTCCGCAGTGAGAGAGCAGAGCAGCCTACTCCCATGCTACTGGCTGACCTTGCACAATTCAGCTCCATGAAGCCAAGTCACAGCCATCGCTCTGCAAGAAAAGCTTGCTGACCATATGCGTCATGCCTAAAAACAATGTTTTCCTTCCTGTCATGCAAAGTGCCCCCACCTACAAAAATGCACACACAGCATTCAATGCACGAGCCCATAAACGCGCTGAGCCATAGGGAGAACAGTATCTGACATCATTATTGCCGGATTTGTGTTTGGATTCTATAGCCTCAAGGAAAAATGTATTGATTTATTTAACCTTCATGTTGCTACAAACCCATATTTTGTTATTTTTTTAGAAGATCTTTAAAAAATATATTCTTTTTAAATATAAATATATTATAAATATATATAAATATATATTTTTTCTTCATGCAATTACTTCTCATAGCTTAGAGGCCCACATTTAAGTTGTTATTCACAGATAATATCCAGAACTCTTGATCAATTTTAATCAGCTCTTTAAGACTTGGATTTGGTAGCACTTTAATAGGATTAGTTTATTAACATTAACTACATTAGTCAAGATTAACTAAAAATACAGTAAATTAGAAGTAGTTGTTTCTATTAACATTAGTTTGTGCATTTTTGTGAATTTGTAGCCACCTACACTGATAACAGTGGATTTTTTGCTACTGTAAAGCAATGAGCCCTTTTCCCAGAATTTCGTATTCATTCACAAAACCTATCGAATCTCAAATCAGACGAGGAGAGCATGAGAATGAAATGATAACCTTTCGCCCGTGAGTGAACCATCAAAATGATTTTTTTAAATGTTTTTTTAAGATAAAAAGGGAAAACTTCCATAAAGATGCTTTAATGCACTGTTGAACCAACACAAATTAATGATGAACAATTGCAATTTTAATTATCCAACACTGTTTTTCGCATTCTTAGTACTGAGCTAATGCGTATCTAATAACAAACGAGAACATTTTTTTTGTGTTAATTAAGGTTTAAAATCATTTAACATTATTTAATGCATTAGCTTTAATGAGCTAGAAAACAACTTTTACCACATTTATTAATCATGATAATAAATGTTAGTGCTAATAACTAGATATATTATTGTTGATTAATTTATACATTTGTAAATCCAAATTGAAATGCATCAAAATATTCCTATTCAAAAATCAGACTGAATAGTTTTATCTCAAATCAGATGGATAAAGTTCCCGAGATGCATCTCACTGTATTCTGTGACAGAATTTTCATTTTTGAATACATTATTCCTTTCAGACCATATATATATTTGCTTCAGAATAACTTTTTGGAAAGTCTTTCCACACAGCATGAATGTTCAGGTTGAATATAAATACATATATTGATTTGTGCACGGTGGTGTAGTATTAGTGTGGATGGTAACAGCAGACACAACAACTTGGCTGATTAGTTTGTTGGTCAGAGTACGAGAGGATACCAGTGGAGGTCTGAATAATCAAAGCCTGCGTCCCTGTGTGCTGTCTGCCAATAGACCCCCTCATTACTGGGATGTTGACAATCAGCTACACCAACGGAGGCACTATTTCCTAGTCCTCCGAGGCCAGATCCTTTGAGTGTCATGGGGGATGGCATCACAAAACACTTGTATGATAGAGAGAGATGCTTTGTACAACAACAACAGCTTGTTTCTCCCATCCCTTTCACATGTATGAGTTTGCTGGCATATTCTGTGTACCTTCCTGCAATGTTCTTTCCTGTTCTCTTTCTCTCGTGGCACTAACTACATGGTTACACTAAGCTATTATTAGACATCCTCTTTGTTTACTTTATGTCGTCTTTGTGTGCGTGTGTGTTTTAGGTAGCCTTGGTTTCCAAGCGAGTGCGCAATCAAGCACATTTGTACAATCACTACTTATGCAAAATAACTTGGAGATACTATCATTGCTCAGAAGCGTAATGGATTTCAGAATCAATAGAATTCTACGATTGGACGGAATCAGTGTGTCATTATGAGATCATAATGACTCAAATCAAAATTACTTATTTAATGAGGCAGTGATTTGCACTCTTGCACACACTCTTCGTTATGTACAATGGTGTAACTTCAGAGGTGAAGCTGTTACATAATGTTTTGACAGGTTTGGAGAACTGAAAGAGAATATAAATAATGAAAATAAATAAAGCTGTCATTAGTTCACATAATTCCTCCACTATTCAGAATGGAGCTAGTTTGATTAACTTTGTGACAGCCGCTGTCAGTTTGCCCATCTCGTTAAATTTAAATGATCCCTACAATGCTTTTGTTATTCGCTATTCAATTGAAATATAATTAAACATTTAATGTGATTCATATGGACCCCTGAAGTAACCTGCCATGGCTTTTTTCTATTATTGATCAATTAGACAGTAATTTAATCAGGACGTTTATTTATGATTATAATGGGAAGATTTATCCGGATGCTTTGTAAGACGCTGAGAAGGTGGCATGATTTAATGGAACCGTTTCATATCCATTATGACCAGTGCTTTGGTCTAATTTAAAACAGAGACATGAGACTTTTAAATTTACTTTCATTATTATTACCTGCGCCGTTAGGGGACTTCACTATTATGAGCATATATGCAGCGAGGGAACTAAAGCATGATGACATTCTGCACACTATAAACTGACGGGGTGTCACGCGGTGTATTCATACAGAAAATGACACCATTAAAATTGATCAAGTGTAAGAGAAAATATCAGGAGCCGTGGGGTGAACCCCACTTTCAAACAAAACCTTCATATGCAGTCTATCATACCTCCATCAAACCCCTGTTGCCATCTGACTCCTATGTGTTAGCCATATATAAATGAGCAGCTATAAATGAAACGAGTTGTGCTGATGAGATTTGGGGAATGTGAGAACTTCAGCGCAGAGTAGGCGATAATGTTTGGAGCTATGCCTTTCAACAATGACAGGAATGAGGAGTAAATTGTGGGACAGTTTGTTAAGCCATGCCTATGTCTATTTAATAAGGGCTTTTTGTTTTATTCGTGCTCAGTTGTTGTGAGAAAGTAACCTCATGAAGTATTTCTCCTGTGTAGAGTGTGCAACTACTTTATTCAACTTAGACTCTTTATAAAAAATTTACCTTGACCTTGAACCTTGATAATCTTGTACCATATTGAAATAAAAATACAAAGAATAATAAAATATATTCCATTCATTGTTATTAACAACATGAAGTGCATAAAACATTCTGTTAAGGTTTCCCAAACTAGGGTTCATGAAGGAACTGCAGAGAGTTCATGAGTTAAATGAAAAGCTAATAATTACTTAAATCATAAAACTGTAATATTAAAATTAACCATCTTAAAATAAAATAAATCAAAATAATACACTTACTAAAAAAAGTATTTTATTGGTTTACCTGCATCTCATGTGACCATTAAACTCAACACAAACTGGTGGTTTGGCAATCTCTACACACAGAAAAGCAAAATAGAGAATAGTTAGCGTAGCAGCTTTTCATGACATTTCAAACTAAGAACAATCATGTGCATTTGATCAGGTGTAACTAAAGTTTATGAGATGCATCATTTGAATGCTTGGCTGAAAAGATCTATTTAAACAAAGAGAAGGCTATTTCCGAGTTTAGGAGCCAAATGTGAAAATGCCCTACCTCTTTAGTGGCCTTTAATGACTACACTGTGATGCTTATAATGCATAATGGTATGTATGGTTTTTTTGACATAATAAACCTGTTTGTAAGCTCACCTGTAAAGTGCTAAGATACAAGTCCTGTGAAGATCAAAGACTTGTAAAAGAAAGCTAAAATGGTGTGGTTGCTTCAGCAAATGTGCTTTTAGCTCACATTTACTTTTGTTAAAACTTTTGGTTAGGTTTAGGGTTGAGCGTGGAAGCATGTTAATTTCAAGAGCATTAACTTTGTAGCACTACTCATGAACATTTCATCCAAACTGCTGTGATATGTACAATAACCAACATAATAAACATGCCAGATTCATGTTCACCTGTTTCCGATATGGCTAAATATGGTTTTAGCACCACTCCTGTGGTCAAGAAGCATTGCAATATCATTTTGCAGAAATGTCACCACAGGCACATTTTTTCTGACTTTTTTGACTGATAGTTTCACAAGGAGACAATAAAAGCTTTATCTCTGTCTCCAAGACCAATCCAAGGAGCTGGAGGAGTCCAATGTAACTCACTGTTAGGCAGTCTTAAGGTGACTACACTTTGAATGACTTCTGATTTTTAATTGAACGCGCCGAGACATTCACAAGGCCCAGGAGAATCCACGGTCGAGGTGAGCGTGAATATGTAGCGCTATGCAAATGCCTTCATTCCCCCCTCACGATAATTAGGATGGGTTCCCTAATTCCACAGAAGTTGTTACTGACTTGCAGTGACTTCCTCTCTAATGCAAATGCGGCACATCAGCCAGCTCATGCGAGACCAGAGATCAAAACACGTATGGACCGCTTCATGCATACTTCATAGGATGTATCCTTCCCAAATCTGCTGCTATTTAAGAGGAGATGAGCTTTTGGATTGCATCCCGTAAAGAATGCATTTCTTCAGGATCCCATTATGGAAGCTACAGTTCAGAAAGAGATTTTAATGGCAGGGTAAGCTCAGCCAACAAAAGTGAAGCTCTAAATCAATGATTAAAACAACACTGCTGGCTTCTCGGTGGCTGGCTGCTTTTAATTTCTAGCCCAAACCAGCCTCAGTGCTCTTTTCAATTTTTCAGCGATCCCTCAAAGTTGCCGCTTCGCCAGTGTGTCTCCAGAGAACCGCTGCTGTTGTCTCGCTCGTCCCGCCGCCCATCGAGAAAGGGGCTGGAGGGGCTTCTCCTGATGATGCTGGTGGAAAAAAGGCCCCTATTAATTACTGATGTAGTCTCAGAGCAGGGACA
Organism: Carassius carassius; assembly: GCF_963082965.1. Lineage (NCBI taxonomy): Eukaryota > Metazoa > Chordata > Actinopteri > Cypriniformes > Cyprinidae > Carassius > Carassius carassius. The sequence continues at coordinate 38,985,242 of NC_081755.1, read as the reverse complement.
TGACAGCAGGTAAATGAGATTCAGGAAGAACAGCTGCAGCTCCTCATCTCCTTTGCCGGCTATTCTTAGAAGATAAAGAGCAGGCCGGATGGGCACTTGCCGAATGAGCCAAAGAAATGAACAGTTTCGAAATGTCCTGGGATAATGGACCTTTTCGCACGTTAAGTGGCGTGATTCTTTTTTCATTTACATTACTGCGCATTGTGAGGAAGTGGTTGACTAGAGACAAGGACAGAGAAATTTGAGAGGAATTCGAGGAAATGTCCAAACGCAGAAATATAGCGCATTCCATTTGATCATTTCAACACCTGAGAGCGCACCTGATGATTCCCGAGATTTGGGTTCCCATGCAGAGGTCGCATCAAATATTCATCAGATTTCTTTGGTCTCCACCGAGGGATGAGTCAAAAGATGAATTTGTTCATAAGCAAATTCATCTTCTTGGAGAATTCATGAAGCTCGGAAAAAGAATCAAGTCTCAGAGTGGAACACGGGTCAAACCCTTTAAAATGATAATTGATTTATGCATATCATGAAATGTGGCTCATTTGCTTGTAAAGTCTCTTTCCTAAACCATCATGTGGCTGTTGATCCTTATGCTTGTGGCGTAACGCATTCACATTAACGTTTCTCTCATTCATCATACAACCTGATGAATTTGTTGCAATGTTTATTTTGGGAAAAAATAATGGGTTCTGCATTTTGCAGCAACAGTGATGTTTTTGTGGGCGGGCTGAGCTGAATTTGGGCATCAATCTTTCCGTCTCCCTGCTGATGATGGGAGGTGCAAGGTGGATGCTGAGCACAGGTTAGCTGAAAGGTCCCAGATTCCAGCACGGCATTATTTACCGTTGTGGGAGACACACACACATACATTATAGACATCTGAGGAAAGGTCACAGAGAAAGATGGAGAGCCGCGGTAAATTGCCTCTCCATCACATTATTGGGCTTTCATATTGCCAAGTCAGTCATGCTGGCACACGAAGGGCCCTGACCTGACTGCTTATTCTGTACACTAGTAACATTAGCCTGAATGTCTGATACGTGAAATCCAAAAGCCTAAAAGCAAGAGATGAGACTTCATGGAAGCTGAGATTATTTGCTCTAGTATTTCTCTAGTTGCTGTGTTTCTTTCTTTAAAACTAGGGCTTGTGTTGTTCATTATGAAATGAATAAAGTCTTCTAAATCCACCTTTTAATTTGAATCAATCTTAAACAAATTAATCTCATTTTTCAGTATTTGCCTTTTTATAGGCAGTGTCTATATATAAATGTCTAGTCATTACTCTAATGTCTTGTCTTTTTAATGCTCATCTGTTACACTAATGTAATGTCTTAAATTATCTTTTTTTTGGCATGGCTTTGCTTCACAGATATTGATATGTTCAATTCTATTCATTGATAAACATTAAAGAGTGTCTTTGAAGTCTGTATTATTTGATTTATCATGTCCTTTATCCTTAATTTTGTTCTCTAAGCAAATATGGATATAGAAGTCTAATTAAAATTAAAGACCCTCTTTGAAATGTTATTTGTTCATAAAATATTTTTATTGATTTTTATAGCTGGGTTTATAAAATAATGTGGTCATTTTAATTAGTTTAATATAAATATATATGCAATTCTATTAATTATTATTTAAGGAACACCTAAAATGAAATATTTTGATTACTTTATTTATTAATTATATTTGTATTCATTTTATTGTTGTATTCAGTATAAAACAATATAATGTCTTTTATTAACTTTATTTCATGTACATTTTTTGGCTTTTCTTAGTAAAGATTGATATATGTAATTAATTCTGGTAATGAGTCTGCATATCATTCCATTATACATTTTTATCAATTAACAGCCCTAATTAAAACCCATCTGAATACATTCCCAAATTACATCACCTGAAATACTTGCATACAACAGAATGGAGATAGATGACAGAATCAATTGAAAATTTGATAGAGTAAGTCCCTAAAAGGGCCTGGAGACATATGTAACCGAACAGAGCGATTTATCACCACTGGCTTTTATGTCCATTGTTTACAATCCTTGGGTCCTGATTGAAATAAAGTGCAAGGAATGTTTTCCCAGGACATGTAATTTCAGAGATGAATGACCCGTCCTCATTTGCTCCCTGAGATCAAGATCCATAGCGCATTGAAGTTCTTAGTGACCATTACAGAGAAATATTCGGAAACTGCTCAATATTCGGAACACTGGAGATGTCGGAAACTGTGGGATTTCACCTCGGGCATCGTCTGACAAATGACGACTAACTTTAAATCCGACTCTGTGTGAGCCTTAATGACTTGACAGAAATTAATTTCACCGACCACGCTGCAGTCCATTGATGAACCTGCTAATGGAACGCCTCAACTCCATTCTCATTTATTCCTTCATCCAAATTGACGCAGCCAACTGCTGATTCAGTAACTTCCATATATCCGTGAAATCTTAAGAGCGAGTGTCGGAATAAAGGCATCTATTTATCATCCTCCATAAAGAAATTTCACAGATGTCATGCTCTACCAAAAGCCTGGTTTAACGCCACAGTCTAATCACACATGTTCAGACGACATCTATGAAGATGTAAAAGACGGGGTTTTGGATGTTAAACAGTGTTTTGGATTTGCTTGGCCCATGTTTATCTAACGGTAAATTATATACAGCCGAGTGCCCTGAAATCCCATATTCCAGATGTAGCCGTGCATCATTTCCATATATGAACTCATTGAAAGAGCACAATCTTTCCATTGGGACGGTGTAAAATTGTGTTACTCAGCAAATCAGCCTCTCTCCATCCGGCAGCTGGAGTAAATTAACAACACAACATCAGTTCAGAGCGTCGTGGAGCTCAAAAGGATCAGGACATCTGAACGTGAGCGTGTTTGATGGGCCGCCGGGGTCCGTGTGGCAGACCTGTGCCGTGTTTGCTTTAGTCAGGGGTCTGTTTTGGAAAGATTCTCTGCTAAGCTGAACACAGCGAGCTGTGGTTTTCTCAAGTGTGCTTAGTGTCCAAGGCATGTCTGACAGAAGGAGGATAAATCTGTCAATTTAATGTGCCCACTGAGCAGGAACATTATGTTTGACTTCACCTGTTCTTATCTGGCCCACAGAGCCATCACAATTTTTCAGGCTCTAATTTACTTCCTCTCAAAGGTGGGTCGAATGTTGCATGTTGCTCAAGCAAAGAAAACCACAAATGGCAGTTTATCGTTATGTGCCACTTTAGACAGATATGTACAAAGTGAATGAATTTCGAGTGCGTCCTTTATGCCATTTTTAAAAATGCAATAAATGCTTTCAGCTGGCCAGAGAGGTTTCACTATAAATGTTCCACCTCCACTATCAGTCTTCCATTATTTCTGTTTACTGGATTCTCTTTCTGCTGGGAACCCTTGTGGCCTCTGGCTAAAGAATCTAGTTTGGCTCCAGACAACACCCACTGAAAAGCAAGGGTGTTGATTTCCGGCTTGAAATTTGTTGCGTTGCTGCTGTATGACTTGCTGTCTAAATCTCTGTCTTTTTTTGTTTGCCTGTGGACAAGAATGTCCTTATCTTTAGCAGCATTTATCTTTTGCTTCTCAGAGAAGAATAATATGCTTTATAATTCCCGCAGTGTGCACATGTACATGGATGATTCTCCAACTAAGCGGCACTTTTAGCATGTGGATATTTTAAATAAATAAATAAATAAATAATGTCCAACAGTGGAGGTATATGCATGATTTAAGAACAGTTTTTTTGTCCCATTTATATTTCTAGAGGTCAAGAATTAGTCAAGTTACTTTTTCACTACATTGTTTTTAATAGCATTTTGTGATCAATTTACTGCTAGTATTTTGTGTTGTAAATATGTTTTACACACTTTTTGCACAATTTGACAAAATTAAAGCTTAACTGGAAAAAACACAAATAGTCTGTTCATATTCTTGTTGATAAAAAAAAAACAAAAAAAAACAACAAAAAAAAAAACACTTTCTTCACACATCTTGAATGGAAGCAAATAAACGTTTGGTAGAAGTTTTAAAATTTGGTAAAAAATGTTGGCCATTAGCAATGTTGTAGCACTGCAGGGTAGTCAGAATTTGTGTTAAAACATAAACATATATAAATACATTTCACAAAATATGTATTGATATTTATTTCTTTGTTTTTTTATTAATATATATAAAGTAACTGAGTTTGTAGCACAGCGCAATTTATACAAAACTATCTAAAAAAAAAAATAGTTAGGTTTTCAACTTTCCAAGATTATTTTAATGTGACATCACAGAGAGAGAAATCTATAAGAAAAAATAAATCTGTTAGTTTTAACAAAATTCAACCCCTGGGACATTAAAGTGCATGCAGTTGAAAAAAAACTCCCACATATTGTTGTATAAACCTCAACTGCAAATCCCTGATGTTCATTTTGTATGTGTGTGTGTGTATAAGATAAATTATAGGATGACATAGTGCAGACCTGCATCTCTCATGTTTTGTTCATCATTGTTCTTATGAATCCTCAATCTCAGAGCCAGTAACTCTTGTGTCATAATTATGGAATTAACGTGAATTCCAGCAAAATACCATAACACTGCATGTTAGTGGATGCATATTAGAAGTGGAGGCGCATTTTATTTTGAGATTTGAAAAATTTGATCTGATCTGTACAACACTAATATCATCCTTCCCACATTTTTGGCTTCTAGCAGGTAAAGAGACTGTTTTTTTCATGAGCAGACCGTTCATCCTATTTCTATGGTGCAGACAGATAGCAGCCGAAATGAGAGGGGGCGGGAATGTAAAGCACAGGGACCTGCTCAGAGAAAGTTGCTTGATAGGTCACAATTCATTTTCTATGAGAGGGCTGAGTGAAACAGAGAGCGGGCGAAATCCTGTGAAACTGTCCAGATTATGGAGCTTGTTTCTGATGTGTGCGGAGGCAGCGCACATACAGTCCATGCCAGGATCCTCCACTGCTCAGAGCAAACACTTTCAGATCTCATTTACAGTATTTATCTATTCTTTAATGCATTTGAATATCACAACAGTTAGTAAAATCCAATACGTTAATATGGTAACAGCCGTGATATTCAAACAGTTAACTACTAGCTAAAAATAGCAGCTAATATGCCAATAATAATAATAACAATAATAATTAAATGCATCTATTATCATCATATAAGAATATTTATTATTATTATTTGTATTTGCATGCTATCTGCTATTTCGAGCTAGTAGCTGTCCTCAATTTAATTTATTTTAATTAACATATAATTTTGTGTGTGTGTGTGTAATTAAAGGGATTATTCACTCCACATGGAAAATTCTGTCATTATGTTTTTCCAAACCCATAACTAGGAGCATGACCGTTATGAGACATAAGGGAAATGTGAAATGAGATCTCAACTTTTTCTATAGTAACGTTTAATGCTAGTGATCAAGCATGCTATCGTCATGAATAATTCTTCAGCTGCAGTCCTCATCTGTAACTGAAAAGACAACATAGCTGAGAGGAAACCATCAGTAATGTTTATTATATTTCGCAATGTCTGTACATCACCTACTGCTCTCCTACTTCTAATAAAACCTGCCCACTGGTAATGGATGATTTTTTTTCTTTCTTTCTGAGGGCTCAGGAGACTGATGTGTTAGCATGAGGTAACTTGTCACTACAAATAAGGGAGACAAGTTGGAGCCTGTGCATTGAAGCATCTCTCTCCCTCCCTCCCTTCCTTTTTAGAAATCATGGCATGATATAATCTTTCAGTATTTCTGTTTGTCGTCTGAATGCCAGATCTCCAAAAGCCGCGACATGGGGGTAACAAATCCCAAACCATCATATAAATCAATGTTTTCATTCGTTTGTGGAGAGGATTTCATGTTACAGTCAAAATCCTGTAAATCAAAATCAGATGAGATGCAAAATGTAATGCCAAGTTGAAAGGAGCAACGCAAATTAATAGTTGCATTTATAACTTGTCAGGATTGACTTAACACATTTCCATTAGCCAATTGCTTAGTGCTACAGCACTAAAAGCCTAGGAATGTAAACATCTTTCAGGGATTGCAATTCCTCTCATGATATGATCATTGTGCTGTATGGAAGCACCTCAAGCTCCATTTACTAATAAAACAAAGATGGTTTCTCTGCACGAACGAACATGGTACCTGTTTTAGAGTCAGGATTAAACCAGACATTTCACTTTCAACTAGAATATTTCTGAATGAATTATTCCCCTGATAAGCTTTGGTTATGCAATAATCATCTGAAGCTTTATTTGAAAAGACTTCAGTCATGCAGCTCAGTCAAAACTGATATCTAACGTCTGAAATATTTATCGCATTATTTACAATTCTTTATGGGAATCATGCATCAGGGTGAACCTACCTTGATGCTTTATTAATCACTTGATTCATTTGAATGTCAAAAAGACAATAATTATGACCACGCAAGCGTTTGCCAGATACCATTTCATGAATAAATTTCATATAGTGTTGGAAAAGTATGTTATATAGAGTTTTGCTCAACAGCTGACTCATGCAGGGTGGGTTTTTTGTTGTTTCAGACATCTGTTAAAGCATCTCTTTATGATTTATTCTGTGCTTTATTATTATTATTTTTATAATAACCGCATATTTATTCACAAACCATGTGGAGTCGAAAACAGAAGATTATGCGACATAGGGAGAGCGAGTTTTCGGATATGCACAGTGATTTATCAGCCCACACAAATGGAGGCCTGCTGTTTAACACTTTCTATCGCACTTGTAACATATCTAAAGACAACATGCATTATTCAGGGCTATAATCTGTAAGCAACATTAATCAATGTGCGTTTTGACAGGAGGTGTCAGTTTCTGGGTGCCGGGTTTGACAGATTGAATGGGATTGTTATTGTCTGTGGATGTTGTTAAGATAATTTTGCAGTCTTGATCAGTGACATTTGTATTTCAGATAACAAGAGTAACCATGGGCTGTCGATGAGTGACATATGTTCACACATGGTGAGTAAACAGTTTGCCTAAAATGTAAATTTGCTGAAAATTTACTCACCCTGAGGCCATCCAATATGTGGAGGAGTTTGTTTTTTCATCAGAACAGATTTGGAGAAATCTATCATTATATCATGTGCTCACTAATAGATCTTCAGTGAATGGGTGCTGTCAGAATGAGAGACAAAATACCTATAATCTATATATAATCTACCTATAACCTATAATTGGTCTATAATCCAAAATAACATGTCCTCCAGTGAAAAAAGTCCATCCCATGTTGTCCTCTCTAATCAAAATCCACAGATATATTTGTTTTAAACTGTTTTCGACTGTTTTCGATGTAAACACTGCTAGATCTGTGCATATTACTCACCTGATTCAGATAAGAATTACATTTTTTTTATTTTTTTTTTCACTTTGAGAAAGTAATAGAATGGTTATTGGACTTGTCTTTTAGCAGTTAAAACATCTTAATGAGGGGTTAGTTTCTTACAAACACACAGCTGTTCACTATTGTGATGTTTTTATCGGCTGTTTGGACTCTCATTCTGACGGCACCCATTCCTATGAAGAAACAAATTCATCTTGGATGGCCTGAGGGTGACTACTTTCAGCAAATGTTCATTTTTGGCTGACCTTTTCCTTTAAAAGCACCAGAAGAAACATCTTAGACCTCTACATTGTCTCATGACCCTTAGTGGACAGTTCTTTGTTCTTCGGTTATTTCAGGAGAGAAAACACCCAACATAACTCCCACCTCGCAGCACTTAGAATGATTAGTTGTTGCATAACCTTAAACAGTGCCAAAGGGTTAAAGCCCAGTTTTAATGTAATACGTACATTAATGAGCCTCGGCGGGTTTCTTGGGCTGTAATCCAAAAGAACAATTTAGGAGAATTATGAGAAGCACATTAAGTTGTCAACATTACCGTTCACTGAAGCAACGTGTTATTAAAATGAGCAGAAAATCAGTGCTCCACCTGTGTGTAGCATGAAGTGATAAGACACAAAAGAACTGTCATTACCTTTTCTATTGGTGTCCATTGCTTATGTGTGCTTGAGGAGATCTTTTCTCTGTTAGTTTTTGACCCGCTCTGATGTTTTAAAAATTTTGGTGAGATGTAGCATCATTGTGCTGACACCCAGTACGTTATGAGGCCATCTAAACCAGCTGTAATGTGATAAAATGCACGGCAGAATTGACCCTAATGGCATATATGGATTGTTTATTAATTTATTTAGATTTAAAAAATATATTAATTTTTTTAATATATATATTAAATATATATTAAAAATATATTAAATTTTTTAATATGAATTTTTGTTTTTAAATAATATTAGTCGAAAGGTTCAACTTTCCCATTTCAAACAAATAGATTTTATTGATTTTATTTTATATATATATATAACATATTGAATCATTGACAATAACTTGCTCATCACCTGAAAATAAGTCTGGCACTGAAGCTGCTTTTCAGTTATTTGTCATTCATGCTCTAGACTTGATCAAAGTTTCTTTCTATCAAAATGCTGGGCTGAAAAGTTGAAAACTCATGTTGAAAGGAGGAATGTGGTGGAGGTTTCCTTTAATAGACCCCCCTCCCCCCACTCCCCTCATGATTATTATTTTCTCCCACGCACCTGCTAGTAATGCAGCATCTATGCAAATGCACTGCACATTCTTTTTAACAAATCCGCGTTGGATAGAGGCGTCTCTGCCTTTGAAGTGTCTGAGGAAGCGGCTGGCGGTTCCCCTGGTGATCCAGACGCTGGTAGTGAGGGACGCTAAGGAAAATTGTCCTTGTAGGACAAGCTGATCTAAACTCAAAGTGTCACAAGTGCAGCTCTTTGGTTTAGCTGAGAGAATGAGATGAGCTGGCTGTACTCATGAGGGAGACCCCGGTAGAATGGCTACTTAAAAAACATGAAAGTACCCCCAGAGGAACTGGGCATGTCAGAGCTGGACATCTTCAGAGAGGTACCAACCAAACAACTAATCCTCCAAGCTCTTGATCGTTCTCACAAACCGTTCTCTTCTCCTCTAACCTTATGTGATTGGTAAGGTTAGTGAAGATAAATCAAGAATGGGTACATGGAGCACTGAAAGTCAAAAATGAAGAGTCTGTCATTTGGGGGTGGTGTGTTTGTTTGTTTGTTTTTCCAAACAATAAAAGCCAGTTGACCCTTTGCAGGGAATTTGATTGACTGGCAATCTGACCAATCATAACCATTCCACATCTGAATCCACCATTTTGCCCAGACAAACAAACCAGACAGGAAAGTAGATTAAAATCAGTGGACTTGCACTTGAAAAATGGTGTTTACTGATGTTTTTCCACAGTTGAAGTAAAATACCTTCTGATGTAAATTCATGTTTATTTCATGCTATAACTAGTAGAGAGGATCATTTAATGTGCTGCTTGTAATTTTTTAAAGAAATTCAAACAATAAATACAGTTTTGTGGCTCTTTAACTACAGATCACTGTAGCACTTCAGTTCAAGCACATGAACCAATCATCTCTTTACAGAATGAAATGAACATGAATGAACATCAGAACGTATCTTGTTTCAACCGTAGAAAGATGTCAAAACACACTGTTTTTCAAGCTCAAGTCCACTGATGTTAATCTGCTCTCCTGTCTGGTTTTTTTGTCGAATGGAAATGGCAGATTTGGGCACTTTGATTGGTCAGATATCCTGTCAAGCAAACACCCTGCAAAGGGTCAATTGAGTTCAGTGTTTTTTGTGGACACTGTCATACAGGTTAATGCAGGGTTTCAAACTCCATTCCTGGAGGGCTTGAGCACTCTAGAGTTTTGTTCCAATCCTGCTCCAACACACATACATGACGTAGTTTTAAAATAAACCTGAAAGATTTGATAGTTGGTTCATGTGTGTTTAATTAGGGTTGAATCTAAACTCTCTGGGGCTCCGGGTCCTCCAGGAATTTGACACTCCTGGGTTAAGGAGTAATTTAGTGTAAATGACTCATTTTTGGGTTGTAAAAAAAAAAAAAATGGAATGGAAAAAGAGTTACATTACTTTTCAAAAGTTATATATATACATACTTTTGAATGGTAGTGTATGTGTATATCTTAAAACCTTTTTAAGCCCCACCCATATCAAGTTAAGATCAACTGTAAAGTAAAGAGATCATTTTGCATTTGCAACAGTTACATACAGTACATGGATGATACTTTACTGCACAATTGTATCTCATACACTGTATTCTGTCCTGGAGGATAACAAACAAGAAAACATTCCAATGCTTCTATACTTTTATATGCACTCTTTATTTTGTTGCTCAGCAAGGCAGATTCGAGCACCGGAACTTACTCTTGTATAATAGGATTTATAAATTAGACATCAGCTTATATCTTCTGTAAATTCCATAATCAATGCTTGCAGTCAGATCTTAATCACAGGCCTGTAAGCAAATAATTACGGATCTGGGCAATGATGACATTTTGTTTTCTCTGTGCTACACTGGAGTAGAATCTAACTGTAACAGCATCATTCCACCATTTCACTGCTCTTTTCATCTGCCAATGAGTAGTTTAGTTCACAGAGCCCTAAAGCAGTTGCCTGTACAAGACAGTGAACATAATTTTAAACATTCCCCCCAAAACATCAGAGATTTTATATATATATATATATATAAATGAAACATTCTGTCTGCTTCCAACTTTTCGATTACAGCATAGACTATTGTGCCATTATTAAGTGAGCTTTTAAATAATGATCTACAAGATGTTTTTGTGCTATTGTTTTTGATTAATTATTTAAAGCGCACAAATTGGCCCGATAGTAACCCCATTGAAATTTAACATCAAATCCTCTAAGATTTAAATGATCACAAACAGCCGAAACAGTAAAACCCGGCTAGAGGATTGTACATTACCGCCAATTAGCATCTGTAAGAAAATGCATTACATCTCAAACAAACATTTCATTCATTACGACTGAGTAAATATTGACAGTTTGAACAGTCTGAATCCATTATGTGGGACACTCTCAAGAACAGAAGTGAAAGCTTAATGAATCTTAAGAATGCCGAAGGATCCCGTAGCCGTAGATGCTGCTGCTGATGTATACGGTTTACACGCTGCGCTGTGTTCCTCAGTCTCTCCTTAATTGGGATTGATGCTCCACCAAATCAAGGGGAACATTATAGATCTGCCAGAGAACTAGAGATGACAAGATTGACTGAGAGGCAATCTTGCATTTCCTCAGTAGATTTCTTTTACACAGATGAGCGGTTCACCGAATCATGAAGTGGAAAGCAAGAACATGCAAAGCAACAGCACTGGAAGTTTCAAGCATTTAGCATCTTTGGCGTGCCTGTCCTTATTGGCTGTTTATGAACCATGAGTGTTAACAATGTTGTGTCACAAATCTAATTTTCAGAATGTTTACACTACGAGCTGAACTCTTCAACGCATGGCCATTGAACATAATCTGAGGTGAAAGTTCAAAGCGCATTTTATGGCAGCCACTTGCTCATGAAATACGGAAGCATGGCTCTAATCTCAAAGCAGCATATGGTTCAAAGTGAGGATTTAATGTTTACTGGCTGAAATTAAATTAACTCGTGTACAAGCCCAAATCAAAGCCCCGAAATGGCTCTTGCATGTCTTTAATTTTCAAATGTACACTATTATGTCTGTGATGTGTTTCATGTGTGTGAGAGTGAGTGGAGGGGAAAACTCACTAAGACTTTGTGCATTTCATTTAAGTTCATCCCTTTTATATTCGCTTCAGACAGGAGCATTAAAAAGAGCTTTTCAAATGCATTACTTGTTCAGAAGTATACTGGTCAAACAGTTTACATGTTCATTTTCAGTGTGGTCAAGGAATTGACTTGTGGGACATTATGTATAAATATGACTATAGAGCCGCTGTTTGCTGTTTGATGATTCATGATATACTCTTTGAGGGTAATTTTAATGATTTTCTGGAGGGAAAATTTACTTACTCAGAGTACTTTTTCTGGTTATGTGAAAAGCACACAAGCTTATCGTCTTCATTTATTCAAGTCCATATTTTGCTCATGATTTTACCATTCAGAATGCTTCATATTCACCGACACATTCACCTTATGACCCTCTCAAAGAGCGTAAATGTCCATGGAATTTTAAAGTGGCAGTAATAAGATCTTTTTGTGGCGAGGTTAGAAGGTCCTTTTCTTAATTTAACCATTATGGCAGCAATCAATTGCTGGTCTGTCATGATACAGCTATCTCACTTTATGGTGACATATAATCAAAGTACAAATGGGATTTATATGAGAAATGTGCCCAAAACCATGAGTCAGCTTCCAAGATTGACAAGGTTTTCTGCTATGGGCTATTATTTAGATATCAAATTAATTAGTAATGAAAGATGTATGATCCTTTTCATGACTTTTGAATCATTCATCTCAGGAATCTATTAAAAATGTATTTTGATGATATTTATATAATATTGATGAAAGCACATGAGAAATATCTTGCGACACATGAACACTTGTGAATGGTTTTGGAATCAATTCTTATCTTTTGTATTTCCAGAAAGGCTTGTTCATTGTTCTAGAATGACTGACTGTACCCTGAGAATCCGTTTCATTTTCATCCTCAGCAATCGGAAGAAGCAAACTACTGTTCTTTTCTTTTCTTTGATTTTTTTTCTGTTTCTTTTTTTGTGGTCCACTTGCGTAACACAATTTAGACTTTCACATAACACAGCCTTAAAAATAGTCAACGTTATTATGACAGACACAGTTTATTACACAGCTAGATGAATACAGAGTTGAATTCACTGAAGCTCTCGAGTATGAATCTTAGACGTTTTCACCCACAGCTATGAAACTTTATTAACCCCCAAAGTCAGAGATAGAAGAGATGATTCAGCTAAAATGACACGAGAATGAGACTTGTATATCAAATTGATCTTCAGGTCACTATCTTTGTAAAAAAAAGTTTTTAACTTTTGATTTACTGACTGGTAAACAGCAATGGCTTCAGTGATATTTTTATGCTTGCTTGCATGAATTCCTCACTCTTAACTTGTCTGAAAATTGTTTAGAATAATGAACTTTTATTATTTGCAACTTTCCTTTTTCATTTGTAACATCATTTTAATGCATGACTCACATTTGCTAAACTTACATTTAAAACTGCGACACCATCACATTGTCCTTTTAAAATGTGTTGGTGCAATGCCAATTTTATTACAACCATAATGAAGCTGACATCCTAAAATATTGATTTGTAAGCTTTGAGCAACAACAATTCACTATCTCTAGTCTCTAGAAGTCACTGTGTTTAAAGATTCACCTTTCAAATTTGTCTTAATGATTACAGTATAGGTAAAGATGGTAGCTTTTTTACAAATTTTCATTCTGAAAGTGAACTACTCTTTTAATTTAGGGTTAGATTCAATATTTTTATTTTGTTCTGTTGAGATCCCCTGTGATCTCAAAGACAACAAAATAGCCAGACTTTTTTGTCTTATGACTCCAGTATGCTTATATTGATTCCAAATATTGCCAGATATGTGTTAATTTTCTGAACATTGTAATGTTTGTTTGTCTAGACTCTAGACCTATAAAACAAAGTCATAATCAAAAAGTTTTCCTCTAATCCTGCTGAAACACATACTACTGGGTGGGAATCACTGTGATGGAGGACTAAACCAAATCAATCTTTTATCTCTAACTTTCTTTCACAACTCTATGTGGCTTTATTCAAGCTGACAAACAGCAGCCCAATTCAGTTCTACGGGTCAGGTGCCAAAACGCAGAGAATTTTAATTTTATAATTAGAGCAAGTGAGCTGGGGACTATCTAATTATTTAGCTATTATTGAAGGGATATTGTCTGTCGTGCAACAAATGTGCAACAGCAGAGGAAGAGCATGTTTGGTTTCAGTGTATGTCATTTTTCATTAAATGAAATCTTTCTGTCCAGTCAATAGGCAGGAAAGAGCAGGGTTTTACCACTGAATCCTCCATCACTGTGGTCGGTAAATTGTGACAGACATGGACGTCAATCCCCACCAGATATATTACAAATGATTGTGACCCAGGGATCTCAGATGAAGAATAGGTGTTTTGGATCTAGTGACTAAAGCATGAATCACTTTAAGTATTGCTCATAAGGTATAGATTTGAACGATCACTGTGTCGCTTATCCTGCACGATTTAAGCAGCAGACATGAATGATACCTCAAATCAAGTGGCTATTAAATTTCTAAGCAATCTGACTTGCATTTTTGGCCCGACGAATGATAAAATGGGCAAAAAAAAACAAAAAACAGAATAGAATAGAGCTCTGGGTTCATAGGGCATACAGGGACCATATAAATGTTTTGGAATGAGCTCTTTTGACTTGGGCCAGTTAATAACCACTCAGTAAGAATCCAGAACTCCTTAGCAATCACATAGCAACAAATTAGACTTTTCAGTGTAGATTACAGTTTTCACTCTAAAAACATTTTCAGAAACTACACTCTTAAAAATAGAGGTGTTTCACAAAGAAAAAAAGTCTAAACGGTTCTAAGAATCTTAAACATCTGAAGAACCTTTACATTTCACAAAAGGTTCTTTGTGGTGAAAGAAGGTTCCTCAGATTATAAAAAGGCAAGAAAGAGATGGTTCTTTAAAGAACTGAAGAACTGTTTACTGAATGGTTCTTTGTGGAACTAAAAATGGTTCTTCTATGGCCTTTGTGTAAAGAACCCTCTGTGTTCTTGTAACGTAAAGTGTAAATGTAATTTGTTTGCCTTTTAAATTTTATTTATTTATTCCCAATGCAAGTTATTTTTTATTTTAATAAACAAAAATGTTTTTATATTTTTGGGATTTTTGTTAACAATAATAACACTGCCACTATTCCAACCATTTTGGATTTTAAAATAATAATAACAGTAATCTAATATATATATATTCTTGACCACAAATGACCAAAAGCAACTGTTGTAAATTAAAATAATTTCACAGGATTCACCTTCTACCACAAAAGCAATTACTATTTCTGTTTTTAAAGGTGCTCTAAGTGATGTCACACATTTTTTAGGCCAAAACATTTTTTGTCACATCCAGCAAACATCTCCTCACTATCCTCTAGCTGCTTTGTCCCCTGAACACACTGTAAAAAAACGGGGTCTCTCTAGACACCACAGGCTCCACAAACAACAAGAAAAACAAACTGGGCTCACCCGCACCACAAAACATAACAAACTGTTCCAGCCAATAACCGACAAGAAAGATTTGGGGGTGGGGTTTGGGGGGTTAGTGCATGGATGAGGAGGAGGGAGGGTCTAGCTAGCCTCCATTTTGTTTGACCACAATTTGAACGTCAACAAGAAGTTACGACTCCCGGCATCGCTTAGAGCACCTTTAAAGTCATTTGCATAAAACAACTCTACTTTTTGAACAATAAGGTAAGAAGGCTTTTGAAAAACAAGCTGCAGGGAGAATATCATCCCCCCCCAGATGATGGCTTATGATGCATGTATGGACATCCTGCTTGGTAAGAACATAATTTGCAGAGTAGCAAAACACAAGAAGCATAACTAGAAACTGAACTGAGGCCAGCAGCAAAATCTCAAATACTAATAAAGCAAATTCACTAACTAATTGGCCGCACACCATCTGTTTCTAGACTGAATAATGAGAATTAGTGTGTTGGCATTTTTGTGCAAAACGTTCCGAGGCTGATATATATTCATTCATTCAATCCCAGCAGAGTGTGCTCAAGTTATGCAAAACGCCAAAATTTTGGCTGTAATAAATCACAGAACCATTATGGCAGTGAGTTGATTTCATCTGCTTTGAGAGGTTGTCTTTGATAAGTAGACAGTGGTGTCACATTCTCAGCGCTACTGATTGACTGATAATTTCCCGTCTGGATGTTCCGATGGGTGCCGGTTCCTCATCAGTCTTGCAGGTTGTCCTAATCCCTGCACCTCTTAATGGCTGGCTGCACCGTATGATTGCATGCAGATGAAGGAACTTGATAAAGTCATTATAGACATATGCATAACGGCTGGCCTTCTGCCGTTTGAGTCTCACGTATTAATGATCTGTGTGAAAGCAGCCCTTATTTCACAAAGTGCGAGACGAAGGAGGGAATTCAATTATAAGAGTGAATTGTGCCAACTGATGGCGCCGTCTATGCGCACATGCTGTCTGGGTTGTTTTAGCTCATTGTTGTGGGCTGGTTGTGAGGTTGTGGAGGATGTAAACTATCGATCTGACATACTTCACTGGGACTTTACAGCATCATCCAGTACTGCGATCCATTGAGCACCTAAATCGGCTCTTCTTTAACATGCAGAAAGTGCACTTGTCTGCACAGCATGTCTGAATATATATCTGCGTAACACTCTTCTTAATAATTTAATCATCAGTTGATAAATAACTACTGCCATAGAAAATAAAAAGAAAGGGCTACATTCACTAACCATGCATAAGTTTGAGATCATGATGCATCAAGTTTGCACAATTTTTTTTCTATGTAGTTTCTCAAATTTAGAACCAGCTAGTCCTACACATACGTACACAAAAATTAAATAAGCCTATTGACAACTGTTTGATTTTTTTTAAATGGCTTGTACAGCTGCCAATTTAATGTATCTGTATATAAAAACTGAGATGATGTACAAAAAGCTGGTATGTACTGGTTTTTGGCCTGATGGTATGTTATGAGTGCTGCAGGCAAGTATTAGATGTGTTAGGGAAGTAACACGCAAAATTTTAATTACATTTTACTAAAATTAACAAATGATTAAAAAAAGATAAATTCATTTTGCTGAACCAGACTCAAAGGCCCGAGGCGGTAAAATGATGCAAACTTCCCATCACTAAAAGTTATTCCAAAATATTTTGATCACCCTGGTGGCTGGCTGCAGTATAGGTCAAAAATCCCGCCTCCTTACCAGATTTTAAAACACTGGGCATCACACACTTACCGACTTGGTAATAGTCACAGAGGAAAAACTAGCCATCATACACTAAATGACTGAGGATCAAACACTACCAGACTTTAAAGTTCAAGAGTCAAGAGGCATTTATTTGTCATTTGCATAGTTAACACTGGGGAAAACTGGGCATTGAAATGCTTGTGACGAGGCTCAGACATACAGTGACAATAACAAGACATAAGACACAGACGTACATGGAGAGCACTGAGATTTTTGAGTGACTACGGTGCCCTTAGACAGAAAGACATGGACAGAGCATTATATACAAATAAGTGGAAGTAACAGGTACAATAAAGGTAATCAGTGTTTAGAGGTATGGTGTTCATAAGAAGTCCTGAGGTAATATTGTGATTACTGGGGTAGAACGGTGTCTAAAATGTCATTGTAAAGTGACATAGAGCTACATGGAGGAAAACTAAAGTGGCAGTGCAGATGCAATAAATAAACTTAAGAGCAACACACATTGAGATGTATTCCTGAGAAGAGCAATGTCCAAAAGTCATTGTAGAGTGTCACAGAGTAACATGAAGGAATATTTAAAAAAAAGTGGCAGTGCAAGTACAATGAAGTTAACATAAGAGCAGCATGTATTCCGTTTTTAGATGGAGGACAGCTGATTGTTAAGTAGTCTTATGGCTTGAAGATAGAAGCTGTTCTTAAGTCTGGTTGTCCGTGAACGGATGGATCGGAAACGTCTGCCAGATGGCAGTGTGGCAAACAGGTGATGAGCAGGGTGAATGCGGTCCTTGATGATGCTGCGAGCCTTTCTCAAGCAGCGAGTCCGATAGATGTCCTGTAAGGCTGGGAGTTTATGTCCAATGATGAGCTCTGCTGTTCTCACCACTCGCTGAAGAGCTTTGCGGTCCAAGAAAAAGCAGTTGCCGTACCATACAGTGATGCAGCTGGTCAGAATCCTCTCTATAGTGCAGCGGTAGAAGTTTGACATGATGTTAGAGGAGATGCCAAACCTCTTCAGTCTCCGCAGGAAGTAGAGACGCTAACGGGCTGTTCTCACTATGGTCTCTGAGTGTAGGCTCCAGGAAAGATCCTCAGAGATGTGAATGCCAAGGAACTTGTAGCTCTTAACTGTCTCTACTATCTCTCCGTTGATATGAAGGGGAACGTGACCCTCTCTCTGTGACTTCCTGTAGTCCACAATCATCTCCTTAGTCTTGCTGATGTTTAGAGAGAGATTGTTATCAGCACACCATGTAGTGAGTGCATTAACCTCATCTCTGTAGGATGTCTCATCGCCATTAGGGATGAGTCCTAGGATAGTAGTATCGTCAGCAAATTTGATGATGGTGTTGGAGCTATGCTTAGCAGAGCAGTCATATGTGAACAGGGAGTACAAGAGAGGACTGAGTACACATCCCTGTGGGGCACCAGTGCTGAGTATGGATGAGGTGAGGAGGATGTGTGATTGTCAATTCTGACCACCTGGGGTCTTCCGGTCAGGAAGTCCAGGACCCAGTTACATAAGTGACTGTTAAGACCCAGATTTTTCAGTTTGGTTATGAGTTTGGTAGGGATGATGGTGTTAAATGCAGAGCTGTAATCAACAAACAGCATCCGCACATAGGTGTCTCTTCCCTCCAAGTGTTCTAGTGCAGAGTGTATGGTCATTGCAATGGCGTCATCCGTGGATCTGTTAGAACGGTAAGCAAATTGTAATGGGTCCAAGGTGTCAGGCAGAGAGGAGCAGATGTGGGATTTGACTAGCCGTTCAAAGCACTTCATGATGACTGATGTCAGTGCTACAGGACGGTAGTCGTTCAGGCAGGAGACAGTAGTTTTCTTGGGAACAGGGATGATGGTGGTTTGCTTGAAGCATGTGGGGATCACTGTAAGTCTCAAGGAGAGGTTGAAGATGTTGGTGAAGACATCTACAAAATGGACAGCACAGGCCCTCTCGACACGTCCGTGTATGCCATCTGGACCTGGAGCTTTGCGGCCGTTGACTCTCTTGAAGGCCTTACTCACTTCGTGTGTGGTAAGAATCAAGGGGCAGGTGTCAGTGTCAGCAGGTATTTTCACAGCAGGAAATGTATTATCTGCCTCAAAACGAGCATAGAATGTATTGAGCTCATCTGGTAAAGAGGCAGACAAAGACACACCACCTTTTCCTTCCTTTGTAGTCTGTGATGTAACGTAGACTGCTCCACATGTGTTGGGGGTCAGACCCATGATATTCTGACTCCACTCTGTCCCTAAAGTCTCTTTTGGCTGATTTTATTGATCTTTGAAGGTCATACCTGGATTTCTTATAAGCAGTTAAATCACCAGAAATGAAGGCAGCAGTCCGTGCTCTTAATTTGGCCCGCACCTCACCGTTGACCCATGGTTTCTGGTTTGGAAATGATTTAACGTTAGTTGATGGAACAACATCCTCTGTGCATTTGTTAATGTAGCCTATAACAGAGTCTGTGTATTCCTGTATGTTGTCTCCTGCTGCATCTTGAAACATCTGCCAGTCTGTGGAATCAAAGCAGTCCTGCAGTGTGGAGATGGCCTCTTCACTCCATTTGTAGACTGTTTTAGAAACCGGTTTTTCCTGTTTGAGGCATTGTCTGTATGCTGGTAACAGCAGTATGCTAATGTGGTCACCTTTGCCAAATGCTGGTCGAGGGAGGGGTTTGTAACTGTCCTTTAGTGTTGAATAGCAGTGATCTAATGTCTGATCACCTCGAGTGGGGAAATTTATGTGTTGGTAGAATTTGGGAAGAACTTTCCTCATATTCACCCTGTTAAAATCCCCAACAACGATAAAAGCAGAGTCAGGATGAGCAATTTCTAATCCATTTATGGTGCTGTACAGTTCGTCCAATGCTTTAGTTTTGTCCACATGAGGCGGGATGTAAACAACTGTGAGAATTATTGAATTAAACTCCCGCGGGAGGTAGAAGGGGCGCACTTTAACGGAGAACAGTTCGATCTCAGGGGAGCAGTGTGAAGATAAAACTGTAACATCAGTGCCCCAGCGAGTGTTAATCATAAAGCACACACCTCCACCTCTGCTCTTACTGGAGTTTAGCGATCTGTCATGACGAAAAATGGAGAATCCAGGCAGTGTAATGGCCGTATCGGGTACTTCTGAATTTAACCACGTCTCACAGAAAGCCAGAATGCAGCAGTTGCGAATGTCCCGTTGGTACGTAATTCTTGCATTAAGTTCGTCAAGTTTGTTATCCAGAGACTGTATGTTGGCTAACAAGATGGTAGGGAGAGGAGGATTACAACTTCTTTTCCACGATCTGCATAGAATTCCAGCACGCTTGCCTTTCCTCCTTTTCCGATGGTGTCTTAGGACGCAAGCCGGCAACAGAGGGAGCGCGTAGACGCTGAAGCTGGAGTTCAGAGGCGGCGTTGTATCCGAACCGAAGTTTAAATTTGATCGGATATCCAGTAGTGTTTGTCGATTGTACTGTATTAGAGTCTGTACTGTCTGAGCAAAATTAAGTATACTAAGTGACACGAATAACACAAAAAACACGAAAAACAGCAAAGTTTGCACAGAGCGCTCATCAGCGACGCCATCGTAGCGGCACGCCGGAAGTAGTTCCCATCACAACAAACCGGAAGTAGTTCCCATCACAACAGACTCACAGATATGTTTGATATCTTTTGACTGGATCATAGTCTGGAGCAGAAAAATCTGAGTCTGTGACCATAATAGACTAAACGATTTTAAATGAAACCTTTCAAATAAAATCTGCTAATCAGCAGCTAGAATCAACTTCTCCAGACTGTAAATTGGCAGAAAATCGGGGCAAAAATCATGTAGTGTATTCCAGCCTTAATGCGCATTAAACTGCAAATGATGTGAGATGGCTCCTTATACCATGTCTACACTGAACGCAATAGTTGCAACAACATCATGTTGCAAGAACTAGAGGCTGTATACTCTGGATGCAGCAAAATGGCAAATCCGTTTCTTACATCACAACAAAACAACGTAAAGTAATCTGTTTATTCATTAACTCGAACTCTACCGCCATATCTGTCTTTAATATTAATCACGAGGACTCATCACACTGGGTTACATGACCATAAACAAAATTGCTTCTTTAAAGTGACCATCACATGCACCCTTCACTAACGGACTTACAGAAGGGTCATTGTAAAGGGATTCAGGCATTCACTTTAGTTTGGAACACCCCTACAAATGGTTTCCCCATCCTGAAGTGACCTTAAGTGTGCAAAATCTCCATTTGGAAGTATCACGCTGTCTGGTCTCTGTTTCCCTGAGTCTCCACTAGTAGTTTCACTTCCCCATAGGCACCTTACCGTAGGAACTACAATTCCCACAAAACCTTGTCCCTTCATCACAGTAATTGCACTCCTGTTTATTGCACTCAGGTGTCTTCACTTGATAGTCATTACCCTGCCTATATTAACCGGTCTTTTTCTGTTTGTCTTCATGGAGTCCTTTCTTTCCGTCACCCAGTTTCCTCGCCTTCCGAGTTCCTCGTCCCGTTCCCATTCCTGTTCCTATTCCTGTTTATTTGTTTGTTTGGATGGATTTTTGGTTTTGACCCCTGCTTGTTGGTTTCGTATTTGGATTACCCATTAAAACCCCTCACTGCGATTTGATCTCTTGTCTCCTGTGTTTCCCTGGGTCTCCGATCGTAACAGAAGGACTCCATCAATGTCGAGATCCAGCGGTGTGGGACTTCATTCCCGTTCCCCAGCCAGTATGGTGGAGCGGAGGGCGAAATATTTGAAATTTACCACCCTCCTCCAAGAGGGCAATGAGGTGGGTGCCATGGCATAAATGTTCTGGTCCCTAGCTGATGGGATGGGATATAATAATGCAGCCCTAAAGGACACTTTCAACACCGGGCTGGATGACCCGGTTCCTCGAATCGAAATGGAGCAGTTGGACGCTTATAATTTCTGGGAGTTCATATTTACATTCTATTTACAACATCGGTCTCCGTGGAATTCCCCAGCCACACCTGTCTCTCCCGGTGGGATGGTTGATTCTAGACCGGGGTCTACAAACAGGAGGACCGCCAGCCCAGCGCCACTGCAAAAGATGGCCGCCAGCCCAGCGCCACAGCACAAGGTGGTCGCCAGTCCAGCTTCACGGTGTAAGATGGCCGCCAGCCCAGCTCCACAGCACAAGATGGCAGCCAGCCCAGCGCCACTGCCCAAGATGGCCGCCGGCCCAGCGCCACTGCCCAAGATGGCCACCGGTCCAGAGTCACGGCACAAGATGGCTGCTTGTCCAGCGCCTCTGCACAGGATAACAGCCACAGTTGACCCTCCAGAGCTGAGTCAGGTTCTCGTTGACCCTCCAGAGTTGAGTCAGGTTCTCGTTGACCCTCCAGAGTCGAGTCAGGTTCTTGTTGACCCTCCAGAGTGGTGTCAGGTTCTCGTTGACCCTCCAGAGTCGAGTCAGGTTCTCGTTGACCTTCCAGAGTCGAGTCAGGTTCCCCTTGACCTTCCAGAGTCGAGTCAGGTTCCCGTTGACCCTCCAGAGTCGAGTCAGGTTCCCGTTGACCCTCCAGAGTCGAGTTAGGTTCCCGTTGACCCTCCAGAGTCGAGTCAGGTTCCTGTTGACCCTCCAGAGTCGAGCCAGGTTCCCGTTGACCCTCCAGAGTCAAGCCAGGTTCCCGTTGACCCTCCAGAGTCGAGTCAAGTCACCGTCTACCCTCCAGAGTCGAGTCAAGTCACTGTTGACCCTCCAGAGTCGAGTCAAGTAACCGTTGACCCTCCAGAGTCGAGTCAAGTCACCATTGACTCTCCAGAGTCGAGTCAAGTCACCGTTGACACTCCAGAGTCAGGTCAAGTCACTGTTGACACTCCAGAGTAAGGGCTAGCCACCAATGATCTTCATGGGCAAGGTCCAGTCACCCAGAGTCGAGTCAGGTTCCCGTTGACCTTCCAGAGTCGAGTCAGGTTCCTGTTGACCCTCCAGAGTCGAGCCAGGTTCCCGTTGACCCTCCAGAGTGGAGTGAAGTCACCGTTGACCCTCCAGAGTCGAGTCAAGTCACTGTTGACCCTCCAGAGTCAGGTCAAGTCACCGGTGACACTCCAGAGTCAGGGCAAGATACCAATGATCTTCATGGGCAAGGCCCAGTCACCAGTGTTCTTCATGAACAATTGCAAGTCACGAATGATCTTCATGAGCAGAGTCAAGTCATCATTGATCTTCCTGAATCCAGTCTAAACATCACAGAACTACCAGAGTCTCTCCACGTCTCTGCGGAACTACCAGAGTCTCTCCACGTCTCTGCTGAATTACTAGAGCCTCTCCACGTCTCGGCTGAACTACCAGAGCCTCTCCTCGTCTCTGTTGAACTTCCAGAGCCACCCGGGTGGCCCTCTGCCTCGACCGCATGGATATGGTGGTCTTCTGCGCCGCCCTGGTGGGCTTCTGACTCGACCGCACGGATGTGGTGGTCTTCAGCGCCGCCCTGTTGGGCTTCTGTCTCGACCGCACGGATGTGGTGGTCTTCTGCGCCGCCCGGGTGGGCTTCTGTCTCGACCGCACGGATGTGGTGGGCTTCTGTCTCGACCGCAGGGCTCCAATTCCACCTTGCTCCTCTCTGGATTCCTGCCCTGTCGGTTCGGCCCTGGGGACTGAACGTTATGTCCTTCCTGGACTTGTGTTTTGTTGTTGTCTTGTTTTTGTTTTTGCTCCTCT
The DNA here is from genome assembly GCF_963082965.1 of Carassius carassius. NCBI lineage: Eukaryota > Metazoa > Chordata > Actinopteri > Cypriniformes > Cyprinidae > Carassius > Carassius carassius. Next base: position 38,961,644 of record NC_081755.1, on the reverse strand, counting down.
TCTCTCTCTGTTTCCCTCTATGGACCTGGCCCTCCGTCCCTCCCCCTGATCCTCCGCCGGTCCACCTCCCTCCTGGGTTCCTTGTTTTTGTTTTTTGCATTTCTTGTCTCTGTTTCCCCATTTTACCTGGCCCTCCGTCCCTCCCCCTGGTCCTCCGCCGCTCCACCTCCCTCCTGGTCTCTGTGTTCCTTGGTCTCTTCTTGGGTTCGGGTGGAGCATCTGGTAGCTGCTCCGTGGAGGAGGGGGTAATGTCACGCTGTCTGGTCTCTGTTTCCCTGAGTCTCCACTAGTGGTCTCACTTCCCCATAGGCACCTCACCGTAGGCACTACAATTCCCACAAAACCTTGTCCCTTCATCACAGTAATTGCACACCTGTTAATTGCACTCAGGTGTCTTCACTTGATAGTCATTGCCCTGCCTATATTAACCGGTCTTTTTCTGTTTGTCTTCATGGTGTCCTTTCTTTCCGTCACCCAGTTTCCTCATCTTCCGAGATCCTGTTCCTATTCCTGTTTATTTGTTTGTTTGGATGGATTTTTGGTTTTGACACTTGCTTGTTGATTTCGTATTTGGATTACCCATTAAAACCCCTCACTGCGATTGGATCTCTTGTCTCCTGTGTTTCCCTGGGTGTCCGATCGTAACAGGAAGTCACCCTATAATGGTTCTGTTGTCTTTTTGTAAAATCTAATTTATGCACATACACACCTGTTGTCGATTTGCATATTGTTAGTGAATAAGGCCCAATGACATGTCTCTGCACTGAATTACCCTGTTTAGTGAATTCACTCCAGTTTAAAAAGGAAGATAGAAATACACCTTCCTCTTTTGATTGTATTAATGTTCTTCACCTGCCCTGCACATGAAAGCAAGAGAGAAAATAATATATTTGTATATTTCTCTGCAGCAGCTTCAAAATTGGTAAAATGTAAATTAAATGTAGTTGTTTACACAAATCAAAATATCTGCAAATCCTTGGGTGTAACACCTCCGATGCCCACTGCAGAAGGACAATGACCCTTGAGGCTGACAGAGCACCAACAATTACTATATTGACAGAGAAGTGTTGACTGGTGCATGTTCAAACAATGATAAAGTGTTTAAACGTTTTTTGGTATTTGGGTTGGGTGGATATATTAAATCACTGTCATTACATAAACACATACAACACAGACAGCACATGTGATGTACATTTGCATATTAATGAATGCTAATATTTCATGGACTTGTGCACAATATTCTAAGATTAATGCGTATTTGAAATGAATAGCCCTTGTGCTTTTTTACCTTTACCATATGCGTTTTAATCATAGAGAATGACTTTGTATCACCCAGGATGTCAGGGACATAATGAAAGCCAACCTTCCTTTGCATGACCCTGTTTTAATTTATTTGAACAAGCTACTTCACATTGTCATTAAAGATAGTAGCTGTGGTGTAGCGGTTTGTAACAAACTAAACATGAAGATTCATAGTTAATGCATTGCATTTTAATAGTAAGAAAACCGACAGCACAGAATAATGACTATGCCATTGTGTTAATTTGAATATGCATACTCTGATACACAGAGCATATACATATGCAATGAATGAGAAAGTGAATGTCATGTTCCTATTCAGAGAATGAATAACGCATAAGATAGGATGCCTAAATCCGGTGACTTCCTTTGAGCACTTCACAATGACACTGCCTCCATCAAGGGGTCAAGATTTGTCTGATTAGCATTGCCCTATTAGTCCCTGTTGGTAGATGTTTTAACTACACCATCTGGCTGCAAAAAGTGTCTTTTTCTGTTGAAAGCCATATATTTTGATAAAATGTAAGTTTTAGTAATCTAAATCACAAATATTTGTATGTATAGATCTCAAAACTGTGAAAATGGCTCATAATTGTATAGTGGGATTGACTGATGGCAACAGTATATTAATCACATAGCATGTATGGTTCAGGGGCCATTACACCATTAAAGGGATAGTACAACCTAAAATGAGAATTCTGTCATTAAATACTCTCCTTCATGTCGTCCCAAACTCGTGAGTTCTTTGTTCATCTTCAGAATACAAATTAAGATATTTTTGCTGAAATCCAAGAGCTTTCTGACCCTGCATAGACAGCAAAGCAACTGAAACATTCAAGGCCCAGAAAGGTAGTAAGGACATTGTTAAAATAGTCCATGTGACATCAGTGGTTCAATCTTAATACTTGATACTTACATTTCATCTCATGTTGAGGGAAGAACATAGTGGAATATGGAAAAATGGTGGCGTTTTCCTTTATGTTATTTTTTTCTTAGTTCTACAATACCTAGGTGACTGACTTAAAACAACCTGACTGCACAACTAGGTATCCATGAGCAAAGATGGAAGATTTTAAATTGTGTACATCTGCATCAGAAGACGAAAGAGTGTGTAGTTGAGATTAATGGTAATGCAACCACTGCATTCTCCAGACTTTATAGAACTTCATGGCCTCCACAAACAGCCTTTTGGTTGATAATCAAGGAACAGACAGATTTTAGCACATGGAGGAACTGTTCACCCTTGAACATTTGCAATATTTAGTAAGTGGCAAACAAACCTCCAGCTATCTGACAGCATTGAGGGTCAGTGCATATAGATCGGGCAATAGCTTCAGGCTTTCTCTGATCAAACCTATATCTCACACCAGCAGGTCGTGGGGTCGGTATTGATCTGAACTGATGGGCATATCTGAACAGGATTGAACACCTCTTGGCCTCTCTCTATTCATCAGGCACCACAAGGCATGACCCAAATATCCCCTGACACTGAGCAATATGTCTGTCAAGTGAACTGCCTCCTCTTATTGTTTTTTTATGGACTAGGAAAGTAAAAGAGGAAACCTGTGCCATTTCCATGTGTATATCATCGCAAGCCAAAGGGCCACATGGGTACACAAATCCACAGCATATTGCATGTAGACTTTTAATGACTTGATATTTGCGGTACCTTTTTAATGTACTCCAGCCAATTAGGACAAGAACAGAGAAAGCTAATAAAAATACTATGAAGAAAAAGAAATCACATGAAAACTTTGATCAGAAAATGGCTAAAAATGCTCTTAGCTGAAAATAGTCCGTATTGCAACATGCAATAAATGTGACTGAATGATTAAAAAATACTATATATATAGAGTCTATAGACTCTAGAGACAAAGAATCGTAGACTTTCCCTTGGCTCTATGACCCCAAAGTCATAGAGCAAATAACTTAAAAGGTCTCACTTCAGTGACCTGTCTGGCTTTTTAGTCTCTTCACGTGTCTCTCATCACCTTCCAATCTTGTGGTTGCTAAGTCCTAGAGCCAGCGCTGCTGTGCCTGGCAGGCCTCAACACAGCTCAGTCTGTGGTACTTGTAGATCCTAAGAGGATGGGGATGCTGAGCTAGAACTCTTCTGGACCCTAAGTTTGGTTTTAGGTGATGTCTTTCGAGCTCTGCGCTCTTCACTTTTCAATTTCCACCTGGGAAGAAACATTGTTGAAGTTTATCACTCTTCAAACCAGAAGAACGTGATCACATGTCCAAAACTTAAAACCATCAAGACTTTCATCTGAGACTGCATCCGGACACTCGTCAACGACCAAGGCAATGCAAGTATCGTACATTGAGACACTTTTTTATGGATGGGCACTTTTTATTTTACTTCTTTTGGATTGAAGCACTGCAACACCTGCTGAGTGCCATTGAACAGCTTGAAAGATCAAAGACAATTTTTTATGTAACTCCGACTGGATTTGCCTGAAAGAAGAAAGTCATATGTACCTAGAATGACTTGAGAGTAAGTAATTTATAGGCTAATTTTTATTTTGGGTGAACTAACCCTTTAATACTGTAGGAATGATATTTTCTGTGGCCACGTAAATATATCCTTTCTTAGAGTTGATATGAAGTTACACTGAATGTTCGCTGGACGTTGATGGCAATTTCATTCTGCTACAGTTACTACTGGCAACTTGATAAAAAAATAATTGTAATTAATAAAAAAAAAGAAAAAAAAGAAAACTGAAACTCGTGACATTTGCCAAGTTGGTGCTCTGCATTTAACCCATCCAAGTGCACACACACAGCAGTGAGAAATGAACACACCCCCGGAGCAGTGGGCAGCTATAGATGTAGCAACTCCTGCTAGCACCGAAACTTGAGAGACACCCCTCGCTGCAGACTGTAGCGCGGTGACGTCACGTACGTACGTCACGTATGTACGTCACGTATGTACGTCACGTATGTACGTCACGTATGTACGTCACGTATGTACGTCACGTATGTACGTCACGTATGTGTTTACCGCGCATGCGCTTGTAATTTGCATTGCGTGATGACGTTAGTTGTTTTCACGTCGTGCGTGCATTAAAACGATGCGCATACTTAACAGAAAACTCTAATAAAATGTTAAAGTATTAAAGAACATTAAGGTGTAAAAAAAGATGAGAAAAACATGTTTAACCATGTTTCATCTGAGGTAAAATTATACAGAATTAAAGTTTATTCTGTAATATCTGTGTAGTGTCTTACTTACAATATATTAACATTCTGTTGCACTTTACTTCACTGTGTTTATTGTAATATTACACTTTAATGGCACCTTATATATTTCTTATTGAGCTAGTCAAAATTACAACAGACAAAGTACAGTCGTCGGCTCTGATAGTGCAGATGGTAAAACGTGTGTTGTTCACAATTTGTTGCAATCGATCCGGTCCGAATCTGCCTTTTGACAGTTTTTTTCTCCCTTTTCAAATTTCAAATTACATCAGAAATGCATTTATTTTAAATAAAATTAAAGGAAATAATCAAAAAGTTATGAGGGAGGGCTTTATTGTCCTAATATGGTGGCATCCATTTAATAATTTGAATTAAAATTATAATTTACACTCAGTAATAATTGCATGCTGTTTTATAATGTACTACAATACTGAGGTGCAGATAATTGCCACTATTTGCAATAAGTAATATAAATAGCAGAAAATCCTGCTATTTTAACATACTATAAATAGAATCTATAGCCATTTGCACTTAGTGTAAATAGCCACTGCCTTTCTTATTTTGATCTTTTTTCTGCTATGGTTCTTGTTTATCTATTCATTAACTATAAATTTGGACATTTTTCTTTTGCTTTGTCAATTCTGCATGTGAAACATTTAAGCCTATAAAGTCGTTTTAAGTTCAGTTGACTGCATCCCATTTTATGCAAGGTGCTTCCAAAAAAACCAAACTGATGACACTTATTCCTCACACAGCCAGGTGGACAGTCTTTAAATATCTCACTGCACCGGAGGCACTGAGTCAGAATTGTTCAGACAATGCACTCCAGTTCACGACACCTAATTTACATAAAAGAACAAACAATACTAAAGCAATATTAAATCATTTTGAAGAAAGGCAGAAGAGCCCTACAAGGAAAACATTTTAAATGTATTTTTAAATATAATATAGCATGGTGTTAGAAAAAGTGTTATTTGCTTTGTCTGTAAACTACCTAAGAGATTTAATTTATAACCAGCATTAACATCAACTAAATTAATAAAGTTTGTCAAGTCAAAATTTAGGTTGGCTTGGCTTGAGAAAGCATGGCCTGAAAGTTTGAATGTTTTTTTCAATTTGAAAATTTTACAGTTGAGGGCTATACAATCTGTCAGAGAAAGAAAAACAGATAATTACAGTACTCTAGCCACATGAAGTGGGTCTCTTCTCTGAATTTCTTCTCACTGACAATGTCCCCAAAAAGTCATATTAAGACATATGAAGGTCCATTTAAGAGGTAACACTTTACAATAAGGTGTCATTGGTAAACACTAGTTAATGTATTAATTAACATGAACTAACAATGAACAACACATGTGTTACAGTATCTATTAGTCTTTGATAATGTTAATGAAAAAGATTACAAATATGATATATTTTTTGCAATGCATGCAAACATCAATGGCATTACTTATATTAATAAGGTCTTTCTGCTCTATTTTAAGACATCTTTAATGGTTCATTTTAGGCAAAATAAAACTTTGAAAGACCAGCATTCGAATACTATATCATAAAACATGTCATAAATGTTTGAAATCGCACACATTTGCAATGACACTCTCTATGATTATGACCAAAGCATTCTTACAATTAAAAGCAATTTAAACGCAAATTTTTAAGAAAAAAGTAATATCTCTTATCCACCATACCTTACGAACATCCGGAAGTGAATGAACCTGGATATGCGCATTAATGACAGTCAGTACGGCGCACAATCGTATTTACAGTAAATACAAATACGTTACTGCGCATGCGCGGTAAACACATACGTGACGTACATACGTCTGCAGCGAGGGGTACTTGAAACTTGAACCGGCGACCTTCTGGTAACTAGTCCGGCTCTCTAACCATTAGACCACAGTTGCCCAATCAGTAATTGTGATTATTTATATACATTTCACTTTTGAGCTAATCTGTAAAAGAATGTCCAGTAAAAGTCCTCAGAACTTCTCCATTTGAATTTCACAAAAGAGTATAAGGTCATACAAGTTCGGACCGACATGAGGGTGAGTAAATGATGACACATTTATTTAGGTGATCTATTCCTTTAACTAACTGCGTCCTCCCATCTGGTCTGTGATCTCCACTGACCGTGTGTTTCTCAGCCTCTGCATTTCTCTTCTCTTGTAGGTTGAGCAGCAGCAATTTACTGACTAGATAAGGCTGACTGTTAAAAAAGAATCTCCTCAGGAGCAACAGCAAACCAACACATCACTATGAGTCACCCTGAACTTTCCAATCTCAGTTAAACAGGAAAAAGTTATCCAGACATGAAAGATCAAGGCTTTCTGAACTGCCCTAAAAGAGTTCTTCACACGAACTTGCCTTGTTTTGATTATAAAAAAAGATGCTTCAACGTCATAAATAATAGCCTAGTTGTTTTCACTTTCCGAACACGCTCATATACGCATGAAACAAAATGACGTCTGTTAGAACACGGTGGGTTGATGTGGCTATAAAAGAATAATGAGCTCTGATCCACTCCCATGTTTCCATGGTGCAAACAGAGTTGTACTCAATGTGTCATCTCTGCTCAGGTGCCCAGTAGGCTTTTCACTCGACTGCTTCCATATGCTGCATTCTTCACACATGAGAGCCACAGGGGCCTGAGACAGGACAGGAACCGCTCTCAATAGACATGTCCCCATGCTCACTTTGTCTCCAGGGCTTCCGGCGCGTACAAGTGTGAGACTTCATCCACACGGAGCACTGAACCTATCTTTTACATATGGTCTGTAATATGTCTCTGGAATGACACACACCTGGAAAAAAAAACAGACCGTGGATGACAAGTGTTGTGCGGGAAGAATGGTTTTATGTGTGGTTTTATTTGTGATAGATTCTGCCGGGCCGCATGATTCATTTGCAACAGACAATGTGATATAACATAGTACATCATGTGTAAAAGGTGGCATTAAAACAAGAAACCAATGATGCACAGACAAATAGTGCAACTGACACAAATAGGTAATTTTCTTCCATAGCATGTAAAATGTTTTTAAATAAAAATAATAATAAATTCAATTAATAAATAAATGAATACTATGGAAGCCAATAGAGACCACAAACTATTAATACATTACTTGGTATAATTTGGTTGACTATACTCATTAACTAGTTCAGAGCAATTACTTTATTAATTCAAGTAAAACTGAATGAATGATTGAATGAATGAATGAATATTAGATGAAGAAATATATATATATATATATATATATATATATATATATATATATATATATATATATATATATATATATATATATATATATATATATATTGTCACAAACACGCCAGGTTCCTCCACACAATCACGACGCACACCCTCACCTGAGTACTAATCACCACCACCTGATCCGCATCACCTTCATCCACCTCAGCACCACAAAAGCCACACACACGCACTCAGTCATTGTCCGGTCACGTTCGCGACAAGATCATTCCTGCGCTAACTATTAGGACTAACTCCTCTTTACCTTCTCTCCAAGGATAACCTCCGAAGTCTCTTCTTCCGTCTTCTCTCCAAGGATTACCTCCAAGATCCTCCCAAAGACCCCACGGTGCGTGTGTGTGGTACCCTCCTTCCCGGCACGGATCCCAGCACCCATCCTCCTTACTTCCCGCTCCTCTGCTTGTGTCCATTTAATAAACTACATCTTTCATCTGTTACTCCTCTGTCTCCGAGTGATCCGTAACAGATGACCGGACCAGCACCGAGAGACACAAGCATGAGCCTCAGGGATCCCTTCCAGGAATTAGTAGATGCACTCCGCCGTACACTTATGTCAGCACCTGCATCACCACCACCAGCGAGCACTTCCGCGGATCCTATCATCCCTCCTTCACCTGCCGTGCACGCCAGTCCCATGGCACGGCCAGCGCCCTACTCTGGTTCGGCGGAGGAATGCAGCGGATTCTTGCTTCAGTGTTCACTGGTCCTGGAGATGCAACCGCTCTCGTACCCTACGGATCGAGCCAAGGTAGCTTTCATTATCTCCCAGTTACAAGGCAAGGCTTTACAATGGGCAGATTCTCTCTGGACCCAGAATAATCCTGTAACCCAGTCATATTCTAGCTTCATTGAACACTTCCGGGAAGTTTTCGGCAAACCTGCCTGGGACTCCACTATAGGTGAGAGATTATACAACTTGAAACAAGGGAATATGTCTGTCAATGATTATGCCTTGCAGTTCAGGACTCTGGCGGCCTCTAGTGGATGGAACGAACAGGCCCTTCTCACTACCTATTGCCAAGGATTGGAGCCCAGAGTGCGGTTGCATCTCGCTGCATACGAGGATACCATCGGCCTCGAGCGATTCATCCAGCTGTCCATCCGCTTCGCCACTCGTATGCAGTCGTGCTTAGAAGAGCACCAGGGCCAGGCGCATTCCTCCTCTCCGCTCTGCCGGCCAGAGAACGTCAGCTCCCCAGAACCAGCCAGCGAGCCCATGGTCGTGGACTCCTACCGCCTCACTATGGCGGAGCGTCAAAGACGGCTGGCCCAGAATCTTTGTCTGTACTGTGCAGCTCCGGGGCATACCATAGCTGGGTGCCCCGTCCGTCCTCCTCGTCCCATGGTGAGTGCCATCCTTCCTTCACGATATTCTATGAAACCACTCACCACTGTTGTGACACTTACTGCGGCTGATGTGTCTCTTCCAGTTTCCGCACTCCTCGATTCTGGGTCAGCCGGCAACTTCATCTCCGGCGCCCTCTGCCATCAACTCAGTCTCCCAACCTCGTCCACGGCGGCCGCTTACCAAATCCACACCATCACCGGCAGGATGTTAAGCAAGAAGTATGTACGCCACTGCGTGGGTCCAATCTCTCTCCAAACTGGACTCCTTCACCATGAGAACATTCATCTGCTGGTTCTGGAGGATTCCACCGCTGACGTCAAGTGGGGCGAAGCCTGCTTTCACCGCTGACGTCAAGTGGGGCGAAGCCTGCTTTCAATCCTGTATCTCCGGCTGTCCAGTTCCCGTGGAACGTCCCTCCGAATCACTACCAGTCTACACCACCTCTATTGAAAGCCCTGTCGTCAACAAATCCATCTCCATACCCCAGTGCTACGCCCCCTTCAGTGATGTTTTCTGCCCGAAGCGGGCCTCCAAGCTGCCTCCACACCGGCCATGGGACTGTGCCATAGATCTGCTGCCGGGTGAACCAGTGATCTATCCCCTATCCGTTCCCAAGGAGAAGGCCCTGGAGGATTACATCAGGGAGGCGCTGGCTCAAGGATACATCCGCCCATCTACCTCCCCTGCTGCTTCGAGTTTCTTCTTCGTGGCCAAGAAGGATGGAGGTTTGCGGCCATGTATCGACTACAGAGCCCTGAATAAAATTACTCAGAAGTTTCGCTATCCTCTTCCCCTCGTCCCAGCGGCCCTAGAACATCTCCGTGGTGCCACTGTATTCTCCAAGTTGGACCTCCGCAGCGCGTATAACCTCATCCGGATACGCGAGGGGGACGAGTGGAAGACCGCCTTCATCACCCCTACTGGCCACTACGAGTACTGCGTGATGCCGTATGGGCTAGTAAACGCCCCCTCCGTATTCCAGGATTTCATGCATGAGGTGCTCCGGGATTTCCTCCATCAATTCGTCCTAGTGTATATCGATGACATCCTGATATATTCCCGGAGCCAGGCCGAACATCGACGCCACGTTGCGGAGGTCCTGCAACGCCTGAGGGACTTCCAGCTCTACCTAAAAGCAGAGAAGTGCTCATTCCATCAGCCCTCAGTGCAGTTCCTTGGCTATACCATCGACCGCAGTGGCATCCGGATGGACGAGGGGAAGGTAAGCGCCATCCGAGATTGGCCCGTTCCTACCACCATCAAGGAACTACAGCGATTCCTGGGCTTCGCAAACTTCTACAGACGATTCATTCAGAACTTTAGTACCATCACCAGTCCTCTAACCAACCTCCTTTGTCAGAAGCCCAAGTCCCTGTCTTGAACTCCAGCCGCCACCGAAGCCTTCCAGGCCCTGAAGCTGGCCTTTACGACCGCCCACTCCTCGTGCATCCTAACCCAGATTTACCATTCGTTGTGGAGGTGGACGCCTCTACCACCGGAGTGGGTGCGGTCCTGTCTCAGCAGCAGGGGACGCCCAGCCGCCTCCATCCATGTGCCTTCTTCTCCAGGAAGCTCAACCCGGCGGAGGTGAACTACGACATTGGCAACAGGGAGCTACTTGCCATCAAGCTTGCCCTGGAGGAGTGGAGACATTGGCTGGAGGGAGCCAAACACCCCTTTCAAGTTCTCACTGACCATAAAAACCTGGAATGCCTTAGGGCAGCCAAGAGACTCAACCCCAGACAAGCCCGCTGGGCGCTATTCTTCACCCGCTTCCAGTTCTCCATCACGTACCGCCCTGGGGCAAAGAATGTCAAGGCCGATGCTCTGTCCAGATGTTACTCACCCGAAGAGAGGTCTGAGAACCCCGAACCCATTCTCCCAGACAAAGTTATTGTTGCCCCTATCACTTGGTCTGCCGAAACCCTACCTCCAGCCGAAACTCCTGCCAACACTCCGCCGGGTTACCCACCAGGGCTCTCATGTGTAACCACGCCACCCATACATCACTTGGCACTGGTCACCCGGGGGTCAATGAAACCCTCTCGTTGCTACGGGAACGCTTCTGGTGGCCCAACATGGCCTCGGATGTCAGAAGGTACGTGAGTGAATGTAACAGCTGCGCCATGTCCAAGAGTCCTCGCCATCTACCATCTGGCAAACTCCATCCTCTGCCCGTCCCCAACCGCCCGTGGTCACACCTGGGAGTGGATTTCATGACCGACCTTCCTCCCTCTGACAATAACACATGTATTCTGATTGTTGTGGATAGATTTTCTAAAGCATGTCATCTTCTTCCTCTAAAGGGTCTCCCCACTGCCATGGAAACGGCAGAACTGATGTTTAACCATGTCTTCAGGTACTTCGGCATCCCAGAGGACATAGTGTCGGATCGGGGCCCCCAATTCATCTCCCGGGTATGGAAAGCATTTCACTCCCTCCTGGGTGTGGCCATCAGCCTGTCCTCCGGCTACCACCCGCAGTCCAACGGGCAGACGGAAAGGAAGGTTCAGGAGATCGGACGCTTCCTCCGTACCTTCTGTCACAGCCACCAGAACTCCTGGAACCAATTCCTGGGGTGGGCCGAGTACGCACAGAACTCCCTCCGTCAACCCACCACCGGACTCACACCCTTCCAGTGCGTACACGGCTACCAGCCACCCCTGTTTCCCTGGTCTGGAGAGCCCTCTGACGTTCCCGCGGTCGACTATTGGTTCCGGGAGAGCGAGAGGGTCTGGGACGCGGCCCATCACCAACTTCTACGGGCGCTCCGTAGACGCAGGACGGCAGCCGACCTTCGCCGTTCCGAGGCCCCCCAGTACCAACCCGGTCAGAAGGTCTGGCTGTCTACCCGGGACATCCGCCTGCGTCTACCCTGCCGGTTGTTTAGTCAACCATCCTATGTCACCCTTGAATGCAACACTGTATAACTGGTTTAGATTACAGTTTTTTTAGGAATGCTTGCATATCATCAGTTCATCTAGTCTGCTGAAAACTTTTCCATAAATGGACTTTGCTTTTCACTCCAGAGCTTTGTATTAAGGTATGTGGTGAAGCAGTAGAGTGCATTGTCTGAATCTGTGCCCTCACCAGTCTATCCTGATAAATACAGTACAATCTTCAGGCCACTTCACATTATACTCTTCCATCAGCCCATTTGTGTGGTCTCTGCAGCAAAAAACTCACTACTTCTGCTGTAAACAACCAGGAAGAAATGTTTCAAACTACAAAAAGGCCAGTGTTTTGTGCGAAATGCATGTGTTTGCAAGTTTTCATAGTTATACCATAACCCTCAAAAAAAAAAAAAAAAAGAATCACTATATAAAGTCTTGTTAGTGGAATATGCACAACCTCACCTGCATATAATATACATATATTGACACCAAAACACAGATTACTGTATTTAATGGTACTAGATTGGGAAAATCAATTTTTTCAGTAAAAGTAATGAGAAATCATGTACATACTTTTCAGTGCCCTATTTGAATGTATGCACAGTTTGTGCAGCAGGTCCCTGATGTTCCAAATATTCTCATTATATGGAGATACACTAAGTCTCTTTTTTTTTTTTTTTAAAGTAAACACCAGTGTAAGCAGCCCATATTCTCAGTTTTATGTTAATCACTTGCCTTGTCTGGTAATGCAAATGTTTGCTGAAGGCCAGAGTGAAAGAGCACCTCCCCAACAGCACACAGGAGGTGATCTGTGTCACATCGCGATGGCACAAATCATGCACAGAGAAATCAAAGATACAATCATGCCAATGGGTGAGAAGAAAGCCATCGCAGCATGACATTATACAGCCGTGCCCAGCAGTAGAGTTTGTTTCTGTCAATTAAAATGTACACATCTCAGAGCAGGAATGTAGATTTGAAGTGCTCTTCTAAAGGTCAGATCAGTTTGCCAAGTGAATCTGGGTCTAACTGATACACATTTAATTAGTGCATGTCTACATTTTCACTAATTCATTGGCAGCCTATTGGTGTCTGTATCCTTTATCTTGGACAGTATATACTGTACGTAATCATTCCTTTAAACTTCTAAAGCTAAACAGGTAAATACAATAGAGCTCTAAATGATATCCGGGGCTTTAACATGCAGTTTTCTTAATTAGGTGATTAACATTTTATCTCATATCTGTAACGTCCAGCTTTGCTTCTTTTTAAACGACAGAGGTAAGGATGTCTGCATCGGTATGACTTACATTCTCAAGACTGATGAGAGAAAATTTCGCTTTTATAGGGGTCATGACAGGGGTTTTATTATTTTAATATGCTCCTTGATATTTATATGAAAACAAAGAAGAGAAAAATGACTATTTTCAATCCTCATTCTGACTCTGGCTTGTCAGTAAACAGCCATGTTTATGGCTAATGTCATTGCATAGGAAATAGCATCAATGCCCTGTACTTCTGGTTCATTAGCCGCTGTGTAACGAGAAGAACAACGAAGTGCGGTAAACGGTGAAACTGTTTGCACTACAAACCAGTGTGTTCGAAATTAAGATAATACATTAAAACGATATGATGAGAAACACCGGTTTGCAACATCAAGCAGCAGAATGAGCTGTTTTGTACAGCTAAAAATAGCTGGAAGCAGATTAGACCGGAAGCCAGACACATTAACTTTACAAATGGCTGCGCCCACTCTTACAGGAAAAAAAATAGGTGGATCGCCATTTGTCAATGTCTTGCTCTAATGCCACTCATACGCAACTGTATTTGCCTGTGATGTCACAGATCCCACAATATCCAATTGAGCCATTTTAGAGCTTGGTTAAATGCACTGTTTATAATGAGGATGTTTAAAGCTGTTTTAATGATACAAATACCTCTTATATTAAAAGATCAAGGAAATTTAGATTTCTAATGTCAGGACCTCACAAATGAGGTGTTTTAGTGCTCTCATCATGTTGTGGATGTAAAGTCATCTACCCACTCATTAATCTTCAACAGCTCAGGCACTGGCAAAAGACGGTCATTACAACACTGTGTCGCCATTATTCAGCCATATGCTTATTTTTAGCCATATTCATAATTTTAACATTAAATGATCAGCTAGGATTTGACTGAAAACACTGGAAACTGGAAATGTAAACCAGTTTTCTGGCAAGACTTCCGCATTCAGGAAAATAGGATACTTAATTTGAACTAGAAATAAAAGTATGATTTCAGTCTACTTTTTTGTGTAATTATTAGAGTAATACTTTAAGAAAATTATACTCAAGTATAAAGTTTAAGCAATATACGTTATATTTACTTGAAAATGGAACGTAAATGTTTACTTCAATGTGTATTAAAAAATAAAACTAAATTGGCTAGAAGTGTAAAGCTTGTAAACTACAGTACAATTAGAAGTACATTGTTCACAGTTGCAATACAAAAGGAAGTTGTGTACTCTAAGTGAAAAGCCAATTTAGTCTCAATAAGTGTTGAAATAGCGGTACACTTACAAGCATACTACTAGCACATTGATGTATTACATTAAGTATACTTGAAATGTACTTTTTTTGTTTTTGTTTGGTAAGCTACTTTTATAGCTTATTAAAATTTTATTTTGTCAGAGAGAACCATTACTTTTTTCTTTTTCAGGTCAGATGGTGTAGTTATCACATCTAGCATCTCGCTAGCAGGGCCATGCTAATCAGCTTTAAACAACCTTCATATGCATTTGTTTTTCGACATTCGGCAAACAGTGCTGACAACCACGGATAATGAGAGCTCTTGCCATGCTGTTAATCTACTGAAAGTGTCATGACATATAGCCAAGGATGGTGATCCATACTCAGAATTCGTGTTTTGCTTTTAACCCATTAACCCATTGTTAGGCCACAACTTCATGACTTCATGACTTACTGATTCTATAGATCATAAAATATCAGCCCATGTAGCTCATGAATCTAATCTGAAGTGGCTTTCACCCAAGATGCCTCATCAGTTGTTCTCCCTAAAGGTCATGCCATTTGACAAACGGACTCTTCACCATCTAGACTTCATGTGATCAGGTGAGAAGTATAAAATGATCCTGTTCTTGAAATGTTTTTATTGACTGTTGCTCCATGCAGCTGCTGAGTCATTCGCATGAAAAGCGCTCCACGCAGCAGTTTCGTCACCTTTCATTCACTGAGGATGACACACTTTTGTCATCCACTACTTTGAGTTATCCATTCAAGGTCTGCTTTTCATTGTCAGACCCCTTACGTCAGATGTAGGCTTAGATGTTTAGGGGAACCAAAGTTCTGTAGAGTGAGAAGATCGATCTGTGTTGTATATTTGGCATTAAATCAAACGATTTATACCTTTCCAGATTTCCCTCACAGTTTGGCCTGCTTTCCACCCAGGAGGTTGTAGCCTTTTGAACTTTATCCAAGAGAAGATCGATAAGAACAACCAGGCCATTAAGTCATTATGTAGACTATATTGTTTACAGTAAATGGAAAGTTCTGCAGTATGTGTACATGTAATTTCTCCAGATCTTGCTGAACAAGAAGCCTAGCTTTACAACTACTCAGCTGGTTAGTTAAATACAACATAATCACTATCATCTTGTGCATGTGTTATATGTCCTTTATGCATTAAGTTTGGGATTCTGGTCAGTGTAGAAGCATTTATTTTGTGGAATCTTTCTGTCATCCTTAAAAGAGTAGAATGGCAATAAAATAAATTAGTGGTCATTATTTATATACAAAGCCAATTCCAAAAAAGTTGGGACACTGTACAAATTGTGAATAAAAACAGAATGCAATGATGTGGAAGTTTAAAATGTCAATATTTTATTCAGAATTCAACATGGATGACATATCAAATGTTTAAACTGAGAAAATGTGTCATTTTAAGGGAAAAATAAGTTGATTTTAAATTTCATGGCATCAACACATCTCAAAAAAGTTGGGACAAGGCCATGTTTACATCTGTGTGGCATCCCCTCTTCTTTTTATAACAGTCGGCAAACGTCTGGGGACTGAGGAGACAAGTTGCTCAAGTTTAGGAATAGGAATGTTGTCCCATTCTTGTCTAATACAGGCTTCTAGTTGCTCAACTGTCTTAGGTCTTCTTTGTCACATCTTCCTCTTTATATTGCGCCAAATCTTTTCTACGGGTGAAAGATCTGGACTGCAAGCTGGCCATTTCAGTACCCGGATCCTTCTTCTAGACAGACATGATGTTGTAATTGATGCAGAATGTGGTCTGGCATTCTCATGTTGAAAATGCAAGGTCTTCCCTGAAAGAGACGACGTCTGGATGGGAGCATATGTTGTTCTTGAACTTGGATATACCTTTCAGCATTGATGGTGGATTTCCAGATGTGTAAGCTGCCCATACCACACACACTCATGCAACCCCATACCACCAGAGATGCAGACTTCTGAACTGAGCGCTGATAACAACTTGGGTTGTCCTTGTCCTCTTTAGTCCTGATGACATGGCGTCCCAGTTTTCCAAAAAGAACTTAAGATTTTGATTTGTCTGACCACAGAACAGTTTTCCACTTTGACACAGTCCATTTTAAATGAGCCTTGGCCGAGAGAAAATGCCTGCGCTTCTGGATCATGTTTAGATTGGGTTTCTTTTTTGACCTTTAGAGTTTTAGCCGGCAACGACGAATGACACGGTGGATTGTGTTCACTGACAATGTTTTCTGGAAGTATTCCTGAGCCCATGTTGTGATTTTCATTACAGTAGCATTCCTGTATGTGATTGTGTGCCGTCTAAGGGCCCGAAGATCACGGGCATCCAGTATAGTTTTCCGGCCTTGACCCTTACGCATAGAGATTGTTCCAGATTCTCTGAATCTTTGGATGATATTATGCACTGTAAATGATGGTAACTTCAAACTCTTTGCAATTTTTCTCTGAGAAACTCCTTTCTGATATTGCTGCACTATTTTTCGCCGCAGCATTGGGGGAGTTGATGATCCTATGCCCATCTTGACTTCTGAGAGACACTGCCACTCTGAGAGGCTCTTTTTATACCCAATCTGTTGCCAATTGATCTAATAAGTTGCAAATTGGTCCTCCAGCTGTTCCTTATATGTACATTTAACTTTTCCAGCCTCTTAATGCTACCTGTCCCAACTTTTTTGGAATGTGTATTTGGCATGAAATTTCAAAATGTCTCACTTTCAACATTTGATATGTTATCTATATTTTATTGTGGATAAAATATAAGTTTATGAGATTTGTAAATTATTCCATTCCTTTTTACTCACAATTTGTACAGTGTCCCAACTTTTTTGGAATCGGGTTTGCATATATGCTGCATTTATTTGATCAAAAATACAGTAAAACAGTAATATTGCAAAATATTATTACAAATTTATTACACATTTAAAATAACAGTTTTCTGTTTTAATGTTTTAAAATGTAAAGTCTTCATTGTCACACAATCCTTCTGAAATTATTCCAAAATACAGATTTGATGCTCTAGACACAATATTTATTATCAATGTTGAAAACAGTTGTTCTACTTATTATTTGTGACCCTGTCTGTGAAATCCAGGCTAAAGTCTCAAAATCTAATTATGAGAGAACAAGCATCAAAGTTTGATTTCAGCCATTAATTTCACTGATTTCAATCTTTGACATGGCCTCAGTCAATATCAAAGACATAAAGGTTATATTTTCACAGAATGTTCTACGTCTTCATAAAGAATGATTTTATGTTGAAAACAGTAAATCACAAAAAATGACTTTAGCTGGGTTTTCACAGGCAGGGTTACATTTTTATGTGGAAACTGACATATTCTTCAATAAACAGAAAGTTCAAAATAACAATTTTCAAACAATGTAAAAGTCTTCACTGTCACTTTTGATCCATTTAATGCATCCTTGCTGAATAAAAATTTTGCAGACTCCAAATTTTTGGAATAGTAGTGTATTTTCTTTAAAGTTTTAATAGAGTTGAATGTCACTTACATTAAACACCAATGATTCTCTCAAGTGTTTCATAGCTAAACAACATGGTTAAGCACATTGGCAGCATATTAGATATTCAGTGTCTGTATTTTGCCATGTTACATATAATCTTTATTGATGTTGACCACATAATTTCAGTCGAATAATATATAGTTGGCTAAAAATGAAGTTGTAGCATTCCAAGAGTTTCTGACTGACAGGCTGATCTCACAAAGTGACTCATTGTGCCATTAAGGTAATATTCTCCAGGCAGAAATCATGAAAGCTCTGAAGAATAACAGCAGTTGTGTTGGAATCTAGCAATCATGCCTGCTTTGCTTTTGATTTTAGAAACTATGCTGTGGGGCCTGAAACAGTCCGCTTATCTTTGAGCATAATGATTCAAACGACTAAATTCTGCAAAAAGAAACCTTTCTAATGCTGTTTTGAGACTAGAATGTCACCTGGGTCAATTTCTCAATATGGTACCTTTTCAACTTCATGACACGTTGAAGAAAAAGTTGTTTGGATATGATTTTTTAACATTGCATCATGAGAAGGATGTGTTTATTGTTAAGAAAACAAACCTGGTTGAGTCACCGAGTTCTGGATTGTATCATCTAATAAACTGTGCACAAGTGGCAGCTCACTTGATCTTCCAACAGCTCTCCTTGACAGAATATTCAAGAAGTACATAAACTGTTTTTCACAGTTTTTTATTTTTTGGTTAGTGTGCAAGGGGACTCACTAAGCAATGTCTGCATAAAAAAAAAAAATCATTTTGGGAGAAAGTTCCACAGTCCATGTAATACGATGGATGTAGTATTTATATAGATGTAGTATGATATAAAATGATTTTTGCGTAGGGCTGGAAAAAGCACCACATACAGAGAATGACTCTAGTCATTTTTCACTGCAAGATACCTCATTATCTGTACACAGCCCATTCTTGCAGCTTTGTCAGTATTTATTGTTAATTGTTTGTATTTTTTTTCATCTATGACGCAGGAGTCATTCTTCATGAAAGCAATACACTGTTTCTTCTCCACACAGGGGACAAATAAACTACTTTACCTTTGATTTGTTCATGATACTGTATTAAATACGCCACATGAAATCTGTTCCAACAGCGAACATAACTGGTACATCACAGAAATGTACAAATGTAACAGCAAACATGCCAGCAACCAACTTTGCTGAGATTTCCTATCGTTGTTTTCTTGTTTTTGCTGCAGGCATCTTTAGTTTTCACAAAAGCTCTCCAATTCAATCACTCAGCTCTTTAAAAGCCACGCTGTAAATATTGCATTTCAAGCTAAGTAATATTTTAAGTACAGCAAACATTTTTTATCTGGGTCAGGATGCGGTGAAATGTTTTTGTGAGGTAAAAACAGAATAACAAACGTGACTACCATGCCTATTAAATTAGACTTAGAAATTAGATGGTTTATGTTTACATCTGTTTTGTAGCCTATGCACAGTAGGCCTACCTTAAATAATGTTATTAACTGTGGTTTGCCACATTCAGTAGTATGCTAGTATTAACAGATATGACTGATTAAGTTTTTTTTTTGTATACTGTTTTGGTCAAAATATGAGTTAATCACTATAGGTGGAAGCTTAAACATAATGTTAAAAAACACAAAAAAAAATAGCATGGAAGCATTACCATGGTATTTAAAGTACCTTAAACTTTAGAGAGAAGGCTTAAAGAGAACCATGTAAATTCCTTGATATAGGATAATTATTCAGCATTATTCAATATTGTAATATTCAACTCTTGATCCTCAGCCACATTTATACACATGGAAATTCATGACAAGTGTGACAAAACCAAGGATACAATAGTACACAACGCAGAGTCACGTTTTCTGAAGTAATGGCATGAACAGATGCTGAGTAAAATATACCATCTGATTTTGCAGTACATCCTTGACAATATGTCATGTCATCAATGATCCATTTGTTACCAATTTGGAAATATATTTGTTTACTCTTTTTTTTTTTTTCTCCAGACTGTAAAGGAATGATCATTTACTCCCCCTCAAGTCGTTTCAATCCCTTATGACTTTCTTTCATCTGGAACAGAAAAGAAGAAGAGAATCTTCATTAATTTCTCAAACCTTTCCGTAAACTATTAATCTCAATTGGTTTCAATCCTGAAACCTGAACTGTGATGCAACTTTTGAATCTTTTGATTTACAGAAAACAATAAGAATGTGGGAAATTACATGGGCAATATGCATATATGTTATCATATCATCCAGCAATAACAGTTTTCTGACATCAAGAGGCTTATCATGAAATATCTTCACCCTGTTGACAGATCTCTTCTCCCCTATTCAACACAGTGTCCACAAATAATTTTATATCTTAAATTCCAGGTGGGCAAACATGAAAATGTCAAGCGATGCAGATACGAAGAGGAAATGTGAAGCCAAGCTCATCTGTATACACTGTAAGTCTCCTAGCTCCTAAAAGAGGCCTCTTGTCAAAGAGACATCAGAGTGTATCATGGGGTTTGAACAATCCTTTTACCCAGCATGCCTTGCGATCATGAGATTTGTCTGTGAGCGACATGAATATTACGACTGTTGGGGCTGAGAATCGAAAGAATTCCACCAAAGTGCTTTTGCTTAAAGGGATAATTCACCAAAAAATGAAAATTTGATGTTTATCTGCTTACCACCAGGACATCCAAGATGTAGGTGACTTTGTTTTTTCAGTAGAACACAAAAGAAGATTTTTTAACACAGACCGTTGCAGTCTGTCAGTCTTATAATGGAGGTGAATGGAAATCACGGCTAAAACGTACAATAAAAAAAAAACAAAGACACAAAACGATAAGTCTGTGCAAGACACTGAAGAGTATTTATATAATTTTTTTTAACCTCTGATTCATGCAATGTGCAAACTGTTAGAACTCTCCTGACCATGTCCTGTCGTGCTTGTTCTCAGCAGCAGGTGCATGAGGTGTCTTCTTCTTCTTGCTTTATGGCAGATTGCAAACTTATAAGTATATTATTGCCACCTATCTCTCAATTGGACCATTGACACTCTATCTACAATCTCAATGGACCCTTTTCACAAGACTGTGATGACGTGTTTAACGGTCATCAGCATCGTAAATCCTCTAAAGTTTTTTTATATTTGTATAATGTATGCATATGCATAACACTATTCTTTATATATATTACCTTTGCATAAAAAAAAAAAACGTTAACGCTAATGCAAAGGTGTTTCTTATGCAGCATCTATGGGAGGAATGGTAAATTTGACATCGTTCTATCTTCTGACTGTCGTTATCAGTCTCTCTCAATTTTGTTCCCCTTTTTTGAAAGTCATGAAAACAGTATTGTGAAGTTTTTCTTTTGCTATTTGAGCAAATAGGAATGAAAAAATATATAGTTGTGGTACTCTCCCATTCACTGCTCCTCAAGTTTACCCAACTATGATGACTTCCTCTGCTGAGAAACCCGGAAATGTGAAGGTGCATTAGGAGTGTCAATGGTCCACTTGAGAGATAGGTGGCAGTAATACACTTATAAGTCTGCGATCCGCCGTAAAGTAAGAAGAAGCCTCCTCACGGCATGCTTTAGAACACATTCTTAGGAGAGTTCAAACAGTTTGGACATTGCTGAATCAGAGGAAAAAAACTATATAAATACTGTTCAATTTCTTGCACAGACTGATCGTTTTGTGTCTTTACACATCAATGTATCGTCACGAGCCGCAGGGTTTAATTTGGTTCTGTTTGTGTATATATTTTTTTGTTTTTTGTTTTATTGTATGTTTTAGCAGTGAATCCCATTCACCTCGATTATAAGACTGACAGACTGCAACGGTCTGCGTTAAAAAAAATCTTATTTTGTGTTCTGCTGAAGAAACAAAGGCACCTACATTTTGGATGCCCTGGGGGTAAGCAAACAAAGATCAAATTTTCATTTTTGGGTGAACTATTCCTTTAAATGAAATACATGCATGTATAAGGGCCTTAAATGCATTAAGATGTGCTAGACTGACTGGGCTGAAAATAACTCATGCATTCTCGAGAGCACTTGGCTGTAACTACTGAAGCATTTATGCGAGTTCACATCTCTCAAAGATTTCGAATAGGGGCTCAATTCCTTCTGAAAGGAGTCAGAGATTCGAAAGGGATGAATTCGCTGGTACTCTGCCTGTGTGGCTGCAAAAGAAGTGCCAAGAACCATGTCCATAAGTAAGCTTCTGAGCTGATGAGGTTCTGGCCAAGGGAGAGGCCTTTTATAGAGTCTTGAGACAAAAGGAGGCAGAGAGAGACAGAGATAGAGAGAGATTGAGGAGGGTGGGTGGGAGGTTAAGACGACCATGAGCTGATTCTCTTGGTTATCTGGCAATCCAGATCTGGAGACTTCTCAAAAAATTCTAAAAAGCTTTTGAGAATTCTAAATTCTCAAAAGCCTCCAGTTCTCTCTTGGTTGGTCAGTCAAGTTTTACTGTATCTTTATTTGGTTAAACATAAGATTTAGTTTCCATTATTTTTTAAAGAAGATTTTCAAAACTGGTATGTAAAAGTGCAATTAATATAGTCTATATTTATCTGTAAAGAAGTAATTATTATGTCTGAATAATGTTTAAAATCACAAGATTATATAGACTCACAAGATGATGACTAAGGTCATATTAGAAGCCTAAGATGTTTTATTTAAAATACTGTACACTCTTAAAAATAAAGGTTCTAAAAGGAACCACAGAAGAAAAAAATCATTTATATATATATATATATATATATATATATATATATATATATTTACTATAAATAACCCTTTGAGCAATAAAAAGATACCATGGATTCCATGCATTTTTATGCAGTTTAATGCTTGCTTTTTCAAATGGGGTCAGAAATACTGTAGCATCCCAGCACATGAATGACCAAGTGAAGTTGTATTTACTAGCAGGGAAACTTGAATTCTAGCTGATACAAGCTGTGACATTTGAAGGGGCATCTCAGTTTCAAACACTGCAGAAAGACTTATCTATAATATAGAAAACCTAATATAGGCCTATCTGTAGAGATTTGTGAGTGGAAAGCAAGTGTGCAGTGAATTCTAATAAAGTTTTGGAAGTTTTAAATTTCACATTCTGTATTGTAGCTCTCTTGGTGATACTGGTAGAATAACCGGTGGCTGGAATGTCCTCTCAGATAATCAGATTCAAGGAGCAGAGGTAGCTTCTTTATAAATTGCTCTTTAAAACAATTAAAACATGACCTATTAATTAAATAGAAATTAAATGGAACTTTCTAAGGCAGTTATAATGGGAAAAAATGTGTAGTGTCATTTCTGTAATGGAATTGCAAAAATAATAAGTGTTTGCAAACATGTTTCCACTATACCTCTTACCCAGACTCATGCCATTGGTTGAGCCATTGTTGTTGTTGTGGCCTGGACAGGATATTTCCAAACTTTTTGGACATATCAACCTACAAACGGAGTCTATATTGTTTTCTCAGCATATTAACTTCGGATAAAAATGACACACATTTCAAAGTAATAAGGTAAAAATCAAAAACGGACACACATCAGCTTTAACAGAAAAATAACTTTTAAAAGAAAGAGTAGTGTGTCCTTTAATTTATTCGCCTTTTTTTAAGCTTTCTATTTAGTTTTATTTTTCCATTTTTCCAAAGTTAAACATACCACTCAAAAAGATCCAGTGAAATAATTTGTTCTTTACTGAGTGGTTAGGACATTAGACTAATTGATTCAAGAGGAATTCACAAATTTAAATTTATGGACACATGTTCCATTTTCATTAAACTTTTGCCACAGTTGGTGGTAGTTCTCTCAAATAATTAATGGTCTTAAACAAAAGTATTGCACTCTATTCAGTGTGTTTCAAGAGCATTGTATGAGATGTGTCTTCACGCTCGTCTATGTGTGCGTAGGTGTATGTACAGCTTGCTTAATGGCTGTGCTGAGGAAATGGAGGTATAGTGCAGCGTGCACGGAGGGGAACATACAGTATAATTATAGTGCTAGTGGTCAGGCAATTGCCTCCGTAGGTGTAGTCAAGAGGAACTGATGATAACACCTTAACATAAGCTGTCTGCTTAGTGGATACCTTGTTTCTGACCTTAAAACTCACTTTAATCTTTAGGAATTTGGCAAAGTTCCTTGAATATAGTGGCTTAATTTTGTGGCTGAAAATGAAAAGAATAATTCATTCAAATAAATTACACTTAGTTCCAAACCTGTATGAATTTTTTTTTTGTGTAGAACAAAAAAGGAGATATTTAGCAGAATGTTCATGCTGCTGTCTTCCATACTATAAAACTGACTAATGAACAGAGCTTGTCAAGCAAAAAAAATAAAATAAAATATAAAAATACCCGGAGAGCATTTAAAAGTATACAACTCATTCAGTTCTGTAAGTAATTCAAAATCTTTTCATATACAGGACATTTTATGTGCTTTACAGCCAAATTAAAGGTTATCTGTCTGTTTTTCACACAAAGCTATTTTACAACTTCAAAAGACTCTGAATATGTTGCATGAGTCTTGCATGATACTAGTGTTTCCCCCTCATTTTGCCATCTTTTTGGAGCTGAGTGGATGTTCTTGTATTGAAAAGAACACCCAGCCTAACATCTCAATTTGTGCTGTACAGAAGAAATAAAAATTTGACAAGTTTCATGTGAGCAAATGCGTGAACTATTCCTTTGAAAATGCTTCCATTCCCCACCAGTCAAACACGGAGAGGCCAACATCTTGCCTTGACTTTAAAAAGTAGCCAAGTTAGTATCATCAGAGGAATCCATTATCTGCTCCATCTCTTGCTGCAAGGCATATTTAATTGAAAGGAAAAAGGCAGAGGAGGGAATGAGTCAGGTATTTTTCACTCCTTTTGCTCCTCCCTCCATACACACACTCACTTTTCAATCTGTTTTCCCCTCAGCATCGTGAGCAGGGGATCACTTCGACGGTGAGATGTGGGTGGATGTGTCTGTGTTTGCGCTCACAGAGTCTGCGTGGTGTCACCGAGGTTCTGGAATCCGCCTCAGCACTGGGGAGGGCTGGAAAAGATGGGGAGGGAGGGAGGGAGGGAAACATGCTGGCAGGCTCTTCACAGACAGCTGCAGACTAGTGGGCGACGCGGAGAGAGTGTCCTAAACCTGTGCCAACGGAAGGGAGAAAAAAACAGGATGGTGAAACAGAGTAAAACTGATCTATGCACAGATGCACACTTCACTTGCTTTAAGGCTTCACATCAAATCTATTAAATTTTTTAAAATGTAACTTATCTTGTTACATTTAGGGAAAATATAATGGCATTTGTATAATGGCAAAAATTGCAGTCAGACTGTATATTTTATATAGCTTGTGCAATGTTGATTTGAACATTGAAATTTTTTTGATAACCACCATAATAATTAGCTTTAATCATTAAATGTGTTTTTTTTTCAGTGCCCGTGGCCATTAGAGATTAGAGATAGACACAGATGGTGCACAAAACACAAAACCACATAGATGTAACACACATGACACCACAATAAACAAACTACGTGAACATAAAATACCCCAGAACCTCGATTAACAGTACCAGTGATTCTAAAACCAAGGTACACAAATGGGCATTATTGAAAAAAGCACTAACATTGAATTGACTGATTGATTAATGAACTGGTTGAGTTAACATTAAATGTGAAAAAGTGTTTATGTTCCCTCCCTTCGGAACAGAATGAGGAGTTTACTAAAATTTTTGTGAACTACGAAAAGAAGAAGAAAAAAAAAACCTTCTGAACTGGTAAAAGTGAAGATACTTAAAGCTAGGGTATGCTTTCCTTTTTTTTCAGAAACACACACACACATCTGGTTTGTAAGGCTCATCTAATGTTTGTTCAATCATTGCATTTGGTCCGAATATAATGATAGGATGTCCTACCTGCCTGTCAACTTTTATATACATTCAACACCCTCATGTCGTCCCAAACCCATGAGACCTTTGTTCATCTTCAGAACACAAATTAAGATATTTTTGATGAAATCCGAGAGCTTTCTGACCCCCCATCTCAGCAAGTTTCCTACCAGGACATTGTTAAAACAGTCCATGTGACATCAGTGGTTCTACATTATTTTAGGAAGCCATGAGAATAATTTTTGTGAGCAAAGAAAAATAAAATAATGACTCATGATATACTGTATATAAATGTGAAAATGTAAAGTAACAATAAATATGTTAATATACATGAAGGATACCTTACAGTTAACAGTTATAATTTGTTTTAACTGTAGCATTTAACAGTATTTTTTTCTGTTTTATATATATATATATATATATATATATATATAAATATATATATATATATATATATATATATATATATATATATATATATATATATATATATATATATATATATATATATATATATATATATATATATATATATATATATAACAGAAAAAAACATGTAATTAAGAAAAAATTATATATAAACAAAATGATGTAATTTAACATCAATGATTTACACAATTGCTCTATTTGATAAGTACATCCTGTACACACAGGCAACCAAGCATGTGTGTGTTTGCTCTGACACACTCAGCCAATTCCAGCTTGATTCCTTAGGCCTAATTGAACAGCGCAACAGCATGGAGGATGTTTAATGAGCAAAGAAATCAGGTCGTTACAATATGGCCATGATACAGAGGAGGCTATATTCTGCTGTATGTTTATATTATCGATACTGATTCATAAATTTGTCCTAGGACAGCAGAGATAGTAAATTTTCTATGTGCCACAGGTGCAGTGATAGATCTGATAGATCCTCCGCAGGTAGATGGCAACGTGCCAGTGCAGAGGTGAAAGGATTGTTGACTGCATAAGCGAGTGCTCTGGCAAGAAGTCAAAGGCGTCTGTGGTTTAGCAGGCCTGCTGCCAGCCTGGCAAATTAATGCCTTATTCCCATGCATGCATTGCGTTCAAATGCATTTGAGCCTCACATATACCCTGAACACAATTCAGCCCCTTCTTTCAAAGTGATTCCTGTCTTCTCAAACCCTATAATGTGCCATTGTGTGGAGCATAATGCCACTGACTGCTGACCAGACAGCAAGAGTGATTCCAGAAAATGCTATCACACCCTGATAAGCTATTCAGCTAAGAGTAGCCAGTCGTCAAATCGTTCCCTGGGGCGTCAGTGGATACAAAAGTGACAATGCAGAGACTGGAGGGACTCTGGAGAAGATAAAAAAGTGCCTTTCATCTGGCTCTGAATATAGATGGGTAAAACAAATGCATGCTATATTTGTGAGCCAAATACTCATAGACATAAAGGGAGGCCAGAAATTTCATCTTTAGCTGACGGACAAGGAGCAAACTGGTAAAAATGACCCAAGTCTTGTGCATAGCCACTTAGCCAATTTTAATTATGCATGCCATGCGTCCACTGTCCAAATAACCCTGTGCGCTTGTTCCTTGTAAGTGTACCAAGCACTATTTACAGCTGTGAAGTAGGGTGGCCCTTAGGGATTGGGCTGTGGATGGCTGGAGTAACCTCAAAGTACACAAGTCAGGCATTGCACTCTGCCTCCATACTGCTGCAAATAAGAGCCCTCCATTCTAGAGTCTGGGGAGAAAAGAGGCATGTCACTGCTGGCAGAGGAGATGTAGCTCTTTTGTTGGGCTTTTAGAGTAGGTGGTGTGTTTATCCCAGCAGTCAAGACAAAAGCTGCTACTGTGAGGTCACCGCGCATGTTGCATGAGTCTATATATGTTTTTGAGATGTATGTGTGTTTCAGATGTATTTTGTGTATGTGTGTTTTTACATGCCTGAGTGTAAATAAATGCAATACTGTGGCTGGTCTACGTTAGAGATGGTTTTCTCCTTCATAGAGCTGTACTGGAACTACACAGGCATCTGGTTGAGTCATGCAAGTGCTACATTTAAGTTCCTTGGCCTTCTGGACAAGACTGCTGCTAGAAATAAATTCTGAAGATGTTTTTCTGCTCGCAGATGTCCCACTCACTGGTGCAGTGGTGTTAGGATGATGAATTTATTTCTTTAGGGCGGTCTCATTTTCTAAATTCATGCAAATTTTGAGTTAGTAAACAAATGAACAAATTATGATCATCAGAGCAGGGGCCCGTTCTTCGTACGTCGCTAACTCAGTTAGCTGGATTTGAATGTTGACGATTTGGCATGATCTTGGATCATTTGGTTCTTCGAAGCTCATCCCGGAGCTGCTGTCATAGCAACAGGTCCGTAAGCTTAAACCTGCTCGGGAGCAGGCTTATTTCATGTAAACAGGATTAGATAGCATCTTTTCAAGCAGAACTGATACTCAAAATGTGTCTGCTACCCAGAGGTGGGTAGTAACGAGTTACATTTACTTCGTTACATTTACTTGAGTAAGTATTTGGGGTAACTAATACTTTTCGGAGTATATTTAAAGATGGGTACTTTATACTCTTACTTGAGTAAATTTTTTGGGGAAAATCTGTACTTTTACTTCGTTACTGTGGGCGACGCTCCTCTCGTTACTTTATCTTAATGCAATAAATGTTATAAATGCTTCAGTTTATTCCAAACGCGCCGTCTACTTTTCTCTGGGCAATGAGCGATGCCCATTCGCGAATGATTCATTCTTTTGAGTCAATTCTGTTCAAAGGCTTGATCAAACCAATTGGCAAACGAGTGAATTGGTTCATGAATCAGTTTGAATGAGTCGTTCAGTTCCCTGCCGCACGCGCTGAGCGTCTGAAGTGGTTCACTCGGAGTTGTAACGTTTAAGAACATCAGCAGCGTTGAAAACGTGGCTGTGCAACTGAACTGAATTGAAAGCAAATCTGCAAAGGCTATTATTTGCTAGCGATGGAGATCCTTATTAGATGAACACCGCGTGTGCTGTCTACTGTTTAACAGGTAATAACTTGGGCTACATTCGATTACAGTACACGCTACCACTGTGACATTAGTTTGTTGTACGTGTGTGGCTTATTACAGAGGGGAGTCAAGTTGAATGCAGCTTCCAAAAGACAAAAAATAGCCGATTAAGATTTTATTAATTTTAATACAATCACACCGTTGCGAGTAGGCTACGTTCAGCAAGTCATACCATCAGCTGCTAAATTCAGATCTGTGATTGCTTGCTGGCGCTGAGCCAGAGATAGATGCGTTTTTACAGCGCTGCGCATTATAATCAATCACACATTATTCTTTTGAGCTTATTAAAGCATTGGCCAATCAGAGGCATTCAGATGAGTCATCGCTAAAATGCCGGTTCTTCCTTCACTCGCTCGCTGACTGAATACCTCTTTCTGGCAAATTCTGTGATATTGATTTCACAGTGTTAACAGTTTCAGTGATTTTAATAGGAGTTTCTGAGAGTGATTGAAAAAATCTAGACTGTCAGTGGAAATGATCTTTAATAATGTAAATGTTATTTGCTCTCTTTCTGAACAATGAAAGATTAGTAGCAATATTTATATCACATTAACTTTCAATGTTAAATTCACATTTAATATAAAGTCAGTCGTATTAAAAATATGTTATGCATGATACCTATATCTGTTACTTAAGTAAACAGACAGGGTTTTATAATAAATTACATAAATTGGAGTAAAGGCTGATTAAATATATACATTTATACACGCACACATACATTACATACATTTTATCTATATAAAAATAGGCTCAGTATATATGACCCAAAGTAACTAGTAACTAACTACTTGAGTAGATTTTTTATCCGATACTCTTTTACTCTTACTCAAGTAACTATTCAAGACTAGTACTTTTACTTTTACTTGAGTAAATATTTATAGAAGTACTTTTACTTTTACTTGAGTACAGTTTTTGGGTACTCTACCCACCTCTGCTGCTACCACCGCTACTTTATTACAAGAGTATCCTACTGATCCAGGGACAATAATTTAAAATAATAATCATTTAGAAAAATTATATAAAAATAATATAAAAATGCTGTGTAGTCCATAACAGCCTACTATAGACGCAGCCAGTTTTACTCACGGAAATATTTATTCGTCATAAAATCATTTCTTCATAATTGTATTAGAGTCTTGCACACATGCTATAGAGATAATAGAGTCTTGCATTATTTTGAGTGATGACTGCTATTATAAGAGTGGCTTGATGGAGCACAGGAGATGTAGATAACATGATCTTGACCCTTAAGAAACTTTCATTAATGATGTCACGTAACAAATCTGTCAAAATATAAAATTAAATTAATAGCTAATTGCTACATTGAAATAAAAATGTAAAGACTGCACAGCTATTATTATTAAATAATTGGGAATTATGTCAAAAATAAAAAATAAAATAAAAACAGTGCATATTTCATTTATCTATTATAACATTTATGTAGTTTTGTTTGCTTGGCTGTTGCCTTATAAAAGTCCAGAAATTTGTCAAGTTTTTCGTCAGGTGTCGTTTTTAATTATATGATGTCATTACGTTGCCGTCTTGCCGCCAGCCAATCGCTGCACTGCTGATCATGGTTTCGAGTATCGATACATAACCCCTTTTAAACCAAACCATGAATGCACAATTATGTCAGATAACTCTATCCAGCCATACTTATCATCAACAACAGGTGCGTTCGAGAAACCTAATTAGACAGATGTGTCATTTGATCTCGGGTGTAATAAGCAACGTATGAAGAATGGGCCCCAGAAGTTTGCCATTGTTAGGATAAAGCATACATCTTATGGTAAAAGTATAAGGTCAAATTGGTTACTATTATTTAATGCATGACATATTATGAATGAACAATAAAAATGTTTTAACATGTTTATCTATTAAGTTAATACTGACTTCTAAATATTATTATTGTTCACTGTTAATTCATAATATAAAAACATAATGTAAATACTGTATATATTTGTAAATTTTAAATTGAATATTAATCTAGATTATGGAACGCTTAGTTAATTGTTTCATGTTAAAAAATAAATCAATATTGTCATTATTTTCATACAATTTTTGCATGTAGGATAAAAAACATTATTTTTACAATATAATTATTATAATATCACTATTCTTATAAGAATACTTTTTTGTTAGTGTTTTTTGTATTATTTGTATCATTATTACTGCTAATATTTCAAACATTTACTTCATAACAAATTTATTTTATATTATTGTATTAAATTGTTATTAAAATAATAATGATTCATATTTACAAAACAAAACACTTTCAGAATGTATTATTATTTCTGATTTGTATTTACAAACAAACAAAACACCAATAACTATAATAATAATAATAATAATAATAATAATAATACATTTAAATATAATGTTTTAAATAATGTGAATTATTATTATTATTATTATTATTATTATACGCTGAGCACAATCCAGCACCTTATTTCAAAGTGCTTCCAGTCTTGTCAAACCCTCTAATGTGCCAAGTCAATATTATGAATAAACAATAAACAATATTTTAACATGCTTTTTTAAATCTATTAATGTTGTTCATTGTTAATTCATAATATAAAAACATAATGTAAATAATGTATATATTTGTATATTTTATACAAATATTAATATTTTTTTTATATAAAAAATATTATTTTATATAAATATTAAAATAATGTATTTAATTATTATTATTATTATTATTATTATTATTATTATTAATCCTTTTTACATAATAGCAATTGAGCTATCGGTAAGTCCCACTTCCCTTAGTTACCGTTGCTGTCTAACAATGACAGCTGGCAGTATTAAAACCTTGTCCCAAGATGTTTTTAATTTTTTTTTGGACACAGAAGGACCACTACTTTTTGAGGAGCATTCAAGTGTGACTTAAATATGTTATGGAGGGTACCTTCAGGTGCAGCTTCTGTGCAACCTGTGAAATAATGAAATATAAAAACTGAATTATGTTATCTAACTTCCTATCTTATGTCTTATGTGTATAGTCAGTGTTAGCAAATATTGAGTGGTGTTTGCAAAAGCATTATTACAATTGCTCATACTTAGGGCTAGGGATTTGAACTCATTACATTTATCCAAACTGACTTACAAATGGGGAACATCACAAGCAATTTATCACACCAGAGCAAGCAACTCTTGTAGTCCCACAATGGCAAGTTTCAAGAGTAAACTATAATAGTTCAGAAGTACAAATGCAGACAAGGGAAAGAGATGGCAAAGAAGAGTTGTTTTAGATCATTTGTTTATAGAAAGTGTGTTTGATTGTGAATGTGGCTTATGTTAAGTGCTTGTACAAATGCTTCTTGAAGCTTTTGAGTGGAAGTTTGGAAGCTCTACCAACTATGCTTTCTAGTAACCAAATTCTAGAAACTGCGTGTATTTCCTCAGATGTTTACTTGTTCATTTTTATTAAACAGTGAAATGGCTGCAAGCATAAGCTTCACCAATTTACCAAAGAGATGTGTACTTAACTGTCTCAAAGGAAGCACAGTCTGTGCCAACCTCGGCCAGTGTCACTGCATATTCAGATCTATGCAAATGTAACTCCTACGTAATGAACTGCTGTTGCCACAGACAGAGCAGCATGTTTATGTAAATGATGGGACATCACACACTTCAAAAGACCGCTAAGGTTTCTTTCCTACTGTTAGACTCAAATGTGCTTTTACAATTCTGCTGATGTCGAGGAATGCTGCGCCGCTTAAACTCACAGGGAACGTTACATATTCACCGACTTGCATTGCTTTGTAAAATTTATACCGGCTGTCATATTGTTGCATTATTCATGAGACACTGAAATTTAGAGGGAGGAGCAAGACAAAACACTCATCAAAGACAAGCCACATTTTTTCACATTCTTAGCATTTTCTGAGAAGAAAAGTCTGTAAATTAGATAATTGTGAGGAAAAAAGTTGCATTTAAAATTTTCTTTTACAAAATCTGAGTTTATATCACACAGTTTTGAATTTATATCTTACAATTCTGACTACTTTATGCAATTCTGAAGAACGTTCTGATTTGTGAGATATAATGTCAGTTTGTGTCTTACAATTATAACTTTTCGTCTCAAAAACAGAGTTTATATCTCACAATTTTTTTTTAAATGCAGTTCCGAGAAATTGTATAATGAGATATACTAACCTCAGAATTGAGAGAAATTTATTTGAATTTGAGAAGAAAAGTTTGAATTATGAGATATAAACAGAAATTTCGAAACTTTATAACTCGCAATTGCGAGATATAAATCCCACAATTCAGAATTGTGAGATATAAACTCACAATTCCAAGATGTGAACTCACAATTCTGACAAGAAAAGGCTGAAACTGCACAACTGCAAGAAAAAAGTCAGAATTGTGAAACTGATATTAACTTTAGTATATCTCCGTTCTGACTTTTCTTCTGATAAATGCAAGTTTAGATGGAGATTTTTTTTTTCCTCACAATTTTGAGAATGTCACAATCTGTTTTATCAAAAAAATCTGAAATTTAAAATAAACATCCATATACATATAAGACACACACAAACTGTTACATAAACAGACTTAGACCGCAGTCATTCATGGAATGTAATTTTGGGTCTCATATTTTAAACACACTAATCCCCTAAACATGGATTTGCATAATCCAATTTTGACAATAACACCAGAGAATAAAAAAGAAAAGAAAAAAAGAAATGGAATAATAACATTTACATTTCACTTTCCCATTCAAGTCGAAAGTCACATTTTCCAGTGGCGATGTATGGAAATAGTAGCAATTGCCCTACAAAGAAACATCATGGAGGGCCCATATGGCATGAAAATCTGTAATCAATGAGCACTTCATACCACTAAAGGCAATCATCCACATCTGCTGTGAAGGAAAAATGTTGAACCACTTAAACAAATGGTCTGCCACTGCTACTACGGCGCTTAAATCATGCATTTGAAAAAAACTGGACCTAATAGTGTCTCATCTTTCTGACATTGCCCAAACAAAAGGAGAACTGCTGCAGGCATCTGTCCATAGTCCAGATGTTAAGATGGATCTGCCATATTCAGGGGTGGCAGATGCTCCATTATATCGACTGCCACTAAACATTTCCTCTTCAGAATTATAACTAGCCTCCTCTTTCTCCTCGCCATCTAATAGGCTTAGCAAATAAATGGGGGATTTGAATAAATCACAACCAATAACTCACCTAACAGCCTGTTTTCTCCTCTCCCCAAAACCCATTTATGGACATTAGAGTCTGCTCTCTATAATATTGACAGCTACTTAAAATATTTAGCCTCAGTTTAGACAGCTCAGCCCAAATATAATAGAATCCCATATTCATGCTTTGTAGACTGATTGTAGGTGAATGGGCAATTTGCAGTGTCTATGTGTATCTTCTTCTCTCCAGATTGGCATCACATTTAATCAGTCAGATTCATCTGTTCTGTCATTCTGCTTTACAAAATAGGTTCACCGAGATTTCCAATCAGTGCAACTCTGATTCAAGCTGAATAGTTGCTGTGTAATATGTGCATATCCTAAAATGCCTCCTTTGATCACTTGATTGTAAAATGCATGTAAATACATGTAAAAATGCATACAAAAAATATATAATTTTAGATGTTTGCTCAGTTTACTTAAATAAAATAAGCTAAAACAACATAAATCTTTAGTTAAAAAAATAAAACTTTCATTGTCATTTGCACTCAATTTTATTATGTTAAATGAAATTACATTTGTAAAATGTTAACTTAATTTGTGTTGGGCCTACATGAATCATTTACGTTGCATTGACTGAAACTGCAGTGGATTTCTAGTTCCCAGCATGCTTTGCATAGGGATGGATCATGAGAATAAATGTTGTAATTAAGTGCTGTTTAATGTTTTTTGGTAAAGGGAAAGACATATTTAAGTCTGTTTTTTAGTTATTTTTTACATTTTATGTCCACTTTATGGTTAGGCTATAGGTCACATGAGCTGTAACTGTGCTAATGCCATGAGAACATTTTTACTTGATCACTGAGTCCAAACAGCTGATAAAAACATGAAATAATCAAAAAGTAATCTTAACAAATCCATCAGTAAGAGTTTAATTAAAACTTTAAATCGTTGCTTCTTTAAAATTTAAAGCTTAGCTTCTGGACAAAATATAATCCATTATCAAGAATAACAATTTCTCCAATAAAAAAAAATAAAAGTAATTTCATCTGAATCAGGGGGAAATATGCAGAGATCGAGCACTGTTTAAAAATTAATACTTCTTGGGAAATATTTCTTATTATTTTGATGTGAGAGAACAAAAAAGGGACTTATATTATGGACTTATATTTTGGCCAGGAGCTAAGGTTTAAAGCTGAAACATCTTAATGATGAATATGTTTCTTACAAATTGTAATTATCAGTTGCTTGGACTCTCATTCTGATGGCACCCATTTACTGCAGAAGATCCCTTGGTGAGCAAGTCATGTAAAGCTACATTTCTCCAAATTGGCAAGTTTTACTTGCACTTAACAATATGCAATTAACCTACACTTACTACCATGACCAGAAGGTATTTAGCAGTAAAGCTCTTCCTTTCATTACTAATCAGCTGGAATTCATTAGCACAGATACAAATTACAGGTCTGATAACCCTCCTAACATAAACATAGCTTCAGCTGTTTTGATTTGTGAAAGCAAATCTACATTTCAATAAGGCAAAAATTTGTCTGACTCAAGGCACTTCTTATTTTATGGTAAACATAGACTTTGCAACATTTGCAGTGTTTCATATAACTTACTGAGGGATCAATTTGCACCCATTATCTTACCTATGATTGACTACTACCTACTACATGAATAGCAAGCATTTAACCTCGCAACGTCACATCACCCTGCCCACTCTAATAAGCAGTCAGCTCTGACAGCCCCATCCATGCAGCTGTGCGGACCGGTGATCCTCAGCAGGTACACACACACAAAAGCCTGGCCACTCTGTGGGTAATGCACCAGATCACCAGCACCTCTCTACCAAGGAATGCCCACTCAGTGCCTGCATGCTTCTTTATGAGTGCTGCAGAGAGCTGGGGAACTTCAGCCTCCACAATGCATCCATCCTGTGCCAGACACTTAGGCAGCAGCCCACAGCTCCCTGCTGCCCCCTTCTTCAAGTACTGCCTCCAAAGTGTCAAGGTTACAAAGAAAAAAAGAATGGCTGTCAATCATACCTCAAAAGGTTTACCAAACTTAAATTGTGACTGAGTGCATTTGGAGGATGTGGTGGATAGGTGCTGTTCCCAAGAGTGCA
Source organism: Carassius carassius (assembly GCF_963082965.1). Taxonomy (NCBI): domain Eukaryota; kingdom Metazoa; phylum Chordata; class Actinopteri; order Cypriniformes; family Cyprinidae; genus Carassius; species Carassius carassius. The sequence goes on along the minus strand of NC_081755.1, from coordinate 38,925,422 downwards.
GGAAGTCAATATGCAAAGATGCCAGCCTAGTTTATCTTTCTTTCTCCTTCCACTCCCCATGATTCCCGCAAGAAACGGTTAAAATTATATTTGAGATTTCTGCCTATATGTGTAGACAATGGATGGGAATTTAGTGATTCCTATAAATGATTATATTTCAACAGTGGTTCCATTAAGGATTCTTGTATATAAATTAAGTAGGAAAAACTAAAATCATGCCAAATTATGAGATCATTGAGATTAGTTAGAACAATAGAAATGCATTTAATGAAAAGATGTGGGTTTGAACCCTTTTATTTATGTTCCTTGCAATTCAACAACTGGTCCTGTCTACAAAGTAGGCTCATTCTTTCACAAACCGTATCTATTTTTAACTGAACGTTGTGTTGTCAGTCAGAAGGTGCACTGATGACAGTGTCACGGAGCCTTAAAGTAGCTACAACATAACAGTTTATGACGGAAGTAATAGCCTACAGTTTACATTCAGTCACTGTGGCAGATTAATTCAATAACCACCCCGATTGAGTCATAGGCGTTTTTTAACCACCAAAAGAACCAGCTCATAGGAGTCGTTCATTCGATAATTGGACAAGACCGTCTCCCAAGAGTCATTCGTATGACGATTGCACTGCGCTGTTTCTGATTAACTATAAAGAAGCAGTCCTTATTCTGAGACATTCGTTATAAAAAACGAGCAATGCTTGTCGCGCTGTAGAGTTATTTAGTAGACGCGCCGTTGGAAAGCAGTGCATATTTTAGTAGGGTGCTCCATATATTGCCGTTAGAGAATCGTGAACCGATTGTCTGTATAAAATAATTCGGTACCGAAATTTTAAAAATGGGTTCCCAGTAGCCTTCACAGAAGGTATAGTTGTAGCTTTAAGGAATAAAATGAGCTAAATATTCCTCCCTCGACCAGCAGCGTGAATTTAATTGCATTGCCAAAGCTTTTGTTCTACACTGACTACAGTATGCTCTCCCCGCGCTGCTTTAAGTAGATTTACAAATCCCTAAATAACTCGCAAGTTGCTTACTGCATACAGGGATAGTATTTTAACATCTCACATTCTGAACCAAACAGTTCTCTCACGTGGCACACAGCCCTATTTAGTGTCGAACCCAACACCAATTATAGCCTCGCAGTAACCTACAATCTTATTATGAGATTTAACCTTGCCCCAACTGGACTTGTGGATGAGCAGTGCTAAAGTCCCGCTTCTCAACTCAACTAAAAAATGACTGGAAACAGCTATAAGGCGCTGTCGCTCGTTTTATGACTGACAAAACTACTCTGCCATGTCTCACTCTGTGCGGAATAAATAAAGGCTCTCCCTTGAATTAATCGCTCGCTCTTTAATGGATCTTTGAGGATCGCGCTTGACGCAGTGAGGAGCTGCAGCTCTCTTTATTCAGAGGCCAAGAGGAACCTTGTGTGTGTGCTCGCGTGAATTTTTTTTAACCCTTGTCCGATATCTACTGCCTCTTAGAAAATGTCAAGTGGGTACATGGTGACATAGGGACCCCGGTTTGGTTACGGAGAGACTCTTGCTTCGCTCTGCGAAAGAGGTAAGTGAGAAATGCTTTGGAATGTCGCATCTACGTCGCTTCTAACGTTGGTTTTGTCGGACGAGAAATGAAAGGAGCGCAAGTGTAGTCTGAGACATGTAAGTTATCCATGTGGCTTTCTTCGCGTATTTGCAACAAATGCCTCGACGTGACTTGTCTAACTTATAAATGCATCCTCTAATGTGTTGAGTTTGACAGTGAAACCTACACGGACTCTAAATGAACATTAATTCGCTTCGTTTTGCACTAAGGCTTGAGTGTATGTCGGCGTACACGCGAGTTGTGAGCTTGTTTCTTTTAGAATCATTTGACATTCTGCACGGAATTATTGGACAAATACTGACGTGATGCTTTTGAGCGGCAATATAAGGAATTCTAAGATACATTCAGCAAGTGAACACTTAATGCCTGCTAGTTTAGGGCTTTTTGAACTCCAAAGCGTCTCGCTTAGAAATGTTACAGGCACTAATATCTCGTGCTTTTGGTAACATCTACACAATGTCGCAAATCATTTCAGGACCCTGGACAGCAGACAGCTTTGGTTTGCCGCTAGAGTTCGCCTTCAGCCGTAAAACTGACAACTGATAGCCCCTTTTAGTCCTCGATCAGTAGATTTTAGTGAATCTCGTGAGTGAGATCTTTACATAGCAAATACGCTTATAATAGCTTACGGTGTCCGTTTACGCTGACAGAGCTCTGAAAGTTTTCCAGACTATTTCAAGAATGAACGTGTGCTAAAAATGCAGTTCGTTTATTACCAGTTGTGTGTAGTGTTGAATGAATCCAGTGCACGGGTGTCTCTCTGAGGACCGCACGTTAGGATTGCTAAATTAAGAAATCATTTGACTCTGGAAGTCTAATATATTATTCAGAGACATAATAATTGAGTTAAGATTGAATGTGTGACGTAGACATACTGTGGAGTATGTCTTTTCAAAGATTTCATGAATATATGGACCAGCTTTAGTGAGTTAAAAAGCTTTAAAAGAGAAGACATGAAAAATGACCGAGCCTGCTTAGTTTAACAGGACTTGAAGTCAGTGCAAATGCCCAGTTATCTTTGAAATGTAAGTTCTGCGTGCTTTAAACAGTGAAATCTGTGCATCCAACATGGATATGCAGTTGATTTTCCTCACCTTGACTGACATAACTGTACAGTTAAATTTGAGACTCACCCTCCAAAAGATACTAAGCGTATTAGGTCATCTGAGTTACACATCGTAAGAAAAGAGCTTCGTCCGGCATGCTACTGTCAGAACAGTGTATTCCAGTAAGAACTGGATCAGCAAACGGAGTGACTGTGTCTTAGCTTGTAAATGAAGCACCTATCCCCCTCAAAACAAGCAAATACTTTTGGCAGGACAAACATGCTCTTTGGCAGAACAAACCTTTTTTTTTTATTAAATAAAAGCATTTGTATTTTGAGGCTTATAAATCACTCTCCGAGTTCTTAAAAGCCAGATGTTTATATACATATACACAAACTGTAAAGTAACTAAATTATTTTGGACTTACAGCAGTTTTGTTTTGTCAATATCAGTTTGAAAAGTATTGTTGACGCCTAAAATAATGAATGTTATTCAACTGAAGCAGGCATTTTCAGCTTTTATAGAACACAGGAACCCTATCCAGACTCTGAGCCAACCCAAGGGTATTTTCTTGGTAACATTTTCATCAAGAAAAAAATAAAAATATATAATTTAATGCTTAACAGATCATCAGTTAGAAAATGTACATTTTATATGTTTCTTCAAATATCTTGCCAAAGGACCCAGTACAGTACTTTCAGGGACCCCTGATTGAAAAACATGGATCAGAATAAACATGAACATTATTAATATTATTATTTCGGATTTTAGTGCTTGTGCAGTATGTGTCATTTCTGGAAGATCATTCAGTAGAAGATATACAGTAGTTGTACAGCATAAATGACTGAATGACTGAACTGGACAGACTACAGACAGATTGAAAATCTCCACCCTCACTTTAATCATTTGGTACTTTCATCAGAAGGATTTCCTGAAGAGCTGTGCTTAAGCATAACCTAACATTCAACGACGAGCTGTGCTGGTTCAAAAACTAAAACATCATTTGTTAGAAGCGTACGTCTGTCCCCTCCTCTCTCTCTCTCCGTCTCTCTTATCTTGATTATGCAGCTTGAAGATTGAGTCAGCTGTTTTGTATGCAAGGTGTCTGAGCCAGGCTCTTTGTGGAGGAGAGAGCAATCGTGCCGCGGATACAGAGAAAGAGAGAGAGAGAGATGGATAGACATACAGATAGACAGACAGAGGAAGATGGCAAGATGAGGCTGAAAAGACGGCACGTCTGTTTGTGCAGTGTTGGAAAAAAAGCTACGCTCATATTAATATCATATTATTTGGCTTTATAAAAAGCATCCTTTATGCCTGTAGCACTCACTCATCAGGCATAATGAATAATAAATTATGTAGCCACCCAATGTGCTCACTTAATACATAGACTCATAAAACACAAGTGCAATTGTTGGTGAAGGCTTTTACAACACCACTAAGTGTATGTTGATAATAGATAAGGACAGTTCAGAGCCGATCATTCTGAGAGACAAGCACCATGATCAAGTAAAACAGAGGAGAGTAAAAGAAAAGACTTGCATAGGTGAAGCAAAAGCAAACATTGATAGCAATCAGTGATAAATCATTATAGTTTTTCTGTGTCCATTTCAGCCGTGGTGCAGACAGACAGACAGACAGAGAGACAGACAGACGGATGTTTATCAAGGCTGAGTTCGTTTTATATATATATATATATATATTATTTAAGGCATGCATCAAATTAATTGTAGGCATGCAACTACCAGTTCTCTGCCTGTATTTTAGGAAATTTACATCTCAGCACTTACGCATAGCTGATATTATACATGAAAAGGTGTTTCTACAATAAAAAGCAAATGGACCTATTGGTATGATGCAGGAATGTGTCATGACTAGATGAGACTGGAAGAACCGTATTTTTATTCATATGCCAGTATCCTAGAAGTGAGGTGGGAGAGGTTGAATAGGGAAGGAGGGGCTATCTGTGGTCCTGAACACCCTTGAGAGGCTGTTGGACTGAAGTGGCATATTGGGCTTTGATTCGTTGTGATATGAAGTATGTATTTTTGATAGATGTTTCTTGTTTACACATTGAGATGGCAGCCTTTTGATTTTAAATTGATGGAGATGTTGTAAGCCTGTGGCAATGTCCCTTGCACTTCAGCGCACATTAGCAGCTGGATATGTCTTGTAGCAAACAAAGGTTTTTACTATACCTGAATTCTCAATTGCCTTCAATAAAGTGACATGCAGATTCAAGGCTAGGCTGTTTTTTGAGGATCTCCTTTACTCTTCTTGTCCTGAACACAATACCTTTTGGCAGCAATGCATCGGTGTGTTGGGAGGGACTGATTGGAGGCTGACAACAAGCGTTAACCCATGGGACAGCTTGAAATTGACAAGTAATTCAAATCTGAAGCAAATGTTCAGAAAGGAGAAAATGGAGGTTTCATAGAGCATCCGGGAGCCTCAACAATGTGTTAAATAAGTGACTGGAACTTGCAGATAAAGCTGAAATTAGAAAACCGATGTCCTCACAGCTTTTGCCTTTGAGTGCTGGTTTATTTCAATTTAGCAAAGATTGCATAGTTGTTGCGATTGTATCTCTTGGAAGGCACACAAATGGCATTAACAGCTTCACCTTGAATCAGCAGCTTGTGTGAATCATTAACCGCGTGGCTAGCCATAGCAGTATGGCCCATTCTAAACCTGCAAACACCGTAGCGGTGTTTGCTTTGGAGATTTCAACTCCAACGCCGCAGATGTCACTGTCAGTCGCAGCTGTATTAAACACGAATAATGCTCTCAAAGCTAACAGAAGTGGGACCAGTGTTTTGGAATGGTTGGTGATACAGTCCATTTACAGAGAGTGCATGTGACAGTTAGATGTGTTCTGGACAGTATGTGCAAATTCAGTGTGTTGTTTTTTTTTTTTTTTTTTTTTTTTACAGATCCAGAATCTTTTTCACAGCATGAACTGTTTGTAATTAAGTCAAAACACTATATGATGTAACAATGAACTCAAAAGAGATGTTTTTCTCTTTTAATTAAGATCACAAAATTTGAATAAAGTCCCGCTCTAATTATTTTTCGAGAAGCCATTTCATTCAAATATATGTTACAAGAAAAGGCGATTGCATCTTCCTTTTCATGTATGCTTTAATATAATAAATCCATCAAGTAACTTTAAAGGTCCTCTGACATGAAAATTTCACTTTCTGAGGTTTTTTAACATTAATATGACTTCCCTTAGCATGTATGTGGTCCCCAACTTTCTAAAAATTTTAATCGGTGTAAATCGAGATTTTACTATCTTTCTCTGCCTTTGAGAAAATGGAAGCTCAAACGGGCTGATCTGGAATCTCCTCTTTGTGACGTCGTAAAGAGAAATGTTACCTCCCCTTTCTCTGCTTTGCCCGCCCAAATATTTACATATAATTCAGTCGCAATGTCAGCACAGGCATTACAAACAGACTTTTATGATATGGATTCGACAGCACCGCCACAAACAGTGAGTAACCCTGTTCATTAATGCCTGATCTGTGATCAGTGATTTCTGATGTGTAGTTAATCATTCAAGTTCACACAGACTTTCTTTCTAAATCGTTTAATACTGTTTATGCATCAGTGAATCAAGCCAGTGACTAAACGATCAACTTCACGTTGTTTCTCTTAGTAGCATGAAAAAAATGTGTTATTTAAATTGTGATTTAACTACAGAGAGCGATCAAAGAACGCTCCCTTTTTTTCCGGAGCTCTCACACATCGCGAGTATATCTGCACATTTGCCTAAACTGCCGTTACAATGAATGACGCTGTATGCTGCACAACAAAGCCCTTACTGTATTCATGTGTTTGCTGTTAGTTGTGGTGAAAGCATTTTGTGAGAGAAAACGTGTTGCAATAATGACGAGATCACTGCATTCACGCGATAAACAGACTCTGTTTACTCAATGCTCATCACTGCAGCCTTTCATGTGATGGGAAAAGATCGAAAAAATAATTATATAATCAACAAATCCACGATTCGTTAATCTCGACAGCTTTAGTATATATATATATATATTTGAGAGGGGTCCACATGTAATACTCATTTCAAATGCAAAGATGTCAGCCAATCACAACAGCTGTCGTTTACTCGGAGTCTCACAGCAGACACGCCCCTTCAAACAGAGCATTCAAGCCAGAGGGCTAATATCAGGATATAAAAAAATGCTTTTTATTTCTAAATTTTAAATGTAAAAATCATACTAACAATATAAGTACACCTAAGGAAACATTAAAAAGCATTTAAAGAAAAGGAAATTATCCATGTCATGGGACCTTTAATAGAACTAAATCAATCAAACAATAATAACGGAATCAGTCCAGCTTACATTTTTGATGTAAACATTTACCTGTCTTTATGTATGCATGTACTATGTGTGTGTATATATATATATATATATATATATATATATATATGTATATATATATGTGTGTGTGTGTGTTTGTGTGTGTGTAAACGATGTATACAGTCGTATGTGGTTTTTTGTTGTTTTTTTACGTTGTATTAATATCCATTGCAAGAAATGACCGTGTAGTTTGCTGCTGGCAATCTTATTATGGGCAAATCCTTTAGTGATCAGGCTCCACATTCGAGAGTATAAGGGATATTGAACATTACCCCTCTTTCGTCTTCGTCATCCCTCCTGCGAAGTAATTAGAGGTCGGGATATAGAGTAGCATGCTGTATACCTGCAGGCCTGCACCCTGACTTGATGTATGTCCTATGCATAAGAATCCATTAAAGCTGGTGATACATAACAGGTTTGTCAATGCTCACTTCAGAGGTTCTTTTATTGATTGAGTTTTTTAGCAGCCAGCCACTCTCCTCAAAGAGTTCTCTCTCTCCCGGTCATTCTTTCATTTGTGCTTGGCTGTTGGATATGCATTTAGTGCAGATATCAATCAGAATGCAGTGCTTTTAGGGGTTATGTGGTCAGTATAATCTTAAACCACTGCTGCATCGATAAAATGTGAGGTCTATGTGACGTAAAACAAAGACTAGGACAAGTTGGGCTTTTGGGAACCAATTAAAATGAAAGGAAAACAATTTGTGGAGAGCTTCTCTTTTTTATTACAATTGTGTGTGTGTGTGTGTGATTACATATGTACATGTTGGTCAATAATGTTGGAATAATTCTTTTTTTTTTTTGAATGCTAAGATTTTAATGAAAATGTATTTTATGCTCACCAAGGCTGCATTTCTTTGATCAAAAATGCAGTAAAAACAGCAATATTGTAAAATATAAGGAATATACATTCCTGTGATATCAAAGCTGAATTTTCAGCATCATTACTCCATCTTCAGGGTCACATAATACTTCAGAAATCATTCTTATATGATGATTTGATGTTCATTTAAGATCTGTTATTATTGGTGCTCAATTATTAATTATAGTTCTTATTATTATAAATGTTGAAAACAGTTTTTTTTTCTGTTTAATGTTGTTGTGGAAACTGATTTTTTTTCAAGATTCTTTAATGAATAGGATGTTTAAAATAACAGTATTTATTTGAAATAGAAATAATTTGTAAAATTAGTAATGTCTTTTGATTGTTTTAGTGCACCTAAATAATAATATTAATAATAATAATAATAATAATTCTTCCTTGCCTCCAAAGTTTTAAATAGCACATTTTCCACAAAAATATTAAGCAGCAAAAACTGTTGTCGACATTGATAGTAATTAGAATTGTTTTTAAAATCAATGCATGGTGGCTAAATTTTAGTCAGGGTGACGTCACAGTGTCATTGTATTTAACAGGATCAATATTCTTGATCACTCTTCATGTCAAACAAGAGCTGACGCTTGCATATACTACACACACATACACACACACTGTAAAATTGCTTCCTATTGAATGAAATGTCCATATTGCAATCACTGTAATTAGTTCACATGGGAAATACAAGGCCTGTGCAGTGATTCTGTTCCAAAGCCAAAATAATACTTGTTGGGCAGCAATCCACATACGTAAGTGTCTTTCAGGGTGGAATGTCAATATAAAGCTTGAGTCCAGTAGTTCCATGTGCAATGCGTAATAAGGCGTTTGGCTGAAAGAGAGAGCTCCCTGTCCTCAGCTGGTCCCTCACTGTGACATTCAAGGGCACCAATATTCTTTCTATTTCTGCATTTTACCAAATCTTTCCATGAATGAACTATCTGTTGCTTCACTGTTTGTGAATACAGTGTTTTTGGTTTTTTGAGATAATTTAGTAGTCAGATATGTATTTAAAGATAATCTGTAAATTCTACATATAAAAATGGCAAAAATTATAATTATAATTATTTTGATGTTGGTGCTGTTGATAGAAAATTCCTATTCTATATATTTTATTAATTTTGAGGAACATGATTTTACATATCGGAGTGAATGCTAAAAAGCATTTAATAATCAAATTCCCATATTTCCATAGTGAAAAACTACACTATCCATGATCCTAATGAGACCACCTTTGATCCACCAATCACGAAAGCCATTGCTACCAAATAGCTTAGCAGTGGCCATTCAGTCCAATGAAGCTTTGCAAAAAGAGCATGTATTAGAATATTTTACAGTTCTTTTAAATATATTGTAATGCATACTAATAATCAGTGATTTTAAACAATGAATCAATGGCTAAGTAGGTTTACTGTTCAATATTTTTGTGTTGTTTCGATTTGATTACACCAGTCAGAGTTCTTATTAGCTATGTATTTCATTGCCCTGTAAAAATGTTAAGTACACCACGTACCTTTTTCCAAACAGTTTTGCTTCGAATAAAAGTTTATAATGTCATGACTCATCTCACAGCTGGTTGGTTTAGTTCATGACTGGAGCTACAGTATGTATTAAACAATATTTCTAAATCTCTATGGAGAAAATGAATGCGTCAGATATTTCTGGAATCAAGACGGCTGGAAACTTGTAGCACTGGAAATGGTTTGTTTGTCACGCTTCAAGATTTCACTTATTGCCTAGTGGGACAGGATAGGATGTGATATTAGAAATGTGTTGAGAAAGGAACTGTAGAAATAAATTGAGAAACAGGTGCGGGTACATGGAAACAGCCAAACTACCATCTGGTAGAGAATGCTTCTGGCCTCTAGAAGGGAAAAAAAACAACCTTAAACTGTCTCATACTTGCAGATCTGATTAATGTCTTCGCCTGCTCACCGAAAGACAATTTGAACCGATTGGGATATTCTGCGAAACTGACAAAAATCTGAGGATGTCTCTGAGGAAATGAAATGGGAAACAAAGGTGATATCATTCATCGTGTGGCGCCGTACATATGGCTGAAAAGGAGGAAAAGGCTGCAAAAGCAAACACCACGTCTGTCTTTGTGTCAAGTGTGTCACCATTTACCCTCTCCTGGGGAAAAGCTCATTTATAATCTGACTGTGTGGCTTGTTCATCACAGTAAATAATGCTTCATGCCCACATGACAATTCAAACAGTCCACTCTTCCAGTTTCCCTCTGTTCCATCAGCCCCCCATCAGTTCTCCAATTGAATCTGCGGGGCAATTTATCCGTGTGTAGAGCCGTATCGCGTACAGAGAGAGCACCTCCTTTTAGTTCTGACAGACTTATCTTGTTCGTGGTGAGAAGTGTACAGGAGAATGTTGTTCTCTGACAACATCACAAAGAATTGAGTCGGGCAGGTCACTGGTCCTTATTCAAGCACACCAGTAGAGTGAACTGGGCACTTTCCAAACGCTGACATTTAACAGCAGATATCAAATATTTTCCATCCCTTTGAGACATCGTGTTGTGTTCTTTTGTCGGTTGCCACCAGGGCATTTACAGAAAACTTGAACTGCAAATTCAAAGATTGTGGCAGACGGATAAATGTGTAATGTTGGTCATTTGAAAGAACATGTAGGTGAATGACATATTTATTCACAAATACATTAAAATACCAGTCATATATGCAACAAATAAATGCACCCCTTCACTGATTAGCTTTATGATCATTTTTGTTGTTGTTGTTCTGTTCATAAAAAATGCCAATTGAAGTGATTCCCTACAAATGTAACAGTTTTTATGAATTAAGGTTTAAGAATTTGATATTTATAAGGAAGGATGCCATTTCAACAATGTATAATGTACTTTCTTCTGTGAAACATAAAATATGATGTTTTAAGAAATGTCTGTTTTATTATTATTTTTAATTATTTTATAATTATCTTTTTTTTTAAATACAGTGGACATCAATGAATTACCAAGATTGTTCGATTTCAAGCTTTCTTTAAAATATCTTGTTTCATGTTGTACAAAAGAAAGAAAACCATAGATTTTTGGAATGATAGAGAGGTTGAGTAAATAGTGACTGAACTTTCTTTCTTTCTTCTTTGAAATGACAGACCCACATTCCTCATGCAACTTGTCAATGGTACTTCTTACAAAAAATAAATAAATTAATAAAATAAAAAAATGTATTCTGTTAACAACAGCATCAGCACGGACGAATGCTTAAAGTTTGAGGAAACATTTTCAATTAGACATTTGCAACCATCTGTCTATTTCCTGGTTCAGTGAAATAGCTTTGATACTTAACAGAGAGGAACAATTTCAATGTAGAGTTCTCTAGCATAAATCTGGAATATTTTTGATGCTGCATGTGACTACACAATCAACAAGGACCTGCCACTGTTGATACATCGTATGTCAACCAAAGAGCACCAGAACATGACAAAGCCATATGGGCATGACTTCTATGACCAATATCTTGCTAGTGTGCAACACTAAACCCTGCCCCCCCCCCCTTTTCTTCTTGAATACCATTAAGGACTCTTATGGTTGTTCAAAGTTCAGAGGATAATTAGGTAAAATGTCTTTTAAATTCTATTGACTGCAGAATGTACCAGCTGCCAAGATGAGTTTTAATGCATCAGATTTTAAGGGCCTCTAAGCATTTCTGCCATGATGGACCATAAATTTAACTTTTGGTTGGCACAGGCATTGTACTTACCTCACAGTAAGCGTCTGTCCATAATTAAGGGCTGGGGATTGTTTTATATAATTTATCTGATGCCTACTTAAGAGGTCATATGATTAAAGACCATTACTTTCATTAGAAATCTTTGGAAACCAACTGATATTCTCTCACAGTGCAGAGAGAAAGAGCACAGTTACCATAGAAACTGTCTCTGAAGTTGCCGGAAAACATACAGTACTAGCATCTACTTATTAAAAATGTGCCAATATTCACACAGTTTGTTGGCCACGCTGTATGCTAACGTTCCAATTAGACTCTCTCACCACATATGGATAGGACCTCTGTTTGCTCAGACCTCCATTACCATTAATTTCATTCATTCAAGGTTCACGTGCACCTAGATATGACTCTATTATTCTTGAAAGATTTAAGCTCCATATTGGTTCTGTAATGAGCTGGTGGCTTGATATAAGGCTGCTGGTGTGACAATCTGCCTCAGTATCACATCCAGATTTTTACAGACACTCAGGGACTCTTGAATTTGAGGAAGACATCTTAATTGCATTAATGATTGGGTCATTTAGGAAGCACAGACTTTATTGGAGAGTCCATCCAAGGATATCCCAGAGGAAGATATAATTGCTCACTGGCTGCTCCATCATAATCAGGAGACTTTACTGAGATAACAGTTCGGTTTCATTTGAGCACCATCTATCTATCTATCTATCTATCTATCTATCTATCTATCTATCTATCTATCTATCTATCTATCTATCTATCTATCTATCTATCTATCTATCTATCTATCTATCTATCTATCTATCTATCTATCTATCTATCTATCTACATCCCCAATTCCAAACAAAGTTGGGACATTTTTTAAACTGCAATAAAAATCAAGGTTTCTTTTCAACCTTTATGTATGTGAAAAAGTAAAAAAAAAAAAAAAAAAAGATTTACAATGTCACTGACCAACTTAACTGTAGTTGGTAATCAATTTTGATGGCTGCAACACCCTCCAAAAAAGTTGTGGAAGTGGCATTTTGACCTTTGTCACATCAATTGTCCTTTTAATTAAAATATTTAATCATTTGAGAATTGAGGATACTATAAGTGTTAATGGGATAGTTCACCCAAAAATGAAAATTGAAAATCTTTGATCTTTGGAACTAAGAATTTGATATCTGTTTTCCCCAAAAACAAGCTGAAATGTGGACTCATCTGACCACAGCACACATTTCCGCCGTCTTTTGGACTATTTGAGATTCGAGTTACATTTCTTAATGCAGCAGCAGGCTGTGGTAATTGACAGTGGTTTTCTGAAGTACTCCTGAGCACATGTGGCTATATTTAACACCGCAGCATAATGGTTTCTTATGCAATGCCATATGAGAGCTCAAAGTTCATGCACATTCACCTGAGGTTTCTTGCCTTGCCTTATGTACTGTGATTCCTCTGGATTACATCTTTTCACAACAATATATTTTCATAACGATATCTCTTTTGAACCTCCAGAGGAGACATGCATGATAAAAAATCACCTTACAAGAGGGAGACTTGAGCATTTCTTATCGATTTAATCTCATTGTTGTCTAGTAGAAACAATTGGGATATTGAAGAGATCTCACTGGCGATTTTTCTTTCCTATGGTTTTCTTAGACCTGTTTAGGAGAAAAGGTGAAACAGAACAGCAGAAAGCTACAGATTATTTTGCAGCCTTTTAAAAAGTGTTTGTGTTTGTCACTTGTTGTTTTGCCTTGAGTGGTCCCAACCATGTAGACCTCTGCCTAGTCATTTCCGCAAAAGCGGCCAATCCGATGATGATGGATTGCAGCCTAATGAAGGTGGACGTAGCATTGGGCTTTCAGGGCAACAACTTCACACAGCACCACCTACTGAATTAAATCAATTTAGTCTCAGTTTATTTGTGTGCCCTTAGCAATAAATTCGACCTCACTGCATGCCAAGCTTAAAGAAAGCCTTTTACTGCATCCCAATTCAGATTACACTGTGACATTCATTCAACCATCTTTTCTTCCCCCATCTGCTCACATGCTTAGCCAAAGTCCAGGTGGATTTCAGTAATTACGTTGGCATGTTACTCCAGAATAGTAATGGCGCAAAATGATCAAAACCCATCCCTCATTTTCGTGTGAAAACGTTCTCGCCAAATGATGTGATAATATGCGAGTCCTTCACGGCAGCCTTGCTCATGTTGTATGAAGATGATTTGCAGGCCTGCGGTTTTAATGATTATTATCCAGGCCCGACAGCTGGTAGAAACAGAGGTGCCTCCCCAGCTGCAGCGCGTGAGACTGATGCTCCACCTGTTGTCTTCTTTCCCACATGCCCTCTGCCTCTCATTAAACAGCTCCAGCTTTCTGAGCCAATCAGAATGACCCACTGATTACCTATTGTGAAGGCAGGAAAAGATTAGAAGGGGAGAGAGATACTATAGATACACAGAGAGAGAGAGAGAGTGGGAAATGCACTTTCTCACCATGGGATTGGAGATTGCAGTGCGCGTGAGGTGTTATCCTGAAGATAAATATGGATATTCATGGAAGCACTGCGTGCCAATTACAGCTTCTCACTTCAGCGCTGGACCACCTGAGCCAGAAAGCAGTAAGAGAGTTAAAGACATGAGAACATCTCCTCTGGGTTCTGCTTGAGTAGAAAAGCATGAAAAAAGTAGAACGTGATCAGGCCGTGCTGTGGGTATTTACTTCCACCTGATCCTATTGCTTTTACAGAGCCATGGAGGAAGTGTACATGCTGTTACAACATCCTCTAGATTTAAAACTGGGCACACTCCAGTATTACAGATTTATCAGATGGAGTTAAACTAATTTTTTTTTTTTTTTTTGTGAAAGCCCAAAGGCTATTTGTGTGCTGTGAAATAAAATGAAAAGTGTTTTCATGAATACTAAATGAACAAGCGATTCTCAAATGAGGCTTTTAAAATTGTAGATTGATTAGTAATGCAATATTTAACATGCATGCTTATAAAAGCCAATCAATGAAATGTGCAAATAATGAAAAGTCAGAGGTGCTATGACGCTGTAACTTTCTATTTGTATTTCTTTTCTGGAGTCTAAAAAAAGTCTTAAAGACGGAATAAGTACAGTATGTAAATAAAGGCTTTCAGTTTTGGACTAGATAGAAGAGGATGTTACTGTTGGCTTGACATGATAAGGCTATGCCTTGGCCAAAAGTGTAGTCTTTCTTAAAAGGCTTTTAAAATTTAATTGTGTGAATCATTGCTCTAATTCTTCTTTTTTGTTGATGTTTCCCTCATAAATGCATACAAACAGCTGCCATCAAATGCTGTATGTTAGTCTGAACATTTTGTGCATGTTCTTGTAAAAAGTTATTTTAGAACAATTTTGGTACAACTTGTTATCCCTATATATATATATATATATATATATATATATATATATATATATATATATATATATATATATATATATATATATATATATATATATTACCTCTCCTACCTTCTTCAGAGGTTTTTACCTTTTTTCACCAAATCCAGTGAGGAATATCATTCGATAATGTAATTTTAATAATCTGTTGGACTGATATCCAGTTAAAGAAATTATTCATATTTAATATTTACGATGTTTAATGTGTATGCAATGCTTGTGAAAAACAAAAAAAATTAGCATTAGGTCCTAAATTAGTTTATTTAAATTTGTAAACATGATACCTATTCAAACTGATTCTATTCTGTCCTTATTTTCATTTATATTTATTTTTAATGACTAAGTTTTATTGCTTATAACTTATACAAAATTAACTTGCTGAATTTTGCTACCATGTTTGAAAAAAAAACATATTACATAAGTAGCATTTTACATTATTTAAAAAAAAATATATATTTTCCAAGTTATATTTGGTACCATCATTGTGGAAAGTGGCATTTGCTTACACAGTAAGCAAACAGTGCTGTTTGCTTACTCTTACTTTCACAGTAAGAAATCCAGCCTTGTCTATCCTCCCCATGCACCCCCAACAAACCCAAACCTCCTTCCTTCATTTGTTCAAATTTCCTAGATGTAATAACTGAATCTATGGATCCCTCCAAGGATGTGCTCAGGTAATAGGCCAGGCAATAACAGAAGTGATCTCCTTCCTGATGCAAACCAAACCCAACCTAAGTTGATTAACATTACACAATTCACCAGATTAGCTATGACTTATGACCTTTGAATTAATCAACCCACTCAGTTCATACGCTGTCAACCTTATTTGTTATGAGTCTGACTTTTATTGCTCCTCTCCACCCATGAGAGTGAAGCATGCTGTTGAAAGTACAGTAAAGTGCAGAGCCTCTTAAGGCACCCGGCTGCTTAATACCATGAGGGCTGGGCACATTAATCATGTTATAAAAGGCAGAAAATCCAATTAATTCTATTTGATATTCCAATAAGATCTGTGTCTGATTAAAAACTCTAATCTCTTCTGACCACCATAGAAATCTACATTGCACACACTCAAAACAGTGGGGAATATCTCCCTGAGTGGAAAAGGGATTTTATTCCTTTTTTTTAATTATTATATCCAAACAACTGTATCCCTAACAGTCTGATCATATTTTCACACTTAAATGCTTATCACTGGTGGTTCGTGCCTTTTTCCTGTGTACTTTTAATTAGAGCGGTTGTGTCTTTCACCTCTCATTACTCACATTGCTCCAGAAATCTCCAACCTTATGAGCCTTGGTGCAGCCATTGCTGGTTTCATCACATTAAATATATATATAAAAAACACAAACATGCTTTTCTTGACTTGGCCTTTCTGTATCCCAACATGAAGTGGTGTGTCCCAGGGAGGGAATGTGCTGAAAAGAGCATGGTGAAAGCAGGACTCATCTCATCAGCGGATCGCAGTCCTGGTGAAATATGCAAGAACCTTTCTGTCAGATGTTCCCTCGGGAGATGGACCAGAAGCTCCTCCCTCTAACCTGTGAAGAAGCTGAAGGGTGTTTTCTGAAGGCACATAGCTAACATATCACCTCGGTTTACACCAAATCAGCTGGGTAGAAAATTGAGCTGCGTTGAGTGACATATTAAACTTTTATCACACACTCACTGCTTGAAGTTTCCCTCCCTGCTTTCTTGTTCACTCTCCCATCGGACTGTCACCATTTAATCATAAATTCATCTGAGAAATGTTATTCTCTCTGGAGTGAAATATGGCCTATGTGATGACAGTCAGATCAGGGTGAAGTGTATGAAAAAATGTTTTATGAACACGTTCTGTATATAAGAATGGAAGTATTTACAGATTTCACTTTTGATTTTACTGCTCGCTTTTATTTAGAACATTTTTTTTTCTTTTTGAAATGGAAATCGATACAGTACACTGCTCCCACCAGGACATCATTAATACACTTAATGGAAATGTTAATTCATAACATTATGTCTCATATTGACAAGGGTGCATTACGCCCAGTGGGAGAGAAAACAATTCAGTGCAACTACGAAATATGAAAGTGTAGAACACGCTGTTTCAAACCAATTTTGTTTGTAGTACATTTTTACTTTTAAGTAGCTCTTTCTACAGTTTACATTTTACGTCAGTAGCTGACTGTTTTTATGTGTTTATAAGTAATTTGAATTTCGTTGACAATCATGTCAGAGCCATACTCTTTTGTGCACAGATTCGACATATGGTGCAGTAGCGCTTTGAGCCAAGTTTGAGTCCTGGCTTGAGGTCATTGCCTGATATTGTTTCCTTTCTCATACTATTGCTATATGTGATTACTACTCTGTTCACTCTAATAAAGGCACAAATTGAAACAATATAACTTAACAAAAAAGCTTACTAATTCACAAATTAGTAAGTGAGTCATTGAATAATTTACCCAACCGTTTTTTTTTTTTTTAAAGCACAGATTCCTCAGGAACAAAACACCACTATTGCACTGAAAAACAAGGAGCAGGATTTACTTTGAAACAGCTTCCACTTATAAATTGCTAGTAAATGTCACAAATGTATGTGTATTTGTTGCTCTGTGTTACATCAAAAGCTTTGTTTGTTTTCATTGGCAGGTAACGCAATATACACTTGTTTATTGAATTGTTGTGAAAAAGCAATATCACACACATGCAATGCTGCCATTGCTTATTCAAATATAATATAACATGCATTCTATATATATATATATATATATATATATATATATATATATATATATATATATATATATATATATATATATATATATATATATATGGAGTGCTCCTTTAAGCAGCTTTGTTATGCATTTTTTGTGCCAAAATTTTGTGCCTTTAGGTGCATTTAAAAATCTGTGGCAGTCATATTATGTTATTATCATTCTGCAAAACACATCTGTTTATGTTTTTGAAAATAAAAGAAGGCCAGACATTTTTCTATGGTTCCATGTGCTTGCTGGTGTATATTTTGCTTGTATACGTGTGTGTGGACAACGCATTTTGGCAGCAGGTGCATAGTTCTAGCGTAAGACACTGGCAGTGGGCCCTGAGGTTACTGTTGCCTCTGTCATGCACATGTTTGCACTGGATTGCATCTACGTTCACTTCTCTAAGGCTCCGAACAGCTCATGCTGTAGCAGATCTCTGCTCTGCTCAGAGGTAACATTAACGGTTAGTGTGTAAGACAATAACATTCAGATTGCTATGACCTCTGGAGTTGATCTCTTCTTGCTTGGTCTGTTTGGATCATGGAAAAAAAATAAAAAAATAAATAAATAAAATAAGGCATGAATGTAAGCTCAATTGCCTGGGGAACCAGTCGCCTTTGCTGATACTGAATAACGAAGTCAAAGCCAAAACGTTACTTTACATGACAGCATGCAGACAGATGTCCTATGACCCCTGCTAGGAGTTTTGGAAAGCGTGGTATATCAAAGGGAACGTCAGAAGACTATGTCAGTGGAAATCAGTAAACTGCTTCCTCTCTGCTTTACTTCTGCTTTAGTGAGCCTGGGGATATTTAACAGTGCCACGGCTCATTGGATTTTATAATTTTACATGCTGTAATTTTACGTTTTGGTGCAAAGAGGAACAGAAACATTTTTGAGGGCTGCTTAAGAATTTAAGACATTTGTGCCTGTTATATTTCTCAGCGGCACACTAGATTTCCTATGTTTTGTAGTAAGACATAGAAGCAATGTAAGTTGTCACCAAGACTGTATCTCAGTAACAGGTTTTGAGTCAAAAGTCCAATTACTCAAATGCTTTTTTGTCTAGTTTTATAGGTTTTGAATTAAAAAGATTTAACTGAAAACCTCTTAATTGCATTTTTGTGTGTTTCACAGTTTCATGAACTAAATAAGTCCCTTATGCTTTCCAAGGGTGCACTTATTTGATCTATTGGAATAGATTTTAAAAATATAATTTATTCTTTACCGGTGAAGCTGAATTTCAAGCTTCATTATAGCAGTCTTCAGTGTCACATGATCCTACAGAAATCACTCTAATATACAGATTTTGCTGCTCAATAAACATTTCTTCTTGTTATTATTTTAATCAATATTGAAAACAGTTATACTTTAAAAAAACAGAATTATTTGATAATTAGAAAGTTCAAAAGATCAGCATTTATTTGATATAAGAAAGACATTTGTATTCTTTTACAAAAATCTGCCACTTTTGTAAAATTGAATACATACTTGCTAAATTAAAAAAATATATACATTACATTATTTATTTATTTTTAGCTTGGACTTTAAAATATGTACAAATATAGAAACTGACTTGTTTAATGATAAAATGAATATATCACTGTGATGTAATATAGATACTGGAGTTAAAAGAGAACCATCCCCATCAGGACCGGTGTGGTGTGTTTTCTGCAGCAGCTGATCGGGGAACTAGAGCATTGAGACTCAGCAGAGACTGGAGAGCAGCCAGCAGCAGGTGAAAAACCCCAGACTCTGGCCTGCATGCTGCGTTACACACTACAGTAAACCACCTGCTCAGTCCACAACTGATGACCGTAATGGAGAGATACTGTACGCACATGACTCATCCAATGGCATTCGTCTACGCTGCTCAAAGCCAGAAACAAATACACTTGTCTTTTCTTTTGGAGGGATTCATTTACGAATCCTCCCTTTCGGTTCATTTGAGTCATTCTCTGTTTCCGGCTCTACATGCCAAAGATCTGTGGGTATGTTTTCTCGGGGGTTTCTCTGCTAAGATCCCTGGCAGGTCAGATCAATTAGGGAGTGAATATAGGGGTATTTAAACACAGTTCTGCTCATCACTTCATGTTATTATTAATCTCAGCCCTGGCTCATGTGGGTGATTATGTTACATAATACCTGTTGTTATTGCCTGCTCTAAGTGCGTTTTATTAAATTGCTGCGGGTATAGATGTGTGTGTGTGTATGTGTGCCTTGCAGTTGCCATGCAGCAGCGCTGATCTGAAAGCAGTAAGCTCTCTCCTGCTCTCATCTGAATTACCTGTCCACATTGATTAGAGGGACTTCGCATGAATGGGATCTTAGATTTTCTAGCCTTCAGAATTAAGATAAGCCTCTCTGTAGCCGTGTGAGTTACACCTGGTTGACCCTACTTTAGAGTGACACACCTGCAGCCGTGGGGCCTTTAGACTCACAAATCACCAAGGGTCTCGAACCGTTCGACTAACTAGCTCCATGCCTGTTGTTTTCCTCGTTTCTCTTCACCTCGTGCACTCGGCTGTCTCTTTCCAACCACTGCTTTCCCAAATCCCCATCTGCTTCACAGAATCCCTCATTACCGGCATCCCTGCACTGGAGGGAAAAAAGAAGGATTTTTGTCTTGTTTTACATTTTCTTACCTTATTGACCCCCAATTGTGGGGTAGGCATATATTTGTTTTACAGATAAATACTTTTATTATAGCAAAAGTGGCAGTAAAGATTTTTCAATGTTACAAAAAACATTCTATTTCAAATAAATGATTTTCTATTAAAAAAATAATCATGAAAATGAATATTATATGGTTTGCAACATGGTTATGGTAGCAAACATTGATAATAAGAAGAAATGTTTCTTGAGATGCAAATCAGTATATCAGAATGATTTCTGAAGGATCATGTGACACTGAAGACTGGAGTAATGATGCTGGAAATTAAACTTTACTAAAATATATTAAAATAGACAACAGACATTTTAAAATGGAATAATTTTTCATAGTACTACTGTTTTATTGCATTTTTATTTAATAAATGCAAACTAGGACACATTAAAAAACATAAAAAGACATTACCAACCCAAAACTTCAAAGATGTTTGTTTACTGTGTATCCTGACCTGCTGCATTACTGTCTGGTGTGAACCGCTCCACCTCAAACAGAAGGGCCCTGCAGCCAGTTGTAAAAATGTCCATTACTATTTTCCGGCTATTATGTACACCTACACTGAGAGGTGTAAAAGGAAGCCTAGCGGCATCAGGACGGATTCGTCTCCCTCGTCCCATTGTATGTTCACACTCCCACCATCTGGAACTCTATCAATGGATCATCCAGTCCAGAGTCAACAGACAGTGGAATAGACTTTCAGAGCTAAATTACAATTTAAATTCAGCTGATTTGCCATCAAAGCATAAGTATGCAATCTCTTTGATGTTAAAAAAACTTTCTTCATATACACATATGACTATGAGTATTTTACTTATTTATTTTTAAAAAGCATTGTTGATCCTTTTCAGAAAATGTTCATGGCCCCCAAAATATTTTGTTGTTTGAATATCTGAATATGTTAAAAGAAAGAACAGCCTCTTCTTTTAAACAACAAAACAACAATGTTTTATTCCAGCTTCATGCATTCTGTTATTATCGACATTCGACTATGTGCAAGTTTGATTTAAAAAAGCAACATTTCGAACAAAAAGCTGAGAAAAACATGTTTTTGTCAAAGATAGATCATCAGTAGATGGAATGAATTGCTTCCATCAAGTTGCTTCCACTTCTTGGATCGACATTTCATTTCGGTAACCAGAGGTAGTTTTGATTTATATGATGATTCAAGTTTGAAAATCACATTGTTTTACATATGCATCTGCTTACACCGGTGATCGCTTGTTTCTGCTTCTTCTTCACCGTGTTTTGATCCAGACGTTCAAGTCTCTTTCTGAAGATGTGTAATATCGCCTCCTACTGAATACCAGTGAAAACACAGAAAGACAAAAACTTCTTTCAATGGTGGGGAAGCGTTGTCTTAGAAATGAAAGAAAATTCTGGCAATGTTGGGTAAAGACTTAAGAAGATTTCCCTGAAAAATGTAAAGACGATTTGTGGCACTAATATACAATAGCATTAAAGGGTTAGTTCACCCAATAATCAAAATTATATCATTAATAACTTACCCTCATGTCGTTCCAAACCCGTGAGACCTCCATTCATCTTCGGAACACAGTTTAAGATATTTTAGATTTAGTCCGAGAGCTTTCTGTCCCTCCATTGAAACTGTGTGCACTGTGTGGATGCTTCAAAAAATTCTAACTGACCCTCTGATGTCACATGGACTACTTTGAAGATGTTTTTCTTACCTTTCTGGACATGGACAGTATACCGTACACACAGCTTCAATGGAGGGACTGAGAGCTCTCGGACTAAATCTAAAATATCTTAAACTGTGTTCCGAAGATGAACGGAGGTCTCGCGGATTTGGAACGACATGAGGGTAAATTATTAATGACATAATTTTGATTATTGGGTGAACTATCCCTTTAAGCTATGAGCACCCTGATTAGCCAAACATTGCCTCAAACTATGGCATGTGTTTTGGACTGGACTGTTTGTTTTGCAACCTTAGAGACCTGTTTGAAAAGTGTTATTTTGTTTGCTAAAGCTAGTGGAACATAAATTGCACATTAGCTCTAAATTAAAAACAGCTAATCTTATTCTGCAGTTCTTTAAGATTTAGCTACTATTTCTTTCAGATGTTTTGTGGTTTTCTCATTCAAGACAATGCCTTATTCCCATTTCCGATTTCATAGCAATGAACTGGCTCTGGAAGGGAATGAACATGCATGTGACACTTGAGGCCGATGGCAGGAAGTGCCTTGTCACTGTAATTCACATTCAGTCAGGAGGTGAGGAGTCACAAGTGCTATTGTTCTTCCTCCTCTCGTCTTCCTGCTCATCAGAGTCCTGCAGTGGCCACTTCTTCTGCTATTATTCTCCCTTTATAAGCCATTCATTCCCACAGGGGTTGCAGTGAAGAGCTTTATTGTCTGCTTTCAAAATTGGCACAGTAAAATGAAAGTGTCTTCTTAAAGTGGTTTTGTTTCCGTACTTATCGATACTTAATCCCTGGGTAATCCCATCGTTTTCCTACCGCCAATCCCAGGGGCCTGGCGGCCTTAGACACTTCGCTTTGTTGGCTCCTTTAATACTCCAGACCGTCCTAGAGAAGGACGGCCACATGTTTCTATTAGAACCGAGAGGCTTGGTCAGATTGTCCACGTTTCCTTCGCAGGGTGACCGTAAATCCCTGAGGAATACACAGAGATTCATGAGGTCTGAGAATAACAACTTCTTAATTGGATTCATTTAGTCCTGATCACCATCCTCATTAGCATCATTTGTGCATGGCGATGTCGACTCATTCTTTCATTGCCTCATCCTTTCCCTCTGGAAATGTACAATTATCTTTCGTAAATGAATTCTAGCCTCATGCCGAAATGCGGCCAATCACAAGCGTGGTAGCTAGCACCACCCTCTATTGGTTTGTCGTATCATTGCAACATGCACACACATGCGGCTTTATCTGTCCTACGCATGCACATACATCTAGGTCAGGAGGAGGTTGAACACATATGGCTCTTCTCATGTTCGCCTACCTCTAATCCCCGTAATCCATTATTTGACATGCTTGAAGTGCAGGGTTCGTATTGGAAGTTCAGGAAGAAAAGAGGATCAGGGCAGGTCTGAGAACAGAGCTGGAGGCCTCAGCAGCTGCCGTTATCTGATCAGAGGCGACAGAAAACTTTTGCACGTACCTACGAGGCTTGAACCGCATCCCTGAGGCTGCCGCTGCACCTCTCTTCATGCGTAGCATACATCTTCCAGCATTTACTGTGATGCACTTGTGCTGTTCTATTAAAAGCTGTCATGAACCGTGACTCCTCTGTGTCAGTCATGACTCTTTATAAATGCACATGTGATGGGGGAAATGTGTAGTTGCATTAGGGCTGTCAAGCAAAGCACTAATTTATTTGTGATATGTCATTTATTAAGCTGAATTAATTGAATTTATATCTGCAAGACTTTACGGTATGGTTCAATTCAAGTCATTACTTACTGCAGTATCTAACACAAGATAACAGCATTTATTAGTTAACGGTAATTTCTTCATATACCTATATATTTATAATTTAGCACAAGTTTATATATTAAATTTATTCATTTAGCTGACGCTTTTATCCAACAATTGCAATGTCAGAGGTTGCACACCTCTGGAGCAACTAGGGGTTGAGTGTCTTGCTCAGGGACACATTGGTGTTTCACAGGGGATTCGAACCCGGGTCTCTCACACCAAAAGCATGTGTCTTATCCACTGTGCCAACACGAATAATCTCATCATTTATTTACTCTCATGTTGTTCCAAACCTGTATGAGTTTCTTTTATCTGTGGAGAATAAAGATATTTTGAAGAATGTTGGAAACCCAACAGTTCCAGTTGCTGTAGACTTTAATTGTATTTTGTTCATATAATAAAAGTCAATGAGTGCCAAAACTATTTTTTTACCAATGTTTATTTATTTTTAAACACATAATAACATAAAATATTTTTAAATACATAATAAACACATAAGCAACTTATTTTATTTTATTGATCAAAAAGAAAGTCGTACAGGTTTAGAAAAGGTAGGGTCAAGATCAGAGTAAATGATGACAGAAGTTTCATTTTTGGGTGAATTTTAGAGCTAATGCATTAATTTGCTTACACATTGGACTTTATTGTAAATTTAGTCATATATTAAAGGGATAATTCACCCAAAAATGAAAAGTTTGTCATTAATTGACAATTCGCAAAGAGCTTGATTGACTATTAGATTACATCTACACCTACCCAACCCTGAAAAAATATTGCAAAAACAGTAATAGTTATTGTACAGTGTGAAAAACATGATGATATATTGATGTGTATGCCTAGTAGCTGCAGCTGTATCCCAACCACAAATCAGACAGGAGAGTAGATTAACTTCGGTGGATTTAAATTAGAAAAATGGTGTGTTCCACAGTTGAAATAAAATTTGTTCTGAAGTTCATTCATGTTCATTTCATGCTTTAAGTAAATATGAAAAGACGATCATTTTACGTGCGGCTTTAACTGAGGCAATCTGTCATTAAAGAGCCACAATTTAAAATCTGTGAGTCCTGAGACCTTGTTTCATACCAGAAGTAACCTGCTCTGTCTTGTCTGTCGGCACATTATCAGTTTCCTTCTTGCTCTGCGATGTATTTTCACTGCGTGAGAACATTATGTGTAGTGTGAGAGCCCATTGTTTGTCGGATATAGCAACAGTAAATAAGGACGGGTGGGTCTTTGCGAACAGTCAATTACTCACCCTCATGTTGTTTCAAACTCGAAAGACCTGTATTCATCTTCTGAACACAAATAAAGATATTTTTGATGAAATCACAGCGCTTTCTGACCCTGCATAGACAGAAAAGGAATTATCATGTTCAAGGCCCAGAAAAGTAGTAAAGACATTATTAAAATAATCCAGCCAGAAGTTTTGTAGTTCACACAAAATACAATCAAATTACATTCTACTCATTTTACTTAATACTATTTTACTCATGCAGGACCAACTCCTGTCTACTTCAATGGGCAACTTCTGAAATCTAAAAAACTGCTTGCCAAATATACATTTAAATAGCATATTAGCAATAAAATCTGACAAAAACTGTAACTGTACTATAAATGGTTTTTATTTCAGGCTGGTTCAGCCAGTGTGCATGAGCAGTCCCAAATGAGCATTTCACAACAAACCAGAGTGACACGATGACTTTACCCACAGGCAACTGGCTTTTTTATTTAAAAGCAGAACCATTCTGCCATATAATAAATAATTTTTTTTTTTTTTTTTTTTTTTTTTTTTTAATACAAATTTTGTGTGTGGTCTTTATTTATTTATTTATTTATTATTATTATTTTAATACACTTGCAGATTTATGTATTTGGCTGTTTTCTTGCTATTCTTATATTGTCTTGTGTTATGAATGCAGTATATTTCACAGTACTGTGTTAAGTGAAAACTGTTTTCGATCGTATTGTTGTATATACAACTGCATTTATGAGCAAAAACTTCAAGATTTACTTTCTATAATATAATTTACACACAGGGGACATCTTAATAAAATACTAAAATCATTCTTCATTTTTTATTTAATGATATAATTTAGATCAATTGTTTTATATAAATAATACTATAATTTAATTTTAATTATTGAAATATTTTAATAACTACATTTTTTGTAATTATTTGTAATGATTTATTTAGTAATAATAAATCATTTAAAACAATTTTAAATAAATTTTCTCTATGAAATATCAGTACTTGACTGGCATTCCAATAGACTGTGAGGCATCTTGAAAAAGTGAGCAGTGAGGAAATTACAGTCATGTACCGGCATCAGTTCTTTTAAATTAGATATTGATTCGTATATCTAGAATACATCATTGGAATGGTTTCCTCTGTATTATAGATGATAATATGAGGGCATGCGCTGATGATGTGTGAGGTTTGTGTGATTTACACAGTACAGCGTAAAGTACCAACAGCTGCTGGGAGATGAGCTCTGTGCTGTTAGCAAACACTCCGCACTCGTCCCTGCTGGCACAGACTCATGTCAGCACGCTTGTAAAAGACTTCCTGTCTGACTGTGTGGCACAGTTGTCACAGTAGGGTTTGTGCCCTATGCTGTTTACACCAAGAGAAGAGAGGAAGACGAAGGGGGAGTCTGAGCACAGTACACAAATAAGACCATAACTCAGTTGCCTCGCAGTCTGGGCACCTTCCATCCAAGCATGATTCAACAACTGCTAGATCCCCGTCGCCCATTAAGATTCGAGTCGCAGCGGGGGCAACAGTCAATCACATTTGGAGCAGAAGATCTCGGGGTAGTCACGATCGCTTTTTGAGGGCATTACGCTGATGGACGCATGTCAGGCGGCGCATATCAGTGGCGTGACATACGAGGATAATTCGCTGTCTTACATCCCAGCTGCTTAATGGATTCAAAAAGCAGGAGAACTAACAGGCAGAACAGAGAGAAAGAGAGAGAGAATCTTCTGTCATTGGCACCATCTGCATATTATATGTCAAACCAAGCCCCGATGTGGCTCTTGTGAAGAGCGTCTATGTTCACACAGCTGCTGAATACAATGTCAGTCCTGTTTTAACAGGGCTAAATACAGTTACTTTCGCACATAGTTTGGTTCTAACCCAGAGTGACACGGGCTTTATGTAACCGAACTGACTTCCTTCAATTTTCAGGACTCACATTTTGTGGGCGAGATGAGGTTGTGTCTCGAATGAAGCTTTTAGAAGCAGCCGGCGTTTTCCACCAGAGCTGCTGCCGTCAGTTTTGTGGTCTGGGCACGCTCCAAATAATTCACTTTGCAATTCAGAACTTCTGGCGGTTAATTAAGATTTGATGGATGAACTTATGATTGGACTCATTTATTAAATAACATCCTGTCTGTTGAGATAAGGAGTCCCAGCGTTATAGATGTCGCCATCTTAGACATTTACTTCAGTCGCTGTTGTTATGGTTAGGACAGTGGCAGAGATTTTCTTTCAATATGTGGGTGCAAATTATAGAAAACGATCATATGTATGTCTACATATTTAAAATTGTGAATATAACAGATACAATCTATAGTGCTAGAATCGATTTTGTAAGATCAACTAATATAATATAATTTTATGATATCACATAATATGTGTCTGCTATCTTTTTTAAATAAAGTACATAATATAATATAATATAATATAATATAATATAATATAATATAATATAATATAATATAATATAATATAATATAATATAATATAATATAATATAATATAATACACTTTTATGATATGTTTTCTCTAGTATATCTGGTGTAATGACCAGGTAAAAAAAAAAAAAAAAAGGTAAAAAAAGAGTCCATAGATTAAAATAATTATAATTAAAATGTTTAACATTTATGAGTGGAATGTTCTTCAAGGTTCCCACTCTTTTTAACCAATAAATTGAAATTACTTTTCCAGTTATTTGTAATTTACTCAATAAATTACTTTTTTTTTTTATACATGACTTTTTCAGGTCTAGAAATCACACTTTTACAATTAGGCTTCCTCATATATCCGGGCTGTGTCATCCTGTGTTTTTCGAAAGATAAAACACCTATTTTAAAGCTTGCTTTATGTTATTTTTGATAATTTTAATTCATTGTGAGACCCATATGCTCCGGCCCCTTGGTTATGAATCACTGGTTTTGACCAGCAAAATACCGGTTTTGTAAGATCAGTTTAGCTGGTTTAAGCTGAGTTTTCTTTGGCGGTGGTATACAGACATTATTTACGGCTAACAAAAGTGTTGTATGAACAGGATCATTTGAGAGCCACACCTGTTAGTAAATACAGTTATCACTCCCAAACGCTTTGTCTGTGTGAACATAGCCAATTATCCGAGCCTCTCAAAACCAACACCCAAACAAATAGATAATTAGCTATTTTCTCTTAAGATCTCATGTACTGTGCAACTAATTATATTTCGAATCAACAGGATGATTAGAGTGTTACTCATGATGCCTGGCAGGTGTGACTAAAGGAAGAAGAAACCGCGGTGACTTTGAGAGTTTGAACGTCTTTGTTTTGGAAGAAATGGCTGAGCTGACAAATCTTTTCTTCATTCATACCGTGATGTTGCCGTAGGACTTATAAGCTGAAAAGAGAGATGTCCTTTGTTGTTCTCCGAAGGCTCCTCTGCGTTACATCAAATACATATTACTGTGCCCAGTAAAAAGAAAGCGACCCACAACACACAGAGAGGCAGGGGAGGACAACCACGCTGGCAAAGCCATCAAAATGCCATATTCATTAGGAAAGTGCCCTAAGCAATATTACTAGACCGTTGAGTGATATTTTAATTGAGTGATGCATTCCTTTTGCAAGGAGAACAGTGGCAGTCCTTTACTTTTCAACCAAGCATCAACACAGATAACATCAAGGGGAGATTTTGAGCATCATTAGTCTGGTGTGTACATTTCAGACTTATTTACTGACTGAAGGCATGGGAAACTAATGAAGTGAAAGATACTGAACGGGCAGTCATTAGGCAAGTGATCCATTCGTGCGTGCAAGCGTCCTGCTGGCTCCTACTGGAACGGGCCGCTTGCGGATTCATTGTTCTAATGAAGTTGGCAAAAGCCACCCGGTGCCAGTATAGTGACAAATCACTGTCGAGCTCCCACCAAGTGAGACATTTTCAAGGCAAACAGTAAAAAGTCAAGCATATTCTTTGCTGAATATAGCTATGTGACAGAATGTGACACTAAAATGATGAGATTTTATGGTTTTAGAAGAAGAAAAAAAACACAAACAGTAAGAATTTGACACTTTAGCCACATATAACATTTTTGAATGTCTAAATACCAAAGTGGCAAGTAAAAAGAATAAGATAACAGACTTCGTAGATCTACTTAAAATGATCTTCATCTCACTAAAAATTAGATCATTTCAACTGGTTTGATATTTTGCATGTAATATAATCACATGTCGACATTGTGACTTAAAGGTCCCGTTCTTCGTGATCCCATGTTTTAAACTTTAGTTAGTATGTAATGTTGTTGTTAGAGTATAAATAATATCTGTAAAATTCTAAAGCTCAAAGTTCAATGCCAAGCGTGATATTTTATTTAACAGAATTCGCCTACAAAAAACGACCCGTTTGGACTACAGCCCTCTAGTTCCTGCAGGAATGACGTCACTAAAACTGTTTTTTGACTAACCTCCGCCCACATGAATACACAAAAAAGGGGGGCGTGGCCTTGTTGCGCTCCAGCGGAGAAGATGATGAGCTGTGTTTGTGTTTGTCGCCATGTCGTCGAAGTACATCACCTTTGTTTGGGCTTCCCAGGGACGCTGTACTTGGAGATTAATGGTTACAATTTATGTTTAACTCGGTTCCCGAAAATTATAATCCACATGTAAAACTATGTGCAGCACATTTTGCTGAGGACAGCTTGCTCAATCTCAACCAGTTTAATGCCGGATTCACACCAAGATTATTCCTGAAAGATGGAGCAGTTCCCTCTTTGTCTAGAGAAGGCGTTGTTTATGGATCACAACCGGTAAGTGTATTTTATTATTTAAGTTGGTGCGTTTAACACTTTCTGTAACTTATTACACAAAGGGCAACGCTGTTTAGCTTTGTTAACTAGATTTTAGGGCTGTGCAAAAAAATTAAATGCGATTTTCATGCGCATCTCGTCAGTGATTATAAGTACATCTCCAGCAGTTTTCAAAACAAATCCTGCCCACTTGCTTCTCAAAACTAGTCCAATCGCGTTTCCAGGAGGGCAGCACACGCTCAGCTACTGTCGAATCACAACACAGGAACCGCTGGCACAATCACAACTCGTTACGTATTTCTGAAGGAGGGACTTTATAGAACAAGGAAGTCATCAGCCCGTTTTTATGACAGTGAAAACAGCGGTATACAGATAGGTGAATTGTGTGAAAAATACTGTTTTTTTACACGTGAAACATGAACACATGTTATATTGCACACTGTAAACACAATCAAAGCTTCAAAAAAGCACGATAAACGGGACCTTTAAGTGTCCAACATTGTCCTTATAAACTATTATTCAAAAGGGTCAGTAAGATTTTTAAATGTGCTTGAAAGAAGTCTCGTAAGCTATTTTATCGAAAATACAGTAAAAACAGTAACAAAGTGAAATGTTATTACAATTTCAAACTGTTCTGCATTTGAATATATTTTAGCGTAATTTATTCCTGTGATGTAAAGCTAAATTTTTAGCATCATTGCTCCAGTCTTTTTTTATGTATAGAAAGTAAAAAAAAACAGCATTTATTTGAAATTAACAGTGTATAAGTTTTGATTGTCACTTTTGATAAATTTATAGCATCCTTGCTGAATAAAAGCATGAATTTCTTTTTGAATCACCATTGTATACAAAACTAGAGTGTACTAGTTGACTAAAGATAATGATATGGCGCGAGAGGCCTGACTAGTAAAATATTACACAAGCAATACAATTTGTCTAGTGGATAACACTAGCCAGGGTGTCTGTCTGCAACATAAGATCTGTCCCTGCATGATACAAATTGATCTGGGAGTCAGTCCAAACAAGATGTATGCCTGTATTTGTGTGTGTATATGTGTCAGCTTGGGGATGCCCAGAGAGAGGTCACTCATAGGTGAAATCACAACCTCCATCCCAATGGCATTCTACTGAATTTGGTCTGGCATGTAGTTGTGGTGGTGAAGTTGAACATACAGATTGTTATATAATAAACAGAAAGTAAACACTTGCATAAATTCTAACTGAGATGTGTTAATGTGTAAAATCTATTGCTGTGAATATATATATACATACACACACACACACACACACACACACACACACACACACACACACACACACACACACACACACACTCACTGTCAAATTGATAATCAGCCAATCACATGGCAGCAGCTCTAGGCATCCAGATATGGTGAAGACGACTTGCTGAAGTTTAAACAGAGGATCACAATCGGGAAGAAAGGGGATTTAAGTGACTTTGAACGTGGAATGGTTGTCACCCTTGTTGATGTCAGAGGTCAGAGAAGAATAGGCAGACTGGTTAAAGATGATAAAAAGGCAACAGTAACTCAAATAACCACTTGTTACAACCAAGGTATGCAGAAGACCATCTCTGAATGCACAACACGTCGAACCCTGAAGCAGATGGGCTACAGCAGCAGAAGACCACACCGGATGCCGCTCCTGTCAGGTAAGAACAGGAAACAGGCTGCAATTTGCACAGGCTCACCAAAATTGGACAATTGAAGATTGCGAAAATGTTGCCTGATCTGATGAGTCTCGATTTCTGCTGTGACATTCAGATGGAAGGGTCAGAATTTGGAGTAAAGAACTTGAAAGAATGGATCCATCCAGTGCTTAATTTGTAAATTGCGAGGACCCGGAACAAAGCGGGGTAACGGATCCGGCATGTGTTTACAGGAGGAAGAGGTAACGGAGCACTCGCGCAATCACATTGCTGGACCAGTTTAAGTGATTTTAAGAGCGTGCATCAGTTGCATTTAGTCTGTAAGGACATGAATAACATGGAAATGCCATCCGATTTTAAAACAACAATTTCCAGGACTAAAAACGTTTTAAAAAAATTGTGGAATTTTATTTAATCAGGTCCTTAATTTCTGGGTGTAGCTATATTGCATGGTTTTAATAATTCTCACAGCTTTCAAGTTTATAATGAGGGAAATTCCTGCATTTATTCAACATAGATTTGAATAATAAAATAAATCAACACAAACTATTAGATTAAATCAGTCATTCGAACCCAGTCTTCAAATCCACGAACTCTCTCGGAGCGCGCTTCTCATTAGCGCATCTTGTCTGTACTAAAGCGACCTGCTGCACGCTGCGATACAAGACACATTTCAATCGGGACAGCTGACAGAAATGTCACTTGACTAATCAGGTAATTGTTGCATTGTCGCAAAAATGTATAATTTGAACATCTTTTAAGTATTTTAAGTTATTTGGTACTCGCGCGCTCCACAGGCTGTATGTGCCCTCACAGTCACATCCAAAGTTCGCGCGAATAAAGCAGCCTCGCAAGTATAATAAACAAGTTATTTTTCATAGTTTATTTTTTTTTGTTTAAGCATCCAAATACAAACAATATGATGTCTGATGGGTTTTGACAAATAAAACAGTTTCATGGCACACTCTACTAAAATACAGGGGGAAAAGAAAGAAAAGGCAGAAAAATCAATAATTAAACAACACTGCTTGTGTTGTATCAGACACGTGCAATTAACATTAGGCTATATAAAAACAAGCTCAAATGGAGTTAACAAGATCTTTGGCCAGGGAATGAGGAGATCTGTGTTTTGTCTGCAGTACCGTCGCTCCCTACACGCAGAGTACGCAGTCTGCGTAGGGCACCTATTCCCAGAGGGGGCACCATCTACTGTCTATGTGCACCATCCCAGTTGCTAAAAAAAAAAAACCTTCCGCCATTCTCCCATCCGTGCTCGCGACCGCTCACACCTCATGTTTTCGGCTGAATGTTCATAATTGATGGATGAATATCTATGCCCGGGTAAAGGACATCAGCAATCCGGCGCAGAGGAAAGACAACTAAAGAAAGTTAAAAAAAACAAAAAAAAAAAACAAAACGGCATAAAGTTGGCTTGACGTTGGATATTAGAGAGTTTCAAATTTAGGGACAGTCTCTAAAGTTACATGCGATATTGGTATACACTTTTCTAACGTCAGTAGCATTTGAGGAGAATGACTTTCTTACAGTCATAAAAACAACTGTAATTGTTCATTTAGGTATCAGCTATAATGCGCAATTGAATTGAATGTTTGATTTTTATTAAAATAAACTGTAAATCATATGTAAATTATGCTACTTTTTCACCTGGGCTCAAACGCAAATTTGAAGCTCAATAGCATTTGAGGAGAAAGACTTGCAGTCATAAAACAATTGTAATGTGTTCATTTAGGTTTTAGCTACAATGCACATTTTATACATTTTTTATATATATTAAAATAAATTATAAATCATTTAGGTAAAAACAAGGTCCGTTTATCACTTTCAGGCACATTCCTGTGTTTTTTTTTTTTTCAGGTTCCCTTACGAAAATTACCCATGGTTTTTA
The DNA here is from genome assembly GCF_963082965.1 of Carassius carassius. NCBI lineage: Eukaryota > Metazoa > Chordata > Actinopteri > Cypriniformes > Cyprinidae > Carassius > Carassius carassius. Next base: position 38,891,903 of record NC_081755.1, on the reverse strand, counting down.
CAATAACACCACAAATCATCCTTAATATTTTTTTGTTGTCGTCGTTGCTATAAAAACAGACCTAAGCCATCAATAGCTTTTAAAATGACTTAAAATGCATTATATAAATAAAACAATGAGGCAATAATTATTGGTTAATAATAACACTGTTAAAATACATAATGTAGGCAAATACAAAATAATCAATTTATGTACGTTATTACAAATGCCTGCAAAGGGAGCCAAATTTAACTGCTGCTGTTACACTTACAGGACAATCAAATCCTTGTTTAGGCTACTGACCAAACATTTAGTTCAAATATTCACTTAATCTTTCATTTTTGGCCACCTTGTTGCTATAGATGACACAGCCTTTATAATTTCTTCAACAAAAAACATGCATATCACAACCCTTACAAAAATAAACCATGGTTTTATCATAGTAAAACAGCTTAATTTCCTTTTACATGATTTCTTTATGCTTGAGACTATAAAATAAATTAGTCATAATAAAGTTATAGCCATTGGTAAATGTCGAGAGCTACAATTTACAATTTATTCATTTAGTTTTTTATTTGATTAAAGTTCTTTTTTCACCCCTATAGTAGGTGTTTTTTTCATCATCCTATTTGAGGAAGGGGGGAACAACAATACAGTCCTGCTTAGAGCACCCATTTGGCCAGCAGCGGCCCTGTTTGTCTGCATCTGAGGCAAGTGCAGCACATTAAATGCCATCACCTTTTATAGGTTAGGGTATAACGTTTATTGTTGCTATGGGCGCTTAGTTTTTTCTTGTTGTTTAATACACTTAGCCAAAATCTCATGATATAAACGATTAAGCACTTATGCACAGCACGATATTTAAAACGTACAAAAGTATTTTGGCTAGATGGCAAAAAACCTACTTCTCCAGTCTTCAAACACACACAAACAATAGCCTTAACAGACATAGTGTTTGAGTAAAGAAAATGCTGTACTATTCAAACAGTTATTTGTTTACCCTTGCTTTGCGGATAAGCTGAGATCTGTCTCCTCCAGGCTGTGCGCGTGCGTCAATCTGAGTGAAGGCGCGTGAAGTGACGAGGTTTCGCGAGAGCTTGAACCAATGGCATTACGAAGTTTTACAAGCTCCTTTAAATACTTATCATTGGTTAAATATTTCTAAAACCCTGTGATTTAAAATAATAATAATGAATTATAATAGAGATATTAATTTTGGATCATTTTTCACGGAACATATTTGGCTATTCTCTGTCTGCCATACGGAAAAGCCGCCCCTGGAGGAGGGGGATCCGCCAAAATGAGGTGCCGGATCAGATTTCGGAGGTGCTGGATCCGGATCCGGCTTGTTCCGGCACAAATTAAGCCCTGGATCCATCCTTCCTTTTCTCAAAGGTTCAGGCTGGTGGTGGTGGTGTAATGGTGTGGGGGATATTTTCTTGGCACACTTTGGGCCCCTTAGCACCAATTGAGCATTGTTTAAATGCCACGGCCTACCTGAGTATTGTTGCTAACCATGTGCATTCCTTTATGACTACAGTGTACCCATCTTCTGATGGCTACTTCCAGCATGCTAATGCACCATGTCACAAAGCTCAGATCTTCTCAGACTGGTTTCTTGAACATGACAATGAGTTCAGTTTACTCAAATGGCCCCCACAGTCACCAGATCTCAATCCAATAGAGCAGCTTTGGGATGTGGTGGAACGTGAGATTTGCATCATGGATGTACAGCCGACAAATCTGCAGCAACTGCGTGATGCTATCATGTCAGTATAGACCAAAATCTCTGAGGAATTTTTGCCAACACCTTGTTGAATGTATGCCATGAAGAATTAAGGCAGTTCTGAAGGGAAAAGGTGTACCTAATAAAGTGGCCAGTGAGTGTGTGTGTGTGTGTGTGTGTGTATATATATGCATGCACTACAGGTCAAAAGTTTGAAATAATTAAAGGGATAGTACACCCAAAAATTAAAATTCTGTTATTGATTACTCACCCTCCAAATCCGTAAGAACTTTGTTCATCTTCGGAATATTGTTGAATAAAGACATTATTTTTAGTTTTCTTTGCACACTAAAAGTATTCTTGTAGCTTCATAAAATGATGGTTGTACCACTGATGTGACATTGACTATTTTAACAATGTCCTTACTACATTTCTGGGCCTTGAGCATGGTAGTTTTGTTGCTGTATATGCATATTTTTGTATATATTTTTTTAAAAATCGTAATTTGTGTTCCGAAGATAAACAAAGGTCTTATGGGTTTGGAATGACAAGAAAGTAATTAATGACAGAATTAAAATTTTTGGCAATTAATTATTTTTTATTTTTTTGCATATTAATGTTTTTATGAGAATCATATGTTAATTTTTTTTTTTTTTAATTTCAAAAGGAGATTTATTTTTATTTTTATTTTAAATAGAATTTTTTTTTAACTTTAAAAATATCTTCACTGTCACTTTTGATCAATTTTAAAGCATCCTTGCAGAATAATGTATTAATTGTCATTTTATAATCGTTCTTACATTTAACTTTTGAATGGCAGAGTATATCGGTTTCCAGTTTGAAATTGTAGTATTTCATGTAATTTTTTTTTTTTTTTTTACTGTTTTTACTGTTTTTACTGTATTTGTGATCAAATAATTGCAGCCTTAGTGAGCATGAGATATATACAGTTATCTATATCTATATTTATATCTATATCTCTATTAAAGACTTTTGACCAGTAATTTATTTGTGTCAAAGTCAACTCCAATTGCATATTTCAGGGTCTTGGTCTTGGTCTCATGATCATGTGGTTTCGGTCTTCATTCAGTGGGCTTGAATCAGCTGGTCTCGACTACAACACCATGTAATTAAATTGCTGAATTAATCAGCATATCCTGTAATTAATAAGGTGAAATTTTGCATCGATTGACAGTCCTAGTAATTTCATGTACAATGAACTGCACCTCTTCATCGAATCCCAGAGTTCAAAGGCACGCTGGGGGACAAAGTTTCAAAGTTCATTTGCTGATGTCATTTGAAAGGCTCTCTCTTAAAGTGGAAAAATCAATAGTAGTATTAAATCCTTAGAGCTGGACCAAGAGGGAATGAAACGGAGTGAGAGAGAGACAGATCCTTCACTGTGATCTTGCATCACAAGCAGTCTGGCCGGCACTCAAGCCTTATCTAAAGCTATAGTGCCAGGGACTTAGCACCATATTTCACAGCAACCACACACGGTAACGCCACTGCATGCATTTGAAACAGCTCCAACTCTGTGGTGTTTTTATGGAGTGTTAGAGAGACAAGGTATCTGTCACCCTGAGTGCAAGTGTGATGTCGACCAGTGCAAACGCAGAAGCATTGAGTGCTGTACTCCAAGTCGTACTCAGGTGCACACAATCTCTGCTACAGCGTGCAAGGACTCGATGAATAATACATTTTGTGCAAAGGAATTCATTTGGATTACTCAAGAGCAAAGACAAATACCTTTTAAGTTCCATTTGATATGACTTGCTCAAGTAAATTATTAATTATCTGAGGGGGAGGCATCATGACAAATGTTGCATTCAAACTACACGTCTGAGGTAGGCCTGTGCACTTTTGTGCTACTGTAGGTATCTCTGAAATATTCTAGGTTTGTGATGTTCATTCCAAACCTGCAAGACCAGAGTGTTTTGATGCATTTAACAGTAATTTAACAGATGAGGTTTGTAGAGTAGAAATTGCTAAATGGTGTTGTAAACAACTTTTACATGCAGGCTTGGCACAGGATGCCTGCAAGGGAGCAAAAATCATGCTTTTATTGTGTTATTAGTCTTGTTATACCGATCCAGTGAACATATTATTTTGCACACACAGACAAAAAAATAATAAATAAATAAATAATGCATTTATTCAGGAAAATTCAACAAGGAAAAAAAGAAAAGAAAAAAAGAAGCGATACAATGCACAATATATTGGTACTATATGGGTTATCAGTCAATATTTTTATTGGAATTTTTATTGTTGTTGTTGTCATTTATATTGGCTAATATTTAGTTTTTAATTGTGCTTATTTCCCCTGTTTTTAACTTTAGATTACTCTTGCCAATTCAAACAAATATAAGAATGGAGTTTTAAAATTGTTATTATTATTATTATTTATTTATTTAGACAAAATAGTGTAGAATTTAGCTCATCAATGCTGCATTTATTTGATTGTTTTTCACAGTTTTTATTACAATTTAAAAAACAGTCTTCTATTTTAATATATGTGACCCTGGAGCACAAAAGCAGTCATGCGTAGCTCAGGTATATATCTAGTAATAATAAAATAATAATAAAAAAAATATCCTTGCGTATCTGCCAGTGTTTGATAAATGTCAGTGAAAATTGAAAAGACAAGACTTTCTAATGACATGTAAAAGGCTGAATGTCTCTTTGATAAGCAGGTTTTTTTTGGATGGATATTACACATGTGACTGTGCAACAGCTGTCCTATACCAGCTTTGAAGAAAAGCACATTTGCTGTGAAATAAGCCCCTTTCATTCACACTCACAGATGCACCATGTTTCAGCGCTCCTCACAACATCACATAACCAACATGGTAAATAAGTAAGCCATTTTATGTGACTTTGGCTGATGGCTGTTCATTCGGTCAGAGTAATTCTCGCTGTTTAGATTCATGTAATGAATCACTTTGATAATACTAGGCTAAACCTCATCTGGCAAATGGATTGGGCCTTGGTCTCCTCCAAACGGTATTGCTAGCCGTGAGCCTCAGCTCATCAATCTGTCATGAAGCATTGATTGGCACGTCATTGCCGTAAGATAGTTGGAGCAGTGGATGTGATTGACACAGCAGGAGTCCCTGCTTGGGCGCCGCCTCTGTTGGCATAGTCGTCCTTTTCTAATGAGGAGGACCCAGTGTAGACACACGTAAACAATACGGCGAGAGAAGAGCACAAAGCAGGAGGGCAGGAGTGAATGTGCTGTCAACAAGCAACATATAGACTAGTGCTATTTGTTGGAGGACAAGCTACGCTGCTTAGTAGCTGCTGGGAAATAATGTGGTTTCTTGGCTGATATTTCTAGGCTCATTTCCTCTCTCTTATTATGTTTTTTTTTCCTTTAGACGAGTTTGAAAAGCGAATATCATAAGATTTTAATCACCTACCTGTTTAATCGTACTTCAGAGTGGCATTGCGGTTTGCTAGCAGCTTTCGCTATTGTTTATCCTATTTTCAGCCTTTTTACAGCCACTTTGATGGTAATGTGTTTGAAAAAGGGTCCAATTTTCCACTCAGAAATATTGAATTGATCAAGTTTAATCATGTCAGGTTATTCATTTCAAGATATCACCTCGGAGGGAGTGTTTCCATTTCTCTTCAGTCACTCTTGAGATGTATTCTGTCTGACATAGGCTTAATCGACAAGCGTTAATTGCTCATCCTCCTTTTGAAAGTCTGAAAAATTATATTCATTGTGCCACAATCCATTTCAAGTGATTTAAATGATTCGAATGAGAGGAAGTAGCGTAATAGACTGATTGCTGCCAGCAATTACAGTTTATTAAGTCAAACAGAAAATGCACTGGTGAGAGTCAGTGTGCCAGGAATACATAAATTATTATCTAAGAATCATCTCCCTGTAAAGAATTATCCGTTTAAAAAAACCTGCAGGAAATGTAAAGGTTTAAAGGGATAGTAAATTAGCATAATATACTAACCTTTATGGCGTTCCAAATCTGTGTAACTCTGTGGAATGCAAAATGGGAAATGTATTAGTTGTTCAGATATTCAGATTGGTGCGGATTTTTAGGCTTTAAAATGGATGGAAAAGTACCTTAAAAGTATCATTAAAGTGGTTCATATTTCTTAAATTTCAAGAATTTCAAGCCAGTGAACTCAAGAGCCAAATCAGTCTGATTCTTGGACAAATCACTCTGCAAAAATCACAGTTTTGTGAATTACATAAACAGATTTATTCAAAAGCTTGGATTCAAAAGAATGATTCATTCTACTTCTCTCATGAACTCTCATTAAAGAGATATCAAGATATTTAGTGAATAAAGTCAATTTACACAAAAATATTACATTGTCACTTCAGAAGACTTCAAATATAGTGCACAAGTCTTATGGACTATTTTTATGATATATTTATGGTGTTGTTTTGTAATTTTTGAGCTTGACAGCCACAGCCCTTATCCACTTGGCTAGGATATTCTTCAAAACTCCACCTTTTGCTTTGCACATAAAGTCATAGATTTGAAACATTATAAATTAATGCATTTTTTTTATTGCTTTAATTCAAATGTGCCCACATTAAAGTGAATAGCTTAACATCTTATCACAAATTCTCAGTAAACAGTGTCTTCCATGGTATATAAATAATCCGGTTTTGAATTATTAATTTTAACAGAGCTGAACTTCAATTTACATTGAAATAGCTCTCACGGTTCTAGTTCATTTCAAGCGGGATGTGTCTGTTCGAGTCTGTTTTATATGCACAGACACAGTGTGTGAGGTCTGCAGCGGTGCTTTTATTAAGGCTGCTGTGTGCGGCATGCATGTCTGATGGCAGACCGCCTTGCTGAGCTCTCCGTTGCTGAATGTTTGGCTGTGTGTCAGCATTGTGGCTTTATCTGATCCACAAGTGCATTACTAGTTCCTCTAAGTCCTTTAATGAATCAACTGTGGCGAGACCCATCAATACCCAGACGTTGACTAATGCCCTGAGTGCAAACACTCTGCAAGTGAATCTTTCCATTATTGAGTGTTTTTAAACGCTGTTCTCGAAGTAAACGGCCAAAACAGACTGCATGAGACCTGCATGCAATTATCTCAATATCGACTGAGGAATTCCATCATCAGACTTGGGTGCTTTCTGCTTTTTTAAGTAACATATTTTATTTAGGTGCCAGATTGCATGCTCTCTAAGGACAAAATGCAAAGCTAAAACAATCTCTAAGTTAGCTCAAGGAAATGCGATTCTGCCTGGATGACCAAGGTTTTTATTATGACTCAAGACTCTTCTTACCTGTATTTTTATTTCTGGTTATTCTGCTGTGCAAAAGCTAAATACACTAACTTCACATTTTGTCTTGAGTTATGGCCAAAGTGATTGTCTTCGACTGTGACGTGACATGTGACAGACGGTTTTGGCTCAGCTGTGCTGAGATTCAGAGAAAATGGAGTGTGAAAACTGAAATCAAATCAATCAAAATTCTATCTAAAAACTTTTTAAACTTTTTCTGTTCACCCTTCTTTCATTGTTGGTGTAGTTACTTTGTTTAGCCTTTATAGCACAGTAATAAAGACCTCATGAAATCAAGTTTGGATGTTAGTCTATGTCTGTTAGCTTTGATGCCATGTATATCAATGGTTTAATGGTTTAAACTTAACATTTATAAAATTTGCAACATCACTGAAAAGAGATTTGCTCATATATTACAGGCAAAATAAAACTGTTTGTCAAGGTATCCAATATCAATCTCTTTTAAGGTGGCTAATATATTTGCAGCTTTCTATTATCATTCTCATTCAGCAGTTGCTTAACTGTCAAAGTACACAACCCCCGAACTATTTTTTTTTTTTTTGTGCTTGTTTTAGTTAGAAATCACACACTTCCCCTTTAAGGAACCATATTTGCTGAATTTCCGAGTGTTAACTGTTGACTGTGAAAGTCTTTTACACAAGATCATTGTTTATTGACTCTGTCTGAAACTTTATTTCTCCTGACTGAAAAAGCTGGGCTTTAACAATGCCATCATGAATATGAACTTTTATGGTGCCATCACTGCTAAAAGCAGATAGTGGGCCAGGTAAGAGCATGATATGTGGCCATGTGTGATTACTGGGACTTCCATCAGCCGTTTAGCTGCACAGGCACAATGTGCTCTGACAAAAACAGGCTCACAAGGGGTTTAATGAGCACCCAGCGGATGAGATTCAACAACGGCAAATTTATTTTCCACATTTATCAATGGAGAATGTTTAAATGGGCAGGAATTAAGCATGAAAGAGCTGAGAGATAGTGCTGTCTGACACTCGGCTCTCAGACCCGTAACCTTAGAGATGGAGCATGGGAGAGCTGCCTGGTGCGCTTACGGGGCAACAGCATGTACGGCACACATTACAGAAGGTGAGAGCAAGCTTGTTAAGTACATGCTGAAATGCCTTGCTCTGCAGTTTCTTTCCCATCATGCCTCCTGCAGGGCAGAACGAAAGCTGGCTCCTTGCTGAACATACATCTGATCATGGGCCTTGCCTGTAAACCCGGCCAGGGCTGTGTCCTCTCCCCATGAGACAATTCTTAGGTGAGCTACTGAGGATGACCCTGCACGTGTCAAAGCTCGGTTATTGTAGGTTTTCATGAAAGCGACTGCTCCGTGGCACTGTTTAACCTGTTTAAACTTCCTGTCATGCAGGACACCTCCAGTAAATGCTTTTAATTTGCAGTCTGCACTTGTTTGTTTACAGATTTGGACTGCATCCCATCGTTTGCTCCTCGCTGACAAGCATGATAAACATTTAGAGGGCATCTGTATGAGAAACGTGATCTGTAGGCCTCCTCTCCCCCATCCCGTGGCTGCCGACACACACCCAAAGATGAAAATTCGGTCTTAATTATTCCACCTTCATCATGTTGTTGTTTATCCTGCAGAACACATGAGAATATATTATGAAAAATGTTTAAGCCATTTTGCCCATATAATGAAAGTCAATTGGAAAGTGTATTTTATTAATAATATATATTTTTTAAACATTATTTAATATTCATATATTTTTAATTAATATTCATGTTAATATTTTAATGCGATCATCCAAAAACTCCAAACCTCTATGACTTTTTATGAAGAACGTTGGTAACCAAACTGTTTTAGTTACCATTGACTTCCATTGTATGAACCAAAATTAATTAAATAAATTAAAGTATAAACAAAACAAATAAATAAAATAAAAATACTAAAACATTTCTCAAACTATCTTCTTTTTATGTTACACAGAAGAAAAGGTCATAAGGTTTAATCCCACACAAAGGTGTTTAAATGACAGAATATTAATTTTGGGGTGAAGTATTACTTTAATTAAAAAATACTCTTCGATCACATTCTTTTGCAGTCTCTTTACAGACAGGCAGCTTGCTAGATCCCTACACGTTTCACGATTCCTCCCTTTCAGAAAACACCTTTATAAATTGCATTTGATGGACAAGATGAACTGCGGTGTTAATCATAAATTCATCAATGGAACGACAAAGTAGTCTTTTGTTGGTGGCGGTATGCTCCATCTGTCAGCTGAGTGAAGAAAAATGTTTGAAATGTGCATTTGCTCCACTCAGTATAATTTTGTGCGGAAGTTGATATTATGAAATGTCAGCGCTAATTTATTCTGGTTGGCTAAAAGACGCTTTTATTGTTCTCCGAAGTTGAGCATTGTGCACTAGAAGCAGATAGAGTAGGGATGTTCAGATCTTATCATGTAAAAAGATGGACTCAGCAGCATGGTGTTATTCAATAGAGCTCCAGTGGTCTTCCTCATTGTCTGTGGAATTACCTCAGCCAAATTAGAGTCCAGCCACACTAATGGCCCTGATGACAATACTTATCCCACATCTATTCCTGGCAGGACTCGCCGACTGATTGGACACACCGCAGACCTTCATTTCATTCCCAGCCAGAGATTATCACAGCGATTGATCCAGAGCCGTGCAACATGAACAGACGCATTAAGGATTCCAAACCCTCCATCCTCAGTCAAAGGGTGAGGCGCAATGCCTCTATTGACTGATAGCTTTATGTTGGATGAAGGACGAAAAGTTTTTCTGATAATATACGTGCTACCTCAGCTGAGAAATGCTTAAGAATATATGGTATACAATGCACTGAAATAAGTGCAGACTCCAAAATGAACATTTGAGAACCACCATGTGACTAAAAACCGTTTTTGAAAGTTCACCCAAAAATGTAAATTCTGTCATTAATTACTCACGCTCATGTTGTTCCAAACCTGTAAGACCTTCCTACTGTACATCTTCAGAGCACAAATTCGAGAGCTTTCTGACCCTGCATAGACAGCAACACAACTACCATGCTGGAATGTGTAAATTCTTGTAATTTTAAATATATATATATTTCATTTAGTACCGCACTTCAGAAGCGGCAGAAGATGCTTCCTTGAAGATAGAATGCATTGTGTTGCCTTCTGAAGCGTCATTAGTCTTGCTGTTCTTATGAACTTTCTGTTTGTCAAAGACTGTAAATATGTTACTGTTTTAACAATAATATTAAGCAGCACAACTGTTTCCAATATTGATAATACTAAATATTTCTAGTGCAGTAAAATCAGCATATTAAAATGACTTCTGAAGGATTATGTGACACTGAGGACTGGAGTACTGATGCTGTAAATTCAGCTTTGCTGATACAGAAATACATTACATTTTAAAATATGTCAATAGGAAACAATTCACTTTAGATTTTATATTTTACAGAATGGTTTAACTTTAGACCTTGGATAAGAGAATCTCCTGCTGATAATGGTAGCTAAATTTAACAGTAGCTGTAGGTCATGTATATGTCACAAGGTGACGATCTTTAGGGGCGGAACCAAAATTCGGGAAGTTTGGTTCCGCCCGGAAGTGTTTCCGCCCGGACCGGAAAAACAGAACACCGGAACTTCCGGTAGCGCCGTAAGAAGGAAAATCAGGGAATTCGATGCACCTGTGCCTAGTTAGGGACAGCGGTTGGTGATTGGAGGATACGCTGGACAAGGCAGTACTTAAGGCCAAGTTATTTCACAGTCTGCGAAGCTCTCTTTGGTGTGTGTGAAGCACTGGGTTGTGCCCGTCTTGGTACGCTGCTGGTAGCTGTCTAACTCTCTCTCTCCCTCAGGCTGGAATTGTATGATTGTGAAGACATCGCGAACCTTAAAGGTTGAGAAGTGAACAGATTATACGGCGAACTGAGACGACGTGAAAAAGGGGATTGGAAGTGGCATTGATGTGAGTACTAAGAGCCAGTCGAAAGTGCCCTGTATATTGACCTGGCGTTGTGTAGATCTCTCCAGGAGGAGGAGGGTGGCCCTACCCCTAATATAGTGTGGTGGGAGAGCCGAAGGAATACTTATTGAAGTAGTCGCAACGACGACATCACTAGCTAGGCCGCATATTCCATCGCCAGATCCGAACCAAGCGAAGTGAAGGAAGACGGGTGTCCTTTCCGTACACTGAGTGTGGTGGGTGAGTCTTCGTGCTGTGAAAACCTATAATTTTGACGTGGTGTTGTATATTGCTGTGGGCTGCTGTGTATTGCCGTGTGTCCTGTCAGATAAACCCCCGCCTTCACGCACTTCGGCGTGGGAGGACAAGGAGATTGCTGGCCCTAGCCTAGTTCAGTATAGTATATGTTGTGAGCGTGCTTCAGATCTCCGGAGATAGCACGGTACGCTGTGTCCAGCCCAGAGGTGAAAGCCATCCAAAGCAGAGTAACTGTGTTTTGTGTCCAAGTTGATACCTGTGGAGAGGAAAGGAAAGAGAGTGAGTAACACAAGGAGAAACAGAGGAAACCTGTACTTACAGTACGCTGTGTTCAGCCCAGAGGTGAGAGCCATTCAAAGCAAACTAACGGTGCTATTGTGCCCAAGTTGATATCTGTGGAGAGAAAAGGAGAGAGAGGTGAATAACACGAGGAGGAATAGAGCGAACCCTGTACTTACAGTACGCTGTGTCCAGCCCAGAGGTGAGAGCCATTCAAAGCAAACTAACTGTGCTATTGTGCCCAAGTTGATACCTGTGGAGAGAAAAGGAGAGAGAGAGTGAATAACACGAGGAGGAATAGAGTGAACCCTGTACTTACAGTACGCTGTGTCCAGCCCAGAGGTGAGAGCCATTCAAAGCAAACTAACTGTGCTATTGTGCCCAAGTTGATACCTGTGGAGAGAAAAGGAGAGAGAGAGTGAATAACACGAGGAGGAATAGAGCGAACCCTGTACTTACAGTACGCTGTGTCCAGCCCAGAGGTGAGAGCCATTCAAAGCAAACTAACTGTGCTATTGTGCCCAAGTTGATACCTGTGGAGAGAAAAGGAGAGAGAGAGTGAATAACACGAGGAGGAATAGAGCGAACCCTGTACTTACAGTACGCTGTGTCCAGCCCAGAGGTGAGAGCCATTCAAAGCAAACTAACTGTGCTATTGTGCCCAAGTTGATACCTGTGGAGAGAAAAGGAGAGAGAGAGTGAATAACACGAGGAGGAATAGAGCGAACCCTGTACTTACAGTACGCTGTGTCCAGCCCAGAGGTGAGAGCCATTCAAAGCAAACTAACTGTGCTATTGTGCCCAAGTTGATACCTGTGGAGAGAAAAGGAGAGAGAGAGTGAATAACACGAGGAGGAATAGAGCGAACCCTGTACTTACAGTACGCTGTGTCCAGCCCAGAGGTGAGAGCCATTCGAAGCAAACTAACTGTGCTATTGTGCCCAAGTTGATACCTGTGGAGAGAAAAGGAGAGAGAGTGGGTAACACGAGGAGAGACTGAGGAAACCTGTACTTACGCCGCTGCCTGTGGAGAAAGAGAAAGCGACCGCTGCCTGTGGAGAAAGAGAAAGCGAGTGAGCACCCAAGGAACGAACTGTGTGAACCAGTACTTACTGTGAGCTGTAATCAGCGAAGAGGTGAGAGCAAAACCAAGCTGAACTAACTGTGCCTGTGTGTCCCAGCCGTTGCCTGTGGAGAAAGAGAAAGAGCGTGAGCACCCAAGGAACGAACTGGGTGAATCAGTACTTACTGTGAGCTGTAATCAGCGAAGAGCCGTTGCCTGTGGAGGAAGAGAAAGAGAGTGGGCACCTCGAGAACGAACTGTGTGAACCAGTACTTACCGTGAGCTGTATTCAGCGAAGAGGAGGAAGAAGGAGGGCGCTACGGATACCTAAGACTCAGGCCGGGGCCCGAGCCCCACGCCCCGGATCCCCGTGGCCCCCTTGCTCCCTGACCTCTTCCCGGCCATAGCCCATCTGGAGGGCCGAGTCAGAGTTTAGTTTTAATTGCCCTTTTCCCCATTCCCTAAGCTATTTTTAAATATTTAAATAAAGATTGTTTTATCACTTACTTGTTCTCGTGTTGTTTGGCCATTGGGTCGGGTTTGGGGACCTCCTCGAGGTGGAAGTTGAGAAGGGGTGTGGCTTAGTTAAAGCATAGCCAGCCCCTGGGTGTGACAGATTTGGCGTAGTCGGCAGGGTTTCCACCTCGAGTTGAGTAACCAAGGTCGTCCAATGACCGACAACGCGGGGCTTTCAGCCCAACCCCGTGCCATGCCCGTTTTTATGGGGAGCCCCTGGATTCAAAAATATGGGGGGACAGAATCCGAGGTACGATTGTCTGAATGGAAGGCTCAACTAGAGTACTTGGCCGACCTACAGGGCCTTAGTGCAGCCCAGCGGCTTCAATTTGTGTTAAACTCCCTGGATGGAGAAGCGCGGCGAGAGGTGCATGCCGCCCCCGAAGCCGTTAGAGCCAACGCCCAAACCGTGTTCCAGTTCCTCACTGAACAGTATGGTGACCACACCCCCGTAGCTGTCCTTCGCTCCCAGTTCTTCAATTGTAAGCAGGGCCCCCGCCAACCGATTAGAGCTTTCGCCCTGAGGTTGCGAGAGCAATTCGCCCGACTACAGACCCGTCGGGACCACGGGTTGGGAGATGGAGAGACTCTATTGCGGGACCAGTTTCTTCTGGGGTTGAAGGAGGGTCCGGTGAGACAGAGCCTACGTATCCAGTTTCGAAGGGACCCGGGTCTTACGTTCGAAGATCTGAAGAAAGAGGCACTGGCCCTGGAAGGTGATGAGACTGAGGTGAGTGGTTCCCCAGTGTGTGCGGTTGTCAGTGAAGTAGCACCAGCACAACCCGGAGGCCCTGACTGGAAGCAAGCACTGAAGGCTGAACTTTTGAAAGATGTCCGCGATCAGATGTCTGAACTGTCTAAAGCCCTCGTAGGAGAATTGCGCCAAGGACGGGCGCGGGAGGAACCACGGCCGGCGCCCCGAGACCGAGTGTACTCAGAGGGAGGCCGAGAGCCGTTCAGGCGCCCGAACCACTTTAACCGGCCCCGTTTCGAATGGGACGAGCAAGGGCGACCCATCTGCAACCGCTGTGGCAAACCAGGTCACTATAGCCGCCAGTGTGGGCCCCGCAGGGCGTCAGAAGGGGGTTTTTAGGTCGGCCGGCCACTGTGGGTCGTGTGGCCGGGACCCCTCGAGAAGACCCTGGAAGAGGATATGGCTCTAGGAGCCAGATGATTGGGCGTAGCCCCGTGGCGAAGGTGAGAGTGTGCGGCAAGGAGATTCAATGCCTGGTAGACACAGGCTCCCAAGTGACGTTGTTTGCTGAGAGTTTATCCGAAGAAGTGTTTGGGAAACAAGGGGCACCAGGGGCGGAGGCCCCCTGGCTTACTCTGAAGGGCGCAAACGGCCTCGACATCCCATATATTGGCTACCGATTGACGGACCTAGAGGTTCACGGAGTGATGGTCCCCCAGAAAGGTGTGATTATCGTGCAAGACCATTGTCTGGGTGCACATCGAGCCCTGTTGGGCATGAATGTCCTCGCTGATTGCTGGGAAGAGCTATTTCGGGCTAGGCCCGTATCGAAGATACCACCTGCAGAGAGGCCCAAGTGGGAGTGTGTGGTAGCTGACTGTCGAAGGGTGCAAATGAGCCAAGTCCGCAGGGAACAGGAAGAGGTAGGAAGAGTGATGTGTCGTTTTGCTTTGTCTGTCCCCGCAAAAAGTGAGGCTGTTGTGTGGGCGCGAGTACCGCCCCGAAGAGCGGGCCCAGAAGAGTGGGTGCTGGTGGAGCCCCATGTGGATTGTCCACAAGTGGAAGTGGCACGAGGACTATCGACGGTCCGGCGGGGGAGAGTCCCCGTGAGGATACGGAATGTACATCCATACGCGGTGCAACTACATCGGCACCAACGATTAGCCCGTCTGACAACGGTTACATCCCACCAAGTAAGGGAAGAGAGGGATATTAGTTTTCGTCAGGTGTGCCCCACTGTCATCGAGGTGGCCCTGACACAAGTAGACACCCCATGGGGTGGTATGGAGAGGAGTGTGCCGAGCCACCTGGCGGGTGAGTCGTTACAAGGGGAGGATTTAGAGCAGGCACAGACACAGAAGTTACAGGCCCTCCTTCGGAGATGGCAGCATGTGTTCGCCACCCACGATGAAGACTACGGATGCACCCAGGTGGTACAACATCATATACCTACCGGGGATGCAGGGCCCAGCCGGGAGAGGTATCGCCCAATTCCGCCCACTTTGTATACCGAGGTACGTACACTCCTGCAAGGCATGCTGAAGCAAGGAGTTGTTAGGGAAAGCAGCAGCCCGTGGGCGGCCCCCATAGTGCTGGTGCAAAAGAAGACGGGGGCTTGGAGATTCTGCGTGGACTACCGTAAGCTGAACCTCGTGACCAAGAAAGACGCTTTCCCTTTGCCACGGATCGAAGATTCGCTTGCCAGCCTCACGCAGTCGGCATGGTACTCTACCCTAGATTTGGCCAGTGGCTACTGGCAGGTGCAGGTGGCCGAAACAGACCGGGAGAAGACTGCCTTTACAACCCCGTTTGGACTATTTGAATGGGACCGGATGCCTTTCGGGCTCTGTAACGCTCCGGCCACCTTCCAGCGGCTGATGCAGCGGTGCTTGGGAGGTCAGTTAATGGAGTCAGTATTAGTTTACCTGGATGATGTGATTGTCTACTCCCCAGATTTTGATTCACACCTGAGGCACCTCGAGGAAGTCTTTCGGGCCATGGAGAAGTACGGATTGAAACTACAGCCCAATAAGTGTCACTTACTACGGAGAGAAGTCAACTTTCTGGGCCACGTGGTCAGTGCGGCTGGAGTGTCCGTAGATCCTGGAAAGGTATCGGCCGTGAAGGACTGGAAGGCCCCGAGGACAGTGAGGCAAGTGCGATCCTTTTTAGGATTTGTGGGATACTATAGGCGTTTCATAAAGGACTTTTCAAAAATTGCTAAACCCCTTAATCAGTTGCTGGTTGGCACAGGTCGTAACCGGGGCCGGGGGTCGCCCAACGTAGACTGGGATGCAAATTGTGAGTCGGCGTTCCAGACATTGAAGCAGGAGCTGCTACAGGCCCCTATCTTGGCATACGCAGATTTCACAAAACCATTCCTTTTGTATACAGATGCCAGCAATCTCGGGCTGGGAGCGGTGTTGGCTCAACGGCAGGACGGAGTTGAGAGGGTCATCGCGTACGCCAGCCGGAGCCTCCACCCAGCCGAGAGGAACGATGCGAACTATAGTTCTTTCAAATTGGAGCTGCTGGCGTTGAAGTGGGCCCTAAGTGAGAAATTTAAAGACTACCTCTGGGGTGCCAAGGTGACGATCATTACAGACAATAACCCATTAGTACACTTACAGACGGCGAAGCTGGGAGCCGTGGAGCAGCGGTGGGTGGCCCAACTGGCCAACTTTGACTATCAACTACAGTACCGACCAGGGCGTGAACACATGAACGCGGACGTCCTCTCAAGGCTGCCCGAAGCGGAAAGCCCCGGAGGGGCCAGCCCGGAGGAGGGCTATATGGTAGGAGCAGTAGAGGCACCAGGCAGCAGACAAGAGGCCGTGCCTGAGAACTGGGGATGGGATCCCCGTCGGTGGAGGGAGAGACAGGCCAGGGATCAAGATGTGCGGCTGGTAAGAGAATGGCTGGAACAGGGCCGACGGCTGACGCCAGCGGAGAGGTTAGCCCAGACGGATACTGGGAGGAGGCTGCTGGGGCAATGGGACAGGCTGGAGCTGAGAGATGGCGTTTTGTGCAGAAGGGTCAGTGACCCGAAGTTGGGCGAAGAAGTACGCCAGATCGTGGTACCCGCAGATGAGGTAACGGCTTTAGTTTCGGCGTACCACAACCAGTTGGGGCATCAGGGACAGGAGAGGACCGTGTCCCTGCTTAGGAGATTCTTCTTTTGGCCCGGGCTAGAGGCATCGGTGCACGCCCTAATTCAAGCTTGCCCGAGATGCATATTGTTTAAGTCCAGACGGGAGGTCCGAGCGCCAATGGTACCCATCCATGCGAAGGCCCCCCTTCATATCATGGCTATGGACTTCTTGACACTGGGCCGACCACGAGATCGCTACCAGAACATCTTGGTAATAACGGATTTGTTCACAAAGTACGCTTGGGCTATCCCCACCCTCGACCAGACTGCAACCACCACCGCTACAGTTTTATGGCGGGCCGTCTTCCAGACGTTCGGATGCCCGGAGTTTCTGCACTCCGATCAAGGAGCCAACTTTGAGTCCAGGGTAATTAGAGAACTATGCCAGTTGTACGGTTGCACGAAAACTCACACCACTTCGTATCATCCTCAGGGGAACGGCGGCTGTGAGAGATTCAATCAGACCCTATTGGGGCTGCTGGGGACCTTGGACCAACAACGGCAGGACGATTGGGTGAGTGCCTTGCCAAACCTCCTACAGGCCTATAACAACAGTATACATAGTACTACGGGTTACGCTCCCACTTACCTGATGTTTGGCAGACACATACGAATGCCTACTGACCTGGTCCTAGGAGTGATAGCCGACCAAGAGGAAGCAAGTGTAACGGAGTGGGTGGGGCGCCATCACCAGCGCTTGCATTTCGCCTACGAGCAGGTGTCGAAAAGGATACAGACGGCAGGAGAGAAAAGTAAGCGGTTGTATGATCGGACTGCTAGAGAAGCCCCTCTACTGCCAGGAGAGAGGGTGTTGGTGAGAGATAATCGGCGGCAGGGGAAGGGGAAACTGAGTGACCGTTGGGAGGCCACCCCTTATGTAGTCTGCCGGCAGCAGAGGCCGGGGCAGCCGGTCTATACCATCCGGCCAGAAGGGAAGTCAGGCCCCGACCGTGTGGTGCACCGGAACATGATTCGCCCATGCCCTAACTACCCTGAAGCCGTGGAAGAAGTCCCCACGGAACCTGTACCAGCGGCCCCCTGGATTGAAGGTTGGGCTGTGGTACCAGGGAGACCCGTGGTGGCACCACCCCCGATCGCCCCGAGAGAACCAGAAGCAGCCCCTGAACAAGCTGAGCCCGATTCACCAGTGAGACGATCCCAGCGAGAGAACCGAGGCCGACCCCCTGCCCGCTATGGGGAGTGGACAGCCCGAGGACGTTCTAGGGACTAGAACGGATTGGCGGGGGAGGATGTCACAAGGTGACGATCTTTAGGGGCGGAACCAAAATTCGGGAAGTTTGGTTCCGCCCGGAAGTGTTTCCGCCCGGACCGGAAAAACAGAACACCGGAACTTCCGGTAGCGCCGTAAGAAGGAAAATCAGGGAATTCGATGCACCTGTGCCTAGTTAGGGACAGCGGTTGGTGATTGGAGGATACGCTGGACAAGGCAGTACTTAAGGCCAAGTTATTTCACAGTCTGCGAAGCTCTCTTTGGTGTGTGTGAAGCACTGGGTTGTGCCCGTCTTGGTACGCTGCTGGTAGCTGTCTAACTCTCTCTCTCCCTCAGGCTGGAATTGTATGATTGTGAAGACATCGCGAACCTTAAAGGTTGAGAAGTGAACAGATTATACGGCGAACTGAGACGACGTGAAAAAGGGGATTGGAAGTGGCATTGATGTGAGTACTAAGAGCCAGTCGAAAGTGCCCTGTATATTGACCTGGCGTTGTGTAGATCTCTCCAGGAGGAGGAGGGTGGCCCTACCCCTAATATAGTGTGGTGGGAGAGCCGAAGGAATACTTATTGAAGTAGTCGCAACGACGACATCACTAGCTAGGCCGCATATTCCATCGCCAGATCCGAACCAAGCGAAGTGAAGGAAGACGGGTGTCCTTTCCGTACACTGAGTGTGGTGGGTGAGTCTTCGTGCTGTGAAAACCTATAATTTTGACGTGGTGTTGTATATTGCTGTGGGCTGCTGTGTATTGCCGTGTGTCCTGTCAGATAAACCCCCGCCTTCACGCACTTCGGCGTGGGAGGACAAGGAGATTGCTGGCCCTAGCCTAGTTCAGTATAGTATATGTTGTGAGCGTGCTTCAGATCTCCGGAGATAGCACGGTACGCTGTGTCCAGCCCAGAGGTGAAAGCCATCCAAAGCAGAGTAACTGTGTTTTGTGTCCAAGTTGATACCTGTGGAGAGGAAAGGAAAGAGAGTGAGTAACACAAGGAGAAACAGAGGAAACCTGTACTTACAGTACGCTGTGTTCAGCCCAGAGGTGAGAGCCATTCAAAGCAAACTAACGGTGCTATTGTGCCCAAGTTGATATCTGTGGAGAGAAAAGGAGAGAGAGGTGAATAACACGAGGAGGAATAGAGCGAACCCTGTACTTACAGTACGCTGTGTCCAGCCCAGAGGTGAGAGCCATTCAAAGCAAACTAACTGTGCTATTGTGCCCAAGTTGATACCTGTGGAGAGAAAAGGAGAGAGAGAGTGAATAACACGAGGAGGAATAGAGTGAACCCTGTACTTACAGTACGCTGTGTCCAGCCCAGAGGTGAGAGCCATTCAAAGCAAACTAACTGTGCTATTGTGCCCAAGTTGATACCTGTGGAGAGAAAAGGAGAGAGAGAGTGAATAACACGAGGAGGAATAGAGCGAACCCTGTACTTACAGTACGCTGTGTCCAGCCCAGAGGTGAGAGCCATTCAAAGCAAACTAACTGTGCTATTGTGCCCAAGTTGATACCTGTGGAGAGAAAAGGAGAGAGAGAGTGAATAACACGAGGAGGAATAGAGCGAACCCTGTACTTACAGTACGCTGTGTCCAGCCCAGAGGTGAGAGCCATTCAAAGCAAACTAACTGTGCTATTGTGCCCAAGTTGATACCTGTGGAGAGAAAAGGAGAGAGAGAGTGAATAACACGAGGAGGAATAGAGCGAACCCTGTACTTACAGTACGCTGTGTCCAGCCCAGAGGTGAGAGCCATTCAAAGCAAACTAACTGTGCTATTGTGCCCAAGTTGATACCTGTGGAGAGAAAAGGAGAGAGAGAGTGAATAACACGAGGAGGAATAGAGCGAACCCTGTACTTACAGTACGCTGTGTCCAGCCCAGAGGTGAGAGCCATTCGAAGCAAACTAACTGTGCTATTGTGCCCAAGTTGATACCTGTGGAGAGAAAAGGAGAGAGAGTGGGTAACACGAGGAGAGACTGAGGAAACCTGTACTTACGCCGCTGCCTGTGGAGAAAGAGAAAGCGACCGCTGCCTGTGGAGAAAGAGAAAGCGAGTGAGCACCCAAGGAACGAACTGTGTGAACCAGTACTTACTGTGAGCTGTAATCAGCGAAGAGGTGAGAGCAAAACCAAGCTGAACTAACTGTGCCTGTGTGTCCCAGCCGTTGCCTGTGGAGAAAGAGAAAGAGCGTGAGCACCCAAGGAACGAACTGGGTGAATCAGTACTTACTGTGAGCTGTAATCAGCGAAGAGCCGTTGCCTGTGGAGGAAGAGAAAGAGAGTGGGCACCTCGAGAACGAACTGTGTGAACCAGTACTTACCGTGAGCTGTATTCAGCGAAGAGGAGGAAGAAGGAGGGCGCTACGGATACCTAAGACTCAGGCCGGGGCCCGAGCCCCACGCCCCGGATCCCCGTGGCCCCCTTGCTCCCTGACCTCTTCCCGGCCATAGCCCATCTGGAGGGCCGAGTCAGAGTTTAGTTTTAATTGCCCTTTTCCCCATTCCCTAAGCTATTTTTAAATATTTAAATAAAGATTGTTTTATCACTTACTTGTTCTCGTGTTGTTTGGCCATTGGGTCGGGTTTGGGGACCTCCTCGAGGTGGAAGTTGAGAAGGGGTGTGGCTTAGTTAAAGCATAGCCAGCCCCTGGGTGTGACATATACAAACAATCTTAAAAAGGGTGTCTATTTTTGGCTACTACAGTAGTAAGTTCATTGTTCTTGGCTACTTGAGCTGTGAAAAACCTTTCCTTGAGGACTTGGGATAATTAGTTCCACTTTTGTCTCTTATTTCCTGATTAGACTCCAAAGTGCTGCACTTCTCTCTTTCAGCACCGTAAGGGAGACTATGGAGGATATTAATCTTCGCACAAAAAATACAAAAATACGATACGAGTCCATGTTTAATTAATAGCTTGCTGAACATCAAGAGTTGTTTTGATCCAAAAATAGATATATCAGCAAACTGTGTGCGCTCACACATTTATTAGGAAAACTGTTGATCTTTCAAGTCCTGAGTGTCTGTTTTTATTAAACACAATCTTATCAACAGTGAATGTATTACTGGTAAATTAAAGTGTGTTTACAGAGCTATAGCTAGCTGAACGTCCTTGTGGTCATGTCAAGTGAACCATCCGCCGTTTCTGAAATGATCTCTTTATATATTAACTATGAGCAAGCAGTCTTGCTTTGCCATGTTCCAGAAAACAATACGGGATTACTTATTTATTGTGAACTCAATACATTCCATAGCTCTATATGCTCTGAAAAGATGATGCTCACAGCCAAACCTGAAGCCGAAGCAAAGAAACGCTTATGATGAATGGGCCTGTTCATCCTTCCACCCTACATACTCCGTATAATAACTAATTACTGTCTGTGTCAGTCAAGATATCTTCTATATATTAAGCACAAAAGTCATTACAGGGCTTTAGTTAGCTCTATAAGAGCTCCATCGTTGTATAATCCGTGAGAGCAAGAAAAGGATGGGTCGTACATTAATCTCATTTCCAAAAAGCTGTAATTCTGGCCATCCTTTGGAATATATTACAATTCCAACACAAATCTTTCCCATAAAAGAGGCCTGATAAATGAATGATTTCCCTTGAGCAAGGTGCACCACAAAACCGCCGAGACGAGCCGCGATAATGCATTCCAAAACACAACACTTGCTCTTTCTTTACACAGACGTGTACGTCTTGCACTCCATTAAAGTGGCTGTGACAAAAGAATGCAATGCGAATGACTTCCATTGTGATACTGTAATGTGCTTTTATAGGGCAGATGCTAAGTGTACATCTTTTAAGTGGTGTTGCGTTGGGTTTGCCATTTGTAATTTTGACAGGTGGAGACATTAACTTTACATAACAGAGAACCTTACAGAATGACAAACTTTAAGACAAAATGGATGTTTCACGTGTCTGCATATTGCATTTTGTTCTGGATTGGAGGTTAATGTGGTTGGAAACTTAAATAAAACTGTGGAGTGCAGCTAAAAGTGCAGCTAATTCGCAACACAGATTAATGACACATGAAAATCTAAGAGAGGCTGAAAAGAGATACAAGAGGAAAACCTATTTAAAAAAATATTGCTTTGGGTAACAAAGTGTAACAATAAAAGCTGACTTAAAGAAGCCGTTAGTGCAGGTGTTGATATAATCACACTTTTCATTTATTCTCATGTGTACTCCAGGCTATTTGGTCTCTTACAGCAGAAATAATCTTCAGACTTTCTCGTTTCTCTTTGAAATTTTGTTGTATATATTACATTTAGGAAAACTGCCATAGCAGATGTTTTTTTTTTTTTTCGCTCCACCCTGAGCAGATTTCATTTTTTTATTTTTATTTTATAATGTCTGTATTTTATGCAAGTTAGAACAATTTCCCAGGTTTTCAGCAATAGATCAAAATGCCAGAAGTAGATGAATCAAATAGGCATTTTGGATTTCAAAAACCTGGTGAGTCAGCCTGGAAATAACTTCCATTAATACGCAATTTTCAATAATCAAATGTATACATCTGCTGTGCGTAATACTCGGCTGCAGTATAGGTCTGCCTCTGTATTTTGTGTCTGATGAACAACAAATAACAAGAAAGGAAATCCATTGCAGCATATGGCTGTATATCCCGCATGATACATCACAATTACGCTGCTGCTCCGTCCGGCTCGCAGAGGCCAATTAGAATATCCAGAGCATGATGTCAGACATCATTGGCATTTTGAGACAGATTGCGCTGTGCTAAAACATTCCTCCTCTCTCTTATGAGAACATATGAGCACTTCTGTGTGAAGTCAGGTTTCATTTTCAACAGTAATTCCTAAACTCACACAGATGGATGATTATGACTCTGGGCCAATGCATGATGCAATGATCTTACTCTCGCGGAACCAGACCCCAGCAAGAGGTCTGGTCCACATTGCAGCTTATTCTGCCCATGAATTGCACATTTAGATAGGAAGAGTATTTCTGAGCAAAATGTAAAGTGACCAGTCACAGTTTTAGTTGTATTCCTTGTGTTGTTTAATGGAAGGTTAGTATAAAATGAAATAGTATTGACCATGATATAGGGCTGAACAATGTGTCCAAAATATTGTCACAATAATAATTTCATACCATTAATGGGGAAGGAAATACATTCTACATTTTTAGTAAACAAGCCCACCACCCCCAGATCTGTCTAATAATAAAATTATTATTATTATTATTATGACAACAACAACAATGATATTAATAATACTAATAATTCTTATATAATTTAATAATGGTCTCTCAGTCCCCCCCCCAAAAAAATAGTTTTGTATAAATAAATAACAGATGCTGTACATAAATAATAACTAAATACACAAATAAGAGCTGTTAAAATATAGTTCTTAATCTTGATCTTAACTCTCTGTTTCTTTAATTAACACAGTAGATTATATTTTTTATCAAATTTATAGAATAACTTGATATCCTTGATGCTCTGATAAATCTCACATGTAATAATCATAGATTTAGGGTGAATAGTGTACGCATTTTATGGTAAGAGTTCTCAATGTGAAAATGCCCCAGTAGATGTTGCCCTGACTGAACTTGTGTTGAATTTGTGCCAACACTGAGGGTATGTAAAGGCATCCCATCGGCCCTCCCTGGTAAAAAAAAAATCAATCCAAAAAGGCATTTCTGTAGCAAATGGCAGATTTCATGCTTTTATTTTTGGTCTGAGTGTTTTCTGGCTATTTGGAGGTCGAACAGTTCAAGCTTTACTCTCTCCTCATCTCACTAGGGGGAAACCAACAGTGTGGCTTTTGCTTTTCTTCCTCCAGGCCTAACAGAGACAGAGTCACTCAGATGTGAAATCACGTTTACAGAGGTCTCTTCTGTTTTTTCTTCGTCTCCGTCTCCTGCTGCTGCCAGTCACAACACAAGGAAGCGTGCAATGTAATCAGACCGTCTCTTATTATAATTCTCTTGATGGTTTTTGTGCGTGTGATCCCATGAGTGTGGGATTTGATATCTCTCTGAGTGACAACACAATACCACAATGCCTTTTTTTTCCTTTCCAATTAAAGGCATATTTATTATGTGGTCAAAATATTTCCTGTGTTACTCGATCACTGTCATATACAAATTGCTTCTTTTAGCCTCTCTTTCAGTGGCGTTCTCCCTGCAGATCTGCAGCGTGGAGGTTGTCTTAAACCATATGTCAAAGAAGCCCCGCTCAAACGCAGAAGGTACCACCCCGGAGCATTAAAGGGATTCTCAGAAATGCTCAAGAGATGAGCCGCGTGACTTTTCCGTCTTAAAATAAGCTGAAAATCAGCATTAGGGGCAGCCGCTATAGAGGAAGCCCCATCGGTCCCTCACCAACGGCATCCGTTCATTCAAAACCCTCATCCTCTGACACTTGCACACACTGTGCGGCTTCAAAGTCACAACCCTTCTCTGATTATTCTCTCTGCTCTTGGCCGTCGTGGCAAAGGATTCACATTTGCTTTTCACCCTTATTAAGCGAATATTATTGCTGGTTCTTTTTTATTTCTACTCTGTTTAATTTATTATATTATTATTAAAAAATATATCAAGGGAAATATTTATACTTTAAAAATCTCAGAAGTTCAGTGGTGGTGGAATGAGGAATAACTCTAGGGTTTAATTCCGAGGGGTTTATTTCACGACAGTAACTGACAGATAGTACATTTTATCTCTCTTATTGCAGAAGTACTTTTTCAAATAAATAGCTACTGTACACTGACAGCTACTGTAAATATTGACATTAGTTCAAATTATTTGTAAATAGCTTAGTTTTAATTAAGAAAAAAATAATCCTTCATAGTGTAGAAAAGCAATGTGTTAGAAAAGCAAACATAAAAAGCGGCAAGAGCAATTTAGAAATTATTATTAAAATCGTTTTCCCTACAAACCAGTGTGCTCATGATTATGATAATAAATGCAAATAATATCATACCAAACACCAGTTTGCAGTAATGGCTAAGTGTAACATTTTGTATAGTGGAAGCCTTGGCATATTCACCTTACAAATGGTTGCGTCTTAAAAATAAAATAGAAAGAAAAGTGCCTTGGTTTGCAGATTAAAGTTTACCGCACTTTGTGTTGCAAAAACATGTTTTGTGCGAATATCCCATAAGTTGCTCTAAGTGCTCTTGTGTGGCTATATAAAGGTCAGAGGTTGATAACATGTATAATGAAAGAAGTACAGATTTCTGTAGATAATATGATCTTCATTACAATGATCAAAGGAACCATGTACCCTTTCTACTTCCCTGCACGTCAATGTTTTTTTTTTTTGTGCAGGAAAACATTATTTTGCTAGTTCTTACTGATTTATACTGAAAGCGAGAGAGTTAATATCTCTCCCCTTTTTTCAATTGTTTTGGTGTTGCACATGCAAACAGACATTCTGTATATTTCATAACAACCTCATGCAGAGTTCAGCATGACTGGAATGAGCAGTGAAGTCAATAAAGCCCAGCTGACAGTATATTTCTCCTCTGTTGTTTGGGTTTGCCTGACTCCTTTTGGGAACAAATAGACTGACACACACTGACAATAAAAAGGCCTTGTCAGTTCGCGCCAAACAAATATGTCCTTCATATTTTTTTTCTCTCTTTTTCTCGTTTGGCTCTTACACTGCTTCATTCTTCTTTAGTCCCTTGCTCTTTTTACCTTGAAACAAGGCCCTGTCTGTACCTGTGAGGATGAATAGAGGGAAAAAAGTCTCTTAATTCAAAACTGCTCTGATGCAGAGAGCAAGTGCTAAAGAGGGCATTAGACCAGTGCAGTTCCGGGAGTTCCACACCGTAGGAACAGTTCCAAAGGTCAGGAGCACCAGGATGCCGAGGATAATGAGATTATACTGAAATCATCCAAAAGTCTGTGAGTAATGCTTCTGCACCAGGGACAATCCCTTTAACAGGTTTCTGTACTTTATTACAGTTGGCGTCAGTGATACATGTTATAAAGGTCCTAAATGTTAAGAAACATAAATCATTTAGCTCTGTGGAGTTTGCATATTGGATAACATGCCATTAATGAACATTTCTATTAACAACATTGATGAAGGAAATCAATGGCTGTTGTGTGCAGTAAACACATTCTTACTCTTCTTATGAAGGCGATCGGTTCAGATATTTAACCCGAGGGTGCTCCAGTTTTGCATTTCAAAAGACCAGGTCTCTGAAGACGTGCAATGAACATCTACCGAGATGTCGTTGTTGTTCTGTTTTTTTTTCTTTTTATCTGAAGCAGCTGCAGCAAAGCTAAAGAGGACCATGGCAGGGCTTTTTTTGCCCACATACCCATGTGTAGCCTGCTTCACTTGTCAGCAGCTGAGCAGAGGCTATCAATCAGAGCTGAGCGGCAATAGGATGCACGGGCCACTATGAAGCTCGTGGTTAGTGTGCTGGTGATATGCTCCTCAGGACCATATGGGGTCTGATCTCCTGTGGGCACCGGCACAGCCATGCTTGCATCATATGTAGGTCAGGGTCTTGTCACAATAGCTATGTTCACACTGCAAGCCTTAGTACTTAATTCTTATTTAATGTTATATAATGTTTGTTCATTTGGCCAGTGTCAGATTCAAGTGTGAATAAGTGATGGTCTTGAATTGACCTGCATGTGCAAGAGAACAACCTTCACAGCTTTCTTAACTAAGTGACCAAAGAATTACTGGTACAGTATATCAAATCCTTGTGTTTTTTTTGTATTTGCATTGCAAAATGGACCCGTGTAAGATTTATCAGTTTGTGCTGATAAATGTAGTTCCGCTTTTGCCTGCAGGAGCCGCTTTTAGGAGCTCCGGAAGGATAAAAGGAGAAGTAATGAGACCTCTGGACTTTATTTTGTGTTTTGGTTCTGTTTGTGTATGCCAGTCGTCCGCAAGGACCTGTCGCGTTATTTTGTTATTAAAGTTTTGCTTGAATGTTCGTCGGTTCCTGCCTCCTTCTTCTCGATCATTGACTTTGTTGCAAATATGTTATATACTGTATATATATATATATAGTAAGTATATATAAGCATCCCCTTTGTAAAACCACTATGACCCCTTACCATCCCCTTTAGAATAATATGTGTATTATGTAAAACTCACCATGCAAATGAAATGTTAAAATTTTCTAAATTACTTATGATAATTCACAAACTAAATAGTGGCGACTGACCAATCAGAACTCGGTACTGTAACAAGCTGCTCAGAAGCAGAAGCAAGTTTTCGTCTTTTTTTTTTTTCCGTGCTAAATGGGTCAAGTGCAACTTTTGAAGTTCTTTAAAAAGAAGACAACCAAAAAATGTATACATTTTCCTTGATTGTAATTTAAAGACATTCCCCCATTATGTTATTGTGTTGTATGTTTGACGAATTGAGAGACGATGGTAGTAGAGCTGACATGTCGAGTAACCGACAAAAAAAAAAAAAAAAAGAAACACGTCCTTGAGAGTCCAAAAACATTCATTGCATGATGAAGCCTAATTAGGATACAGTTAGAATGCCCTGATAATTCAAGCAATGAAAGAAAAAACTACCCATGTACGAGTTCTTACATTTTTTATATTCCTTGCACAAGCAATGCACTTTTCTGAATATATTCTAATATTTCTGCGCGAGCACAAATGTGCTACTAATTTTATATGACATGGACTTTGAAATTGTTCACGATTCACTTTGATTTATTAAGACAGTGGTTTCTCACATCAAAATTTCTCACACTAAAGCTTTATAAGACAGAAAATGAAAAGAGCACCAGATGAGGTTAATATAATATATAACAATATAGTTTTAGAAAATTCTATTGTTTTTCATTGATGAAGCAGATATTTATTCTGCATGCAGCTTGTGAATGACTACACTGCAGGTAAAAACAAAACAAAATAAAAAACCTGATATCCTTAATATCCATAACATCATTCAAAAATCATAAAATAAAATAAACTAAAATAAAATAAAGTGAATTATTTAAATTCGGTCTGAACTTATTCAGGTATCTACATGAAGTGTGTGTTTAACATGGGCATGAAGAAAAAAAGGGTCCTGTTAGTCATATATAAGATACTTTTATTAAAAAAACAAGCAAACAAAAACACACACACACACACACACACACACACACACACACACATATATATATATATATATATATATAGGGCTGTTGACATTTGGAGCTCCTCTTGGTTCCCGCATACAGGAAATGGCAGGGATGCTGGGGTTGTTGAGAGGGGCCACAGTTTGGGTTAAAGGTAGCATACGCCAGGGCAGCTGCAAAATCTGCCTTGCCAAGGACGCAGTGCTTCCAAAGCCTGCTCTGTGCCATTAAATGGGTCATTGACCAGCTAAATGGAGTCATTATGATGAGTAACTAAAAGAATAACACCCAAATCCATGAACCTCGTCTCTGCGGAGCTCTGGGTTCCGCCACTGTTGGGGTTTCACAGGCTATTGCTGTATGACAGCTGCCTGAGACCTCTTTCAAGGGAATGCAAATGATGCCCTGACCAGCTAAATGCACCAACTCATCTATTCCCTGCTTTATCGACAGCTGCATTGCTGGAGATTTCCATTGGAAACCTATCTATTTATTTATTTATTTATTTGAAAAAGGTATTAGCACTCTAAAAATCCTGAGATCTCTTTTAGTCCTAGAAAAACAGCTAACTGTGTGAATGCTAACAGGCTTGATATTAGCAAACGAAAGCAAATTATAGGTATAAGAGTCAGGAACGCTTTAAAATGACGTTTTAGGTATTTACAGAAAGTGATTATAATGGTGATTATTATTGTAAGTGATTGTATAATGTAACAACAATAAAAGCTGTTGGCTAATAAAAACTCCTTATGCTAGACCTTCAAATCGAATAAGTTTCAGTACCCTTGCAATGCTACATATATAAGAATTTGTGAAGTTCCAATAAATGTGGCAAGAAGTTAGCTATTAAGATAAAGCCCTAAAAAGAAGCAGCTCAAACATCTTTTAGTATCCTTATTAGTGGCTAAGAAATAGTAAAAAAAAAATATATATATATATATATATATATATATATTTTTTTTTTTCTTATGTTAGAGCAATATGTTTATTTTTAATAATGTTCATTAAACAAATAAAATGCAAACTGAATTAATCTTTTTAGGACACTTAGTTACATGGTAATTCTAATTAAACGAAAATAAAATACAATTATTTAAATTTACGTAGCTGAATTTTAAAGTGTGTTTTAATCCATTATTGTTTAGAAAGCACTTTAGAGTGTGTTTTGACGTCAAAGGTCTAAAGCCTCAAAGGTCACAGGCACTGATCTCCCCTCAGATGAATCCTTGCTGCACTTTCAACACACACTGAAACACACTCATCTCAGAACTGGTTTCAGCTGTTCCCCTTAAGTAGATATCAGAGACCTCCATCAGGAGAAAAATCCCCATTAAAAAAAACAAGCTGTCAGACTGCTCAATTAACATTCATACAGTAACGTACAGTATTACTCCTCTGGTACACACTATAGTCCTTGTTTCCTTTATATCAATAGTGTCATAGCCTATGAGGAATATTTACATTTCCAGCCTGTTAATCAGATTGCGTGTAAATATGGTAATGCCTAAGTTATTTTAGAAGCATATATAAAGCTATTATAGTATTTAATAATATTTTGAATTATATGTTATTGTTATATTTTCAAATTTTGGTAGTTCAGTAATCAATTTTAGTAACTTTACTATGTGCTTTTGTCAGTTGGAATTGTCTTTTTATATTTTTAATAACTTTATTTTAATTTAAGTTTTTTTGTAGCACTTTTATTTACATAAATAGATTTAATTATAGTATTTATAAATTTATTTGTAATTTTATTATGTGATTTTGTCAGTTGTATTAGCTTTAGTTTTTTATTTCTATTGCCATGCATTAATTTTTAATTTAAGTTTATTTTAGCACATATGTATTTCAGTTAGATGCCAAGGCAACATTTAAATTTTTTTTATGTTTTTCATCTAATTTTTATATTTCATTTCATGTCAGGTTTATCAATAATTATTTTGATTAGTTTGAGTTTTATTTTTAGTTAACAATGTATACTTGCTGATTAGCGGAATGTCTCTTGTCTTTCTTGAAGCTGTACTTATATTGTAATTATGCTCAGGCTACTCATTCTGTTCAAATGTAATACCTGAAATCTAAAACTCAAACCTTATCCCTGTAATCGTCTTTTTGTTCGAATTTTTACATTGCTGTGCCGAACATTCATTAGCACTCTTGGTAGATGTGCGTGGAGCTCACAGAAAAAGACATACTGAATTAATGGAGTGTTAATAATCGCTAACTCATTAGTGTCATCTTATTTGCATAGCATATCATTGCATCTTTTGAGCAGTGAATATTAATTTCCAAAGGCATGAAGTATTGCAAGATATAAATAGAGGAATTATCCATGGGTAAACCACTCATCATGAAAAAAAGTCAAAGTGTTGAAAAGAGCTGCTATGTAATATTATTTGTCCCATGTGCTTCTTTTTAGGCAAGTTAGAAGATGAAGCGCTAATAGGCTAGGACTTTCATGGTTGCTTGATTATTATTATTAATTTATTTCTTGTCAGTTTAAAAAGGTTAGTAAATGGCTCTGCATAATGAAAGTCCATCTTAATTTTTGCACTTTTGTTTTGATGTCTAAGGCGAAGCCATTGCTCTTACACATCCTAATGAGCAAAGTGACGTTGTATATATGTGAATGTGAAAATGATCTTCTAATTAGTTTCTCCTTTTCTCCCACAGGGATTGGCCTGCTACTGATGGTGATTCTCAAGACATGCATGTGATCACTAGACAGTTTAACCAGGGTAAGTCCTCTTTGGAAAGGCTCCATGACCTGAATAGTGGCACGGCATGAGGCTGCTCTAAAGCCCCAGTGTCCTCCTCTCTGATTGGATCTTCCCTTTTTAATTCGCTACTGTGAGGATTAAGACTTCAAATTCAGTTATCGCTCCCATATCTGTAGAAGCTTTCAGACACTGAATGAACGTATACCCATGTTTGAAGTGTGATAACAGATGATTTGAGTTTGTTTCTGCTTCAGTTCTGTCTGCTGATAAAATTAAATCAGTTACAAGATGTGCTGAGTAAATAAACAAAATAATTGCATAAATCAGTGTTTGCCTAGACAAACCTTCAAGTGACTGTGATTTGGAGGCAATCTGCTGTTTGTTTCATTCCTGTATCATATCAGACTTTCAGTCACCTTATATCCACAGCAATCAACTTTGCAACAGAGTTTGTTGTTTATTCCAAGGTTGTTTTTAATTGTTTGCCTATGCATACATGACCGTTGGGGAACATCATTCTGTTTTCAGTGACTAGGACCATTGGCTCCATGTTTTTCAGATGCTGTGTCAAATTCAAATTAGTTTAGCTTTCAAAAACCTGTCTGGAGACTACTGCAATTTAGTTTTATCGTGTTGACTGCTTTATATTTTGGTGGTACTTCATGCTTCAGTTGCTCTGACAGTTGGAAAATTCATTATTGCAATGTGTATAAATGTGGAAGCTGTCATTAATGAAATAAATACCATTAATCGTTCCATATTAATGTGTTAAATTGATTGACACATAAAAAAAAAATGTATTGCTTTTTTTTGACAGGTAAAAGAACAATTGATGATAATGACTTTAAACAAATTAGTGCTGTTGAGTGATTAATCACATTCAAAATAAAAAATGTTGTTTACATAATATATGTGCACTGTGTATATTTATTATGTATATATAAATACACACACATACGTTATATATTTTGAAAATATTGATGTTTATACATGTATATGTTCATATTCTTATATTTTATATTATATATAAATATATTTAATATATAAACAAAATATTTTTCTTAAATATATACATGCATGTCTTTGTATTTATATATACACTAAATATACACAGTATACACATGTATATTATGTAAACAAAATTTTTTATTTTGGATGCGATTAATCGTTTGACAACAATAGTCGAAACAATAATAATACATTTTATTTGTAATGCGCCTTTCTTAATACTCAAAGTGCTAAAACATGTACAAACAAAATAACTAGTCAACCAAAATTAGAATATCATAAATAAAATAATAGTAATAGTCATTATTAATTAAAAGCTTCAGTGAAAAGGTATATCTTAAGAAGTTTCTTAAAACAATCCAGGGAAGCAGCATTCCTAATAAACACAGGCAAAAAGCTTCAAAAAGAAAAAATAATTATACACATTGGATGTAATTTGTTATGCTGTTTAAAAATTCATAATTTTCCAAAAGATAAAGGCTTGATCACTGGACCTTTCAGTGCCTCAAAAAAAAAAAAAAAAAAAAAAATTGCAAATTAAAAAGTTAAGCGAGTGCCCGTGATATGGTATTCCAAAGCCACATAGAGGATGCTGAAAGTCTCACATCTATTTTCATTCATGTTTTAATCATCATTGTCAGTTACACTTTAATTATCATCACAGTCTTGATCTACAGCTGACAGCCTCTGTCCTTGTCTACAGATCGCTGATGTGGACATCTTCAGAAACCGTAATGACAACTAAATTTTAGTATGAACGGGGCGATTCTTTGATGTGTTCTTATAAATCACATTAAGTTGCAAATATGAAAGAGCTTTAATATTTGATCATAGTGAATGGCCCAAGCGGTTTAATTTGCTTAGTTCTTATGGATATCCCTCTAGAAACCATGCACTTGCACCGTTTTGCCTCTGAGGCTATTCACTGACGGCAGCAGCCACGTGTGTTGACTTCTTGAATCTGTCCGTTGAGCCTTGGTACATTCATTCTAGTTCACACTGGCTGATGCAACCCAGACTGTCAGTGGGGCAATGCCAAAGAGATTAGATGCTGCTTTACTCTGCTTGTCTTCACAGGGCAGAGAACTGAGCGCAGACAATCCTCCAAATACGCACCAATTCATTAACAGCCATCCATTCTCTATACTGTACTGCTTATCCTTTGTTGGGCTGTGAGACAATTCATTAAATCAGTAAATGAATGAGAGCTATGGAATGATATTGCGGACTTTATTCAAAAGGAATTGCAAATTGTATTTGCAATTGCGTTTTCAATTTGTGGACGCATAAAATGTGACATAATCCAAACGCAAATGCAAATCGTGCATTACCGTTTTCATTTTTGATTAAGTGAACGCACAGTGTCTGCCAAATTTAAAATGGAAATGCAAAGTCCGTTTGCAATTGTGTTTCCCATATCTTACGAGCTATGAGCCTGTCATATTTAAATAGCAATATTAATTACCACATTTGCCTTTTCACTCTCTCTGCACTGTGCATGTAAACTGCCAAAACTCAAATGGAATCGCAATACCTTTTGCATTTGAATTTCCAACGTCTACACGGAAACCTGTCAATCAAGTGACAGGGGTGGGGCCATTTTATTGGGCGTGTTTGCATTGGGAAGTGACGATCGTACTAAAATGCACCATGTTTTTACTAGGGTAAATATGAGTTAACGATAGTGTTTATAATTAAGCCACAGTAGCCACAAATGTACAGTTGTCTGAGACGTTATGAAATGTTCTTTAACATCATGAACCATAAAATGTAGTCAGTGTTCTGCTATTGTTTATTTTCATAATAGGTAAACACAGGCCACAAGTTAACACGGTCACATTTCCTTGATTCAGCAGCTGCACGATGTACAGCCAAGAGTCCTGTCTTGAATCTAGAGATCTGGTGCTGATGCAGTGTAGCTTGTAGCTCAGTGGTTAGTGACTGTCATCTCTCACGGCATACCGTCTTTTAGTGCATGTTCGAAACCCGGGCCAACACAGACGTTCTTTATTTTTTTGTTTATGGACTTATGGACTTTGCATTTCCATTTTAAATTTGGCAGACACTGTGCGTTCACTTAATCGAAAATGAAAACGTTAATGCGGGATTTGCATTTGCGTTTGGATTATGTCACATTTTATGCGTCCACAAATTGAAAACGCAATTGCAAATACATTTTGCAATGCCTTTTGAATAAAGTCCGCAATATCATTCCATAGAGAGCAGTGCAAATACTTGAAAGAATATTCCATGTTCAGTACAAGTTAAGCTCAGTCAACTGCATTTGTGGCATAATGTTGATTATCACAAAAAGTCATTTTGACTCAGCCTGTGTTTCTTAAAAAATAAAAATAACATGTCGTTATGAAATTGAATTACAAAAAAAAAATATATAGTAATCCATTACAGTCACAGAGAAAACATGTGCAATTAAATTGCAATTACTTATGAAAACGTTAACGATACATAGGTGGTTACATCTGAATATTTTCTGTAAAAATCTAGGATATGTTAAATAATAGTAATTTGCTGCTTTGCCTTTTTTTGATGTGCACGACGCCTCTTGTCAAGTCAAGTCAAGTCACCTTTATTTATATAGCGCTTAAACAAAATACATTGCGTCAAAGCAACTGAACAACATTCATTAGGAAAACAGTGTGTCAATAATGCAAAATGACAGTTAAAGGCAGTTCATCATTGAATTCAGTGATGGCATCTCTGTTCAGTTAAATAGTGTCTGTGCATTTATTTGCAATCAAGTCAACGATATCGCTGTAGATTAAGTGACCCCAACTAAGCAAGCCAGAGGCGACAGCGGTAAGGAACCGAAACTCCATCGGTGACAGAATGGAGAAAAAAACCTTGGGAGAAACCAGGCTCAGTTGGGGGGCCAGTTCTCCTCTGACCAGATGAAACCAGTAGTTCAATTCCAGGCTGCAGCAAAGTCAGATTGTGCAGAAGAATCATCCGTTTCCTGTGGTCTTGTCCTGGTGGTCCTCTGAGACAAGGTCTTTACAGGGGATCTGTATCTGGGGCTCTATTTGTCCTGGTCTCTGCTGTCTTTCAGGGCAGCAGAGGTCCTTTCTAGATGCTGATCCACCATCTGGTCTGGATACGTACTGGATCCGGGTGACTGCAGTGACCCTCTGATCTGGATACAGACTGGATCTGGTGGCTACGGTGACCTCGGAATAAGAGAGAAACAGACAAATATTAGCGTAGATGCCATTCTTCTAATGATTTAGCAAGTACATAGGGTGTTATGTGAAGTGTTCCTGGTTCCGGTTTACCTAACCAATGCAGCCTAAAAATCCTTTAATGGATATTAAAGCATATTAGTATGTTATGTGTAAGCCAGGTTAAAGAGATGGGTCTTTAATCTAGATTTAAACTGCAAGAGTATTTCCCGGCAGCCATATCACCCTGGAGCCCAAGACCGGTTTCCCACTGAAGCTAAGCAGGGCTGAGCCTGGTCAGTACCTGGACGGGAGATGGGAACTAGGTTGCTGCTGGAAGAGGTGCTAGTGAGGCCAGCAGGGGGTGCTCACCCTGTGGTCTGTGTGGGTCCTAGCGCCCCAGTGTAGTGATGGGGACACTATACTGTCAACAAGCACCGTCCTTCGGATGAGATGTTAAACCGAGGTCCTGACTCTCTGTGGTCATTAAAAATCCCAGGATGTCTTTCGAAAAGAGTAGAGGTGTGACCTCGGCATCCTGGCTAAATTCGCCCATTGGCCTCTGACCATCATGGCCTCCTAACAATCCCCATATCTGCTGATTGGCTTCATCACTCTGTCTCCTCTCCACCAGTAAGCTGGTGGGCGTTCTGGCGCACTATGGCTGCCGTCGCATCATCCAGGTGGATGCTGCACACTGGTGGTGGATGAGGAGATACCCCCAGACTATGTAAAGCGCTTTGAGTGCCTAGAAAAGTGCTATATAAATGTAATGAATTATTATTATTATTATTATAGTGTGTCTGCCTCCCGAACAATGTTAGGTAGGTTATTCCAGAGTTTAGGCGCCAAATAGGAAAAGGATCTGCCGCCCGCAGTTGATTTTGATATTCTAGGTATTATAAAATTGCCTGAGTTTTGAGAACGTAGCGGACGTAGAGGATTATAATGTAAAAGGAGCTCATTCAAATACTGAGGTGCTAAACCATTCAGGGCTTTATAAGTAATAAGCAATATTTTAAAATCTGTACGATGTTTGATAGGGAGCCAGTGCAGTGTTGACAGGACCGGGCTATCGTTATATCGTTATACCTGGTCATACTTCCTGGTTCTAGTAAGAACTCTTGCTGCTGCATTTTGGACTAGCTGTAGTTTATTTACTAAGCGTGCAGAACAACCACCCAATTAAAGCATTATAATAATCTAATCTTGAGGTCATAAATGCATGGATTAACATTTCTGCATTTGACATTGAGAGCATAGGTCGTAATTTAGATATATTTTTGAGATGGAAAAATGCAGTTTTATAAATGCTAGAAACGTGGCTTTCTAAGGAAAGATTGCGATCAAATAGCACACCTAGGTTCCTAACTGATGATGAAGAATTGACAGAGCAACCATCAAGTCTTAGACAGTGTTCTAGGTTATTACAAGCAGAGTTTTTAGGTCCTATAATTAACACCTCTGTTTTTTCAGAATTTAGCAGTAAGAAATTACTCGTCATCCAGTTTTTTATATCGACTATGCATTCCATTAGTTTTTCAAATTGGTGTGTTTCACCGGGCTGTGAAGAAATATAGAGCTGAGTATCATCAGCATAACAGTGAAAGCTAACACCATGTTTCCTGATGATATCTCCCAAGGGTAACATGTAAAGAGTGAAGAGTAGTGGCCCTAGTACTGAGCCTTGAGGTACTCCATACTGCACTAGTGATCGATATGGTACATCTTCATTCACTGCTACGAACTGATGGCGGTCATATAAGTATGATTTAAACCATGCTAATGCACTTCCATTAATGCCAAAAAAGTCTATGCAAAAGAATGTTGTGGTCAATTGTGTCAAACGCAGCACTAAGATCCAATAAAACTAATAGAGAAATACACCCACGATCAGATGATAAGAGCAGATCATTTGTAATTCTAAGGAGAGCAGTCTCAATACTATGATACGGTCTAAATCCTGACTGGAAATCCTCACATATACCATTTTTTCTCTAAGAAGGAATATAATTGTGAGGATACCACCTTTTCTAGTATCTTGGACAGAAAAGGGAGATTCGAGATTGGTCTATAATTAACTAGTTCTTTGGGGTCAAGTTGTGGTTTTTTGATGAGAGGCTTAATAACAGCCAGTTTGAAGGTTTTGGGGACATATCCTAATGACAATGAGGAATTAATAATAGTCAGAAGAGGATCTATGCCTTCTGGAAGCACCTCTTTTAGGAGCTTAGATGGTATAGGGTCTAACATACATGTTGTTGGTTTAGATGATTTAACAAGTTCATACAATTCTTCCTCTCCTATAGTAGAGAATGAGTGGAACTGTTCCTCAGGGGGTCTATAGTGCACTGTCTGATGCGATACTGTAGCTGATGGCTGAATGGTTGCAATTTTATCTCTAATAGTATCGATTTTAGAAGTAAAGTAGTTCATAAAGTCATTACTGCTGTGGTGTTGGGTAATGTCAACACTTGTTGAGACTTTATTTTTTGTTAATTTAACCACTGTATTGAATAAATACCTGGGGTTATGTTTGTTTTCTTCTAAAAGAGAAGAACAGTAATTGGATCTAGCAGTTTTTACTGCTTTTCTGTAGGATAGCTTACTTTCCCGCCAAGCAATACGAAATACCTCTAGTTTTGTTTTCTTCCAGCTGCGCTCCATTTTTCAGGCTGCTCTCTTTAGGGTGCGAGTATGCTCATTATACCATGGTGTCAAACTGTTTTCCTTAACCTTCCTTAAACGTAGAGGAGCAACTGTATTTTAAGTGCTAGAAAAGAGAGAGTCCATAGTTTCTGTTACATCATCAAGTTTTTCTGAGGTTTTGGATATGCTAAGAAATTTGGATACATCAGGAAGATAACTTAAAAAGCAGTCTTTTGTGGTAGAAGTGATGGTTCTTCCATACTTGTAACAAGAAGTAGAATTTACAATTTTGGCTATATGAATTTTGCACAAAACTAAATAATGATCTGAGATATCATCACTTGGCTGCATAATTTCAACACTATCAACATCAATTCCATGTGACAGTATTAAATCTAGAGTATGATTTCGACAATGAGTAGGTCCTGAAACGTGTTGTCTAACCCCAATAGAGTTCAGAATGTCTATAAATGCTGATCCCAATGCATCTTTTTCATTATCAACATGGATATTATTAAAATCACCAGCTATTAAAACTTTATCTGCAGCCAGAACTAACTCAATTGTAAAATCACCAAACTCTTTAATAAAGTCTGTATGGTGCCCTGGTGGCCTGTATACAGTAGCCAGTACAAACATAACAGGGGATTTATCATTAGCATTTGTTTCTCTGGATAATGTTATATGAAGCACCATTACTTCAAACGAGTTATACTGTACTTGAAGCCTGCCCTCTGAGAAATCCTGAAAACGTTGTTATAAATTGAAGCAACACCTCCCCCTTTGCCTTTTAGACGCGGCTCATGTTTATAACAGTAATCTTGGGGGGTGGACTCATTTAAAATAATGTAATCATCAGGTTTAAGCCAGGTTTCTGTCAAACAGAGCACATCCATATTATGATCAGGGGTCATATTATTTACAAAAAGTGTTTTCGTAGAAAGGGATCTGATATTCAATAAGCCAAGCTTTATCATTTGTTTATCCATATTGCATCTGTTTTTTATTTGTTGAACCTCAATTAAATTGTTAATCTTAACTTGGTTTGGACGTTTTTTGTATTTTCTAGTTTGGGGAACACACAGTCTCTATGGTGTGATATCTAGGTGAAAGAGTCTCTATGTGCTGAGAATTAGCTGACCTCTGTGACGTGAGGCAGCTAGCAGATGGTTGGTTTAGCCAGTCTGTCTGCTTCCTGACCTGGGCCCCAGTTAGTCAAGTATAAACACTACGACTATTTGCCATATTTCTAGAGAGAAGAGTGGCGCCACCCCAGGAGGGATGAAGACCATCTCTTATCAACAGGTCAGGTCTGCCCCAAAAGCTCGTCCAATTGTCTATGAAACCTATGTTATTCTGTGGGCAACACTTAGACATCCAGCCATTTAGTGATGACAATCTGCTATGCATCTTGTCACCACGGTAAGCAGGGAGGGGGCCAGAGCATATTACATTGTCTGACATCGTGCTTGCAAGTTCACACACCTCTTTAATGTTATTTTTAGTGATCTCCGACTGGCGAAGTCGAACATCATTAGCGCCAGCATGAATAACAATCTTACTGTATTTACGTTTAGCATTAGCCAGCACTTTTAAATTTGCCAAGATGTCAGGCACTCTGGCTCCCGGTAAAGATTCGACTATGGTGGCTGGTGTCTCTATATTCACGTTCCGTACAATAGAATCACCAATAACTAGAGCACTTTCATCAGGTTTCTCAGTGGGTACATCACTGAGTGGGGAGAACCTGTTTAATGTTTTGATCGGAACAGAAGAGCGGTGTTTTGACCCATGACTATGCTGCCTCACTGTCACCCAGTTGCCCTGCTGCAGGGGCTCTGTTGCTGGAACCGAACAATGTACAGGAATCCCTGAGCTAGACGCATCCAAAGCCGTATCTAGAGCCCTAACATTCTTACAGTCCTCAATTAAAGTTTGGATGCGTGTCTCTAATTCTGAAATCTTCTCTTTCAGCCTAACTATTTCCCTGCATTTATCACATGTGAATCCCTCATCTGCGACGGAGATAGATAAACTGTACATGTGGCAAGAGGTGCAAATAACAATAGCAGGAGAAGCCATTACTCACCATGCTTGATGAAATGTTCTTACTGCGGTTGTTTGATGAACTTGTGAAAAAAAATTTCAAATTTCAGTCATTCAAAGGCTGTTTAGTAAAGCGATGCTCTTCAGATGCTTTTGATTGGTTCTCTTCTTTGAATTTGCAGTGCACCACATCTGCTACAGTAATTACATCAACCCACATTGCTGCTGAAAGCTTTAGGCTTCAACCTGTCTGAGAGAAGATTAACTGATTAACAGATGAAAACGTTTGTTAGAAATTTAGAAAAGTAATAAAAAAGTAACCAAATGTAATCAGTTAAATTACTTTTAATGAAAGTAATTGAAATCGTTACACTACTTATTACGTTATAAATAGGGTAACTTTTATTCTGTAACCTATTACATTTCCAAAGTAACCTTCCCAACACTGGCTGTACTAAATTAAATGGTGAGTATTTTAATGTTTATGGATTGGCCCCGTTCACTTCCATTGCAAGTGCCTCACTGCAGCCAAAATCTTTGCCTTCTGTACTGTATATATTTTGTTTATACAGTATCTGTACACCTGACTATGCTACTACATTGTCTATAGACCATATTCAGAGCTATTTCTGCACATTCAATGCCAGGATTTTAAAGTTAGTGAATAAGACACCTATTCCTACCGGAATACTGCATACTAAATACTGCAGCTATTCAGTGATTTTGCTTCTCTGTGTTTTACACATTAACAAGTAGGAGGAAAAAAAACTCCAAAGTTTCCAAATCAGTTGAAATCAAATGGTGAAGAAGTATTTCACTACTTAACAAATCCTGCTATGCAATCGACAGCTTTTCGTGGGAGACTTTGGGGATACTTCAGAACCCAGAGGACCAGACTGTCTGATGGGAGAGAGCCTTCAGAGTTTGCATTGTTAAGTCAGACAGCTTGATTTGACTGACAGTTTTTCCCTTATAATGCAAGGCATTTGTGAGGGGAATCTGAGATGGATATTCGACATGTACTGTCTGTCTGGAATGCTGTTTATAGAGCCCCAGGTAGTTTCCAAATATACATAATATTATCTAACGGTGAAAATGAATGATATGGCCATGTATTCAATAATTTATTTATTCTACACCCATAAACAATATAAACTGAACAATATTATCTGGCAATGGGACATATTAGCTCTCCCGAAGACCATCAACCTCCTGAACGATGTGTGGGCTGCTTTACTGTTGTCTCACAGACTGGGCTGCCTCCTCCTCCTTCATGAATATGGTGATACATAATGTTTTTATCTCTAAACAAAAGCAATTCACATCTGTTACTTACCATTCCATGTGCACAAAGGAATAATGTCTACAGAATATTGTCTATCTATCTATCTATCTATCTATCTATCTATCTATCTATCTATCTATCTATCTATCTATCTATGCAAGAACTAAAGCTCAATAAACATATAGATAATAGATAGTAAATTACATTTTTAGGCACACTACAGCCAGTCACTTTGTCTGTTTTTGCTCAGCCTCTGCCACATAGAGCAAACCACAGATGTGGTGTTTTTTCCTGAATGTTTCATTGTTTTTGAGCGAATCGGTTGAATGATTAATATTGTAATTTCTTTGTTTTTTAACAAATTTGTGAATGTGAAATTAATTAAATGATTAATTTCAATGACCCCCTTTTTTTTCTAAATGAATCAGCATTTTAGAACGAATTGGTTGAATAAATTATTCAAATCATTCACTTTTAAAGACACCTATGTAACCTGCAGAAACAGTCACTGAAATGAATGCAGACACTGACGAGTTGCTACATTTCTTGGAGCACCCTGCAGTTGTTCTAATGAAATATATTGCTTGGGGGATAAGTCCTTTATTTAGATTTTGAGGATTATTTAAGCACATAGCAAGCATTGATGGCTTTTTTCATATTTTTGTTGCTGCGATAACCCACTCGAGGCCACATGCTACAGTGATTTTTACCACAGCTAAGGGGCTTCACATCATACCCAAAAACACCCTGTGGTAAAATCATTCTAACACACAGCCTCTTGTGGCTTATAGCTTTAATAGACATCTCCTCTAAAGCTTTCTAACTCTCTAGATGCATTTCTCCTGTGTAATTCTGATCCCCAGTATTCATCAATATTCTTCTTTGCCTCTTGGGTCCTCGCTCACTCTCGCTTTCTCATCGAGTAGGCGAAACTCCAGACTGTTTCACATCACATCATTCTACTTTCTATGCACAACACTGTTTTTGGTGTGGAGCTACATGGAGCATAAACAGTTCATCAGTGTTTGCATGTTGTGTGACTTTTTAAAACCCCTGAAGCCTAACATCTCCTCCGGAATAGGTAAATATATTTCTGCTGGGCCGCTAATGTTATTCTTCTCAACGAATCAGTCAGTCACATTTCCTAAATGTCATCATTTTTATTTCCAGCTGAGAAGAGGCATCCCTCCCACAGCCGTGGCCATTAACTCTGCCATACAATCATTTCATCTATATGGGGCTTGAAAAAGAGGTACAACGTGCTGCATCAGCTTAAAGCAATTGTTCATCTCTAATGACTTACATTTAGAAAACTCACTGCAATGCTAGCTGAAAGCAGAGAGGATTAATAAAAGCCACTTGCATCTCCAAAACCAGCAGCGGATGTGATAGCTTATCAGCTCGCATGCAATTTCAACTTCCTTTACGGCAGAGAGCCTATTTGAAACAAGTCCACCAATGAACCCCTGTGATGGAAGGTTAACTCTGATGAGTTTGTTTGCTTTTTCATTTTATGATATACTCACCACTGTGGTTGCCACAACTTTACCACAACAGTCTGGTAACAATGATTCAGACATTTCCGAATAATTAAAATAAATACAGTATAATCCAATGCCATAGTTAAGGTGGGAACTTATGGAATGCCCCTTTCACCATAAATTCTAAAGCAGTTCAAACCTTTTAATCAAAACTGTAAGAGTGCACTTATTGTCATGTTAACTTCAGTATAGTTTTCCTTACTTTAAAAAACAATATTCAGTATATATACACTTTTGTGCAAAAGTCTTAGGCCATTAGTATTTCACCAAAACAAACAAATAAACAACAAAAATCTGTTATTTCTATCTTTTGCTGTAGTGTCAATTCACTTTTGCTGTAGTGTCAACATTCATTTTACCATTAATTGTAATAATCCAGTGACATTTTTGTTTGCTCAAGCAGTCTGGCAACAGCCAGTGCTCACTGATTTATTACAATATTAAAGTTTGAAAATTAATGACACACTACATCAAG
Organism: Carassius carassius; assembly: GCF_963082965.1. NCBI lineage: Eukaryota > Metazoa > Chordata > Actinopteri > Cypriniformes > Cyprinidae > Carassius > Carassius carassius. The sequence goes on along the minus strand of NC_081755.1, from coordinate 38,848,782 downwards.
AAATAGAAACAACTGGCTTTAAACCTTTTTTTTATTTATATATTTTTTTATGAAAATACTAATGGCCTAAGACTTTTACACAGTAATGTGTGTGTGTGTGTGTTATATTTTAAATAGGGCTGGGACAACGCGTCGAGGTCATCGATGACGTCGACGCAAAAAATACGTCGACGCAAAATATGGCATCGATTCGTCGACCTGTTTTTATTTCTCTAAAAATGTTTGCAAAACGTTTACCTTATGTGCGCTGAATATACGCGATGGCCAGATCAACATTCTGTCCAACGTTATATAACCAGTCCAGGGGTTTTTCTGCATTGATCTTTTTTTTTGGCGGCTTGTCAAAGCCTTATTTGATCGGTGAGTGATTTAGAATAGAATGACTGTGCTGCGCGTACGAGAGAGAGCCCCGGCTGTGCGCGCGCACTCACAGTCTTCAAACAACACGAGCGCTTCTTGCTCTCTCTCTCCCTCGTGCATATTAATCAAAATCATTAAACACGATAGAAAAAGGGCGAAACACCCAAGTTTCACGCGCGCTCGCGCACTCACAGTCTTCAAACTACATGAGCGCTGTCTTGCTCTCTCTCTCTCTCTCTCTCTCTCTCTCGCTGTCTCTCTCTCTCTCTCTCCCTCGTGCATATTATCCAAAATCATTAGACACGATAGAAAAAAGGCGGAAAGCCAAAGTTTCACGTGGAGCATTAGGAGATTTTTTTTTTTCTACATGACAGGCTGCTGGCTCCCACTGTTAATTTTTATTTTTTGGAAAAGCACTCTCTGTATTAGCTTAAAGCCCTAAAGTTTACATTGGTTACTGTATTCTTTCAATTGCTCTAAACAAGTATTTTGGGTGAACTTTTTATTGAATGCTAGACATCAAGTTGTTGTTATTTTCATCTGAAAGAAGAACTTTTTTTCAGTAAGCTAGGCCCTATGTGTTCAGTAAGCTTGTTTCAGTAAGCTATGTGTTTTCAAGGCTTCAAGGTTTTATTGAATGCTATCTCTATACAAGTGCAAAGTAATGCATTCTTAGTCAGTCTTTTATTTTGTAATTTTAAGAGCAATAAACATAGATTGCAATGTTAAGGAATTCATGTTTTTTTCATTCAGATATGTTAATCAACATGTATAAATTGTTAGTAGTCAATTAATGGGGAGATAATCGAAATCGAAGCGGTCTGAAAAAATTAATCGTTAGATTAATCGATGCATCGAAAAAATAATCGCTAGATTAATCGTTTAAAAAATAATCGTTTATCCCAGACCTAATTTTAAAATATCCTAGATTAAATTTTACGAGACAATAAAGAATTTTTACTTAGAATTTTTTTTTTTTTTTTTTTTACTTTTCTGTAATTATTCACTACAGTGTGGCTGATAAACTAGATTGAGTAAATAGTTAATACATATAATGGCTAAGTTTCATTTTTCCTCATGCTTCTTAAAATGAAGGGTCCGAAAAGGGTTTTCAGAGCGACTGCATAGAAGAACCATTCAGTCATCAGTTCTTTAAAGAACCATTTTTCTTGAGAGCTTTTTCAGCTATATATATATATATATATATATATATATATATATATATAGCCTAACCTTTTGTGCAATGGAGATGTTCCATGGAACACCAGAATTCTATATTGGACATTGCGGTCATTCCGACAGTTCATACTGTTCTGACTGAACTGAATGCCATGTCATATTTACATTTGAAGCTTTGTATTGAGGTTTTACAATGAAGCTTTGAATATCTGTTGTCATATGATATTTTATGACGTCATCACCCATACAAATATATATTTTGTAATATATAATTGTGTAAGAGCTACTGGACCACTCCTGAATGTTCTTCCCTTGCATTGTGTCCAGCAAGTGGGAGAGCAAAGATTTTTCACCACAGTGAAAATGCTGTATTTGAACGTCTAAATACCAACATATATGAACTAAAGCTGTGTTGTGAAGTTGTGAATTACTAAAATGATCACATAAATATACTTTTTTTTTTAATACATTTGGACTTTTGTTTTTTACAACACTCTGTTGTCATTGGAAATGTTTGGATCACAAAAATCGAAAAAAGTTCTATGCAGCCACCTGTCAAATCATTATCCATGGGGAAAAAATGGATATGTTATGATAATAACAGGTAATAATAAACATTGTCATTGTCATTGGATGTTTCAAACTGGCTTTTTTTTTAAGCAGGAATTTTAGTTTAGCAATAGTGAGGAAAACACTGAGAAAAGTAGCAAAAGCATGAAAAAGTAGCAAACATTGAAACTGCTTGCCATCTATAAAGCGTACGGTCAATTTGACTTTGCCATTCAAAGAAGAAATACTCAGAACACTCTTGTGTTTTGTAATTTTTATAAAATTTTTATAAAACAAAAAACATTACCGTCTACAGCCGCGAGAGGGTGCTCTATTGTAATGTTTTCTATTGGTTCATTTCTCTTGGTTCATTTCTCTCGGTTCATGTCGAATTAGTTTTGATAAATAAGTCGCACCTGACTATAAGTCGCAGGACCAGCCAAACTATGAAAAAAGTGCGACTTATAGTCCGGAAAATACGGTATATATATCAAAATGACTGCCTTGGTTGTTCTAGTGCTAAAGTTTCTTAATGGAACCAAAGATGCCAATAAAGAACCTTTATTATAAAGTAGAGAGTGTGCACAGTTTCAAATGTTTCTGACACCAACTGTCTGTGAGTACTGCTATATAGAGCAAATGTGATTGTACCACACATGACTGTGTATTTACAGGGGGCACTGAGGCATAGACATGAACTCCTGATTTATTTGAGGCGCCCTCATAAAGGAAACTCATGTATCTTTTACTTAGTGACTTCGTGCATCAGTCCTTTTCACCTGTCAAAGAGAAAAGAAGGAGAAACATTTTATCAGCAAGCAGTGCTGACCATTCACCCACTGGATCTTGCAGACTATAATTTTCTTTTTTCTTTTTTAAAATCAACCAAAAATGACAGCAACAGAACATCTCCATCAAAACAGACCAAGAAGTCCATATAAGAATTTCTAAGAATTATTTTCTTGTATTTCTCCATGTGTGGAAACACAGCCACGATGTAGTCGTTAAACCGTTCCTTTAGCCATGTTTCCATCACACTTTACTGTTGAACGTCTAATGACTTGATCCTCAGACTTGAATGGATTACTGTAGTAGATCTGAGATCAGATTTTATTTTTGGTTTAACAAAGGCCTCTCTAAAATTACCATAATTTGGAGTTGATCGCAAAGTAAAGCTTTTACTTATATCCTACTGCTTTGGATTCAGGAATTAATAACACACTTTGCAGAGAGGGAAGTCATCCATCTTAGAGCCCAAAGCTTTCACATGGGCCGGTTCCCCAGCAACAGCCATTTCCAAATGGTCCAAATGAACAGTGTGCCGGCAGATGAGCTGGAGGCATTACATGGCCGAGTAGATGGCCCCATGAACTGTGCTCCATGCTGATGATAACACATTGCCTAGAGTTGAGCTTATACTTTTAAATACCCTTTGCAAAGTTTCAATATTGCCTGTAAGTATATTAAGAATTTTTTACTTATAAAGTCAGACTACATTTACACTACTGTGTTTCATTTTAAAATGCATACATTTTGAGACTTTCAAAAAATGTAAATAAATAAATAAAATGCTGCAGACCCCACTTTAGTATTGTAGAGTGGTCCAGTTTCAGTGTAAAATGACCAAAATGTGGATTTTTGAAAACGATGGTGTGGCTGACCAAATTCGCTCTGCATATCCTTGATGACTGTTTAAACAATAACATCATGCTAATTGTTGTACCAGCCAGAGATTAGCAACCAACTTCCGGTTTACAGCTTTACGTGCATGCCCAGTGCACATGAATGGTCATGTGACAATCATTTTTGGTTGTGTAGTGTGGACGGAAATAGTGAAAATTCTGAAACACAGTGAAAAAGTCAGTGTAGATGAGGATCGTTTTTCATTTTAAAATGTCACTTGAAAAACAAAAATGCAATAGTGTAAAAAGGGCCTTAACGTGATTTCTTAAATACTAGTATGCTCGCTCCGGCTCCAACCTGTCTTCCAACCAATACGCCCGTATAGGTCATTTGTCCAAATCCCAGAAATATGACACATCAGAGCGTATACTACAATTGTGCCCCTATCGGCAACAGGAAGTTTTCATATTAATGTTTTGTACTCTTTTATTTTGCGCTATAATTTGGGTTTTGTTCACGGGTTCGATCCCAGAGAATGCAGTTGCTCATAAAATGTATATGCTCTATAAATTATAATTTTGCATGATTTCTGTGAGGGGTAGGTTTAGGGGTGGGGTTAGGTGTGGTCATTCGAATGAATAAGCCACCTAGTGGAATTTGTACGGAATACTGTGAGAACGGTGTAAAAAGTCCACACATTGCAGTTAAATAAATGCACATTTTGATTGGTAATGACGTAATACGTCATTTCATGACAACAGACGCAACACGATACTGTCATTATTTTGATGCTAGCTAGAGGGCGCTTAACTTTAAAATGTAAATATACTGTAAGTCATAATAAGGTGCTTGCACAAACATCTGCATATGTACTAACTGAAATTTTGTTGATTATCATTTTTTTAATTTTACATTTATAGAATGTTGAATTCATGGAATTAATATGTTGATTTTATTGTATTTAATCATACATTTGCATTAATTAAATATGACAATGGCATCATATTTTTTATGTATTTGTCTAATTTTTGACAATATAACTGTCTCATTCTGTTATCAACTATTTCTAGTGTTTTGAAGGATTTAGTTTATTCAAGACTAAACTTAAAAATGTAAAATTTAGTGAAAAGTAATTTAGTCATTATTATATAAGTTGCCATTTTAAAAGAAATACTAATGAGATATGGTTGGATGATTTGTGTAAATTCAGCTAATTTGCTAATTTGTCTTGTACAATATATGTACTGTAAATAGCTTAATCAGAACAAAACTAAACATAAATAACACTATAACATGAATATATTTTTGTATACACTTATGAGCATAACTGTAAAATATACAAATATATAGCAATATACAACAAAATACAACAAAATCAGCACTAATGGCCAGCTTGCACTGTGACATTATTTGTGAGAGCTACATATTGTTCTGTCCCTTACATCTGCATGGCAGGATTAATAAAGATCCTATGAGATGGTGATCATCCATATGTGAGTCAAATGGCTGCTTCTACTGCTCTATTAATAATTAGAGTAATTAGAGCTTGCTTGTTAATCGAGGCTCACTCGGGCTGAGAGAGGTAATGATGAAGAAAATAAATGTGAGTTGAGGCTGAGAGGCAGCTGTCACATGTTCATTACAGCGAGTGTGACTTCTCTCACTGCCGATGCTGATGAGCACATGGATCTCTTCCATAGACTATCATCTGTGTCCTCTTGTCAAGGCCTGTATGGAATTGGTGCCTGCTGGATTCCACAACAAGCTCAGAATTTAACATCATTACAAAATTTGATGTTCGCCTAATTGATATTTTGGTTAATTCGATAATGCTTGTAGAGGTATATTTATGCATTCCATAGAATTATGTGGTGAAAAATGTGGAAAAGATTGTATAATCTGTTCAGGCGTACTTTTCCTTTTTCATTCCAGACAAAATCAAGACTTATACAGGAAGATCTCATTGTGACCATCAAACGCTCTCTGACTTCTTGGCCAGTGAAGTGATTGAGTGAAACAGGGCGGTTGTAGCAGTTTTAGGGGGGATCAGCCCTCTACTTGAGCATGAGCTGATGTGGCTCTGAGGAATATTTCTTGCCTTAAGTGCAAGAGATCATGAACTCGAATATTTTCAGTCAAGCAAAACTTGTATATAAAGATTAATATTGCATCTTGTTATACAGGTATCTGATATATATCTGGCTGTATCTATTTTGTTATTTCATTAATACGGAGAGCTTTCAGAAAGGGAAATAAGCTCAGATTGCAGCCACTGCTTTCAGAGAGAGACATATAATCATATAATTAGAGTGCTGACAGCTGAGGTAATCAAACATTTTTAGGGAAGCCGAGATGAAAGAGGAGTTTAAAGGTGAATGTGTAATTTTGAGAGCAAGCAGAATTGCAAAAAATAATGACTGTTTGCATGACAGTTTTCCTGAAAACGCCTTCCATTTGCTATTGGTTAATCAAACAGGTAGCCCCACCCCAACTACCATGCTATTGGTTATCCCACTTTTGCTGTGCTGGACTAAGCAATCTTTTAAATGCGCAACACAATGTTTACACTTTTCTGAGAATCAGTGTTCTGATGGCTTACTTACAAATGTTTCTTTAAATTAAGCTGTGATTTTAACAACAACAACAAAATAAAAAATCACACACATCACCTTAATATAGAGTTGGGTGATTATTCAAAATAAAACTGAAATCACATATAGTTAAATTATGAAATCGCAAAGTTTAATTAAATATATATATATATATATACATATATATATATATATATATATATATATATATATGTGCTGTGTTTCAGAGTGAAGTGCGTCACCTTTTCAGAACAGCTCAGTCCACATTCAATAATGCTCCACACAAACTCATCTCTGCATGTGTTGTGAGTTGGGATTGATTATAATGCTCATTTGGGAAGGCAACATACGCTAACTGTCTTTTCAAACTTGTAATGAGAAGCGCTTATAAACTGGCTGTTGTCAACAAAGAGAAGCTTTAAGGTTTTCCTGGTGTTTTCCACAGAAAAATAGAAGCTTGATGTTTTAACGTTTGAAAATGAAGAAATTAAGATAGCCTTCAGTTTTGTAATTGTTTTTAACAAAATTACTATATTATAAAAAAAATTCATACAAAGAAATATTTCAATAGTAATATTTATTATTTAGTAAATATTTTAAATATATATATATATATTTTTTTTATGGTGGTTTTTTAGTGGTCATATATATGTATAATCACAAAAATAGCACATTTTAAAGCACTATCACGAATTTTAATCAGAAAAAAATCCGTTTTTTATGGCCAGCACCACCTACTACACACACACAAAAAGCTATTTTAGTGAGAGAAGGAAATCTGCTTCAACTTCAGCTTTCATCTAGCAAATAGACGTAAATTTAGAGGCAAGTATGCTGATACATGCTGTAATCTTGGGACAATGGGGTGGTTTAAAGTTCAAGAGAACACCTTGTCTTAGGCTGTAAGCACAACAACGGTTTAAACCTGAGGCCACTCACCTCTAAATAGGGATGTCTGACCATCTGCCATTGCTTTTCAGTGATTTAGGTGCAAAGTTGTATATCAGACATTGCTTTTGCTTACAATATAAATTAACTCAATTTAAAGCATTATTTGGTGATTTTATAAGGTCTGCACCTGTATACAGACAGTATTATTGGTCATTGCTTGCATGCTGAGACTTGAGTACAAACACTAAGAGGCAAAGTAGACAGACTTAAGCCATTCACACCATAATCCTATGTAATCCTTAAAGGGCCAGGTAACTTCTTTGGCACATATACTTAAAAACTCAACTCACCGTCTAAAACTTGGAGAATATGTTGATGTGAAAAAGGTTACTACAAAGGTCAAGCAGCCTTAAAGGGACAGTTTGTTCAAGAATTTTAAATCTGCTGTTTGCTGTCACTTCAAACCAGTTTGACTTTCTTTAATCTGCAGAACACACACACACACACACACACACACACAATATATTCTGTTTTTGTACAAGAATTGACAGTTTTGTTTTGTACCCCATTAACTTTCACTGTATGGATAAAACCCAACATTTTTCATAATTAAAAAAACATTCAATTTTATTTTTCTTCTTCAGTAGCATTTTATTTTACAGTCCTGTATCACATGTGCATCCAATGTACTTATTATAGTGATTACAATAACTAGTAATAACTAGGTACTAACCTTGACTAACCTAGGTAACCAACTCTGATGTTACTTTATATTACCATTACTTTTTGTACAGTGTAAGAGCACGTAAGCACATGTACTATAAAATAAAGTGCAACCTTTTCTTTTGTGAATCTCAGCTTAAAGAAATGCATACAAGTTTGGAATGACATGAGGCTAAGTAAAAGACATTGTCTATTCATGTTGGTCCAAGCCTGTATAAGTTTTTTTCTTCTTATTTGGAAGATACTGTAAATGAATGTTTAATATTCCCCCAACCTTTTGCTCCATTTATTGAAAGAGTGATGATAGAATATTTTTATTTATTTATTGATCATTTGTGTTCTGAAAGCGAATGAAAGTCCAGTGGGTTTGGAATGACGTGAAGGTGAATAAAGGATGACAGAATTTTCATTTTGGGGTGAAATATCCCTTTAAGATGTTCCAGTAAAATTAAATAGTTGAAAAGGTAAAGTGTATTTATGCAGAATGCCTTAGAAACATAATTGCTTTATAACTAAACCAGTTCTCAGCTGCTTTTTTATGTGCTCTTGAAAGGGTTTGTTACTGCACTACAGGTTTTTAGCTGGATGGGTTCGCAGGCTGCGTTCTGCGGATATGGATTAGAAGATGGAATGCATTTTGGCGTCTCGGGCGTTGAGTACTCTTTCTCTCAGGCATGAGATGCAGTAGTAATGGCTGTATAATGCCTACAGTGATCTCAGTGATGACATGAGATAGAGAGGTGTGAGAAAAAGGATGCTTTGTGTGAAGTGTGGAAAGTGCCATCTAGTGGTATTAAAGGCCTGCTCTTTCATCTTGTTTGGCACGTAATCATAGCTTGTCTTTATACCTTGAAAGAACTTTCTCTCATGCATTTGTCAAAAAAATAGCACTGCCATTCGATAGCTCGTCCTCAGTAATGCTGAATGTGTAAAACATCTACTTTGACAAAAAGTCAAAGATTTTTGCTGTCTCTACGCTGATACAATTTCATCTATATTGTACTATATCCAAATGATAGACCCATATATCTGCAAGGCCAGAAATATCATACATTTTTAAAGAGCTACTAATATAAAAACAGTTTATTATTATTATTATTATTTTCTTTGTCTAATTCTACAATAAAGTCTAATTTTGATTTATTTTACACTTTATTCTAGAGGAGCATCATACACCTACTTTATTTATTTATTTATTTTATACATGAATGAATGAATGAATGATGCTCTAATAAAATAATTATTTTAATTAATATAAAAATACAAATAAGTAACATTTTATATTATTTAATTATCAGCATTATATCCGTTATTCTGTTCTCTAGATATCATATTGGCATCGTCCTATTAGCTGACCACTAATATTTAAAGATATGACTAGTTGTGCAGTATTATAACCATTGAATCTCATTATTCCATTTAAATAAAATAAATAAATAAATAAATAATAATTACAAAAACGTATTACTCCTACTCATATTTTCAACTGACTGACAAGAGTGCATATAACAAACATTTTGTTTGTGTTCTGAAGGTGAATACAAGAGGGGAAATAATAATAAATAAAAAAACTAAAGAACTAAAATAAATTAATTCATTAATTCATTAATAAAAAAACACAATCGTATTTGCTTACAAATGACCAGACACAAATTGGTGATGTTTAATGGCTAAAATAATCAAATAAAACCAACATTTATTTGGAGAATTTTAACTGATGACTTTGAATGATTACTGCAACTAAGTATTTAAAGGAAGCTGAAGGAAACACAGTGTGAAGAGCCAATGAACTGTATTTCTGTAGGCGTGTAAGAGTGTCAAGATTGATTAGATGTTGTCATCTGATATGGAGTCCTCAGCATCTTATAGTCAAATGACTGTTTTTTTGAAGAAAAGAGTTCTGCAAACTAGCGCTTTTGAGGAAGACTCAATATAATTATTTACAGAATTTAAAGAGCCTGTCACACAAGCTTAACTGATCTCTCATAAAGATTTCAAGATGAATTGCCCTCATACGACTTGAAACTGAAACTTTGCTGAGCAATAAAATTTTATTTAGATTAAATTTAGTTTACTGTAATTGACCTTGAAGCTAACAAAAAATTGCCCCTATCCTAACTACTTAGAATAGACATCTTATAGTACTGCCTGTTCCCTATCTTTTGGTCACTATTAGTTATGTTGTGACGACATAGGGGGTTTACTTGAGAGCCCCAATCCGCAGAGACTTTCAGAGAAAACGCCAATGAATTTTGGCTAGTGGATTTTGCAAACCTGAGTCACTCCCCATGCATACAGATGTAAAAAGGTGACAGATGCATCCACTCATCAGATATTTGCTTTGGAGCCAAGTGGGTGAATGATTTCTTCTCCACAAAGCCTTTTCGTTCTGACTGGAAGAAAGAAGATGTTCCTGATTGGTGTGATGGCACAAACAGCGGTATCGCTGTTGATTCAGGGATTCCCTTGGGTGCTTCAACTAAGAGAGCAATTTCTCATCAGAGACGGCTCGCTTCTTTTTAAAGATGCCATTCTGTCTGTGTTCTCTTGGTTGCTGTCCTTACCTGTCTTCTGTAGATGGCCATGAGCATTGATCTTGAAAATGAACAAAGTTTTAGATTTTTAAAAAGTTGTGTAATATTCATCAGTCAAATAATGTCTAAATAAAAAGTGAAAGTGAAGTGACATACAGCCAAGTATGGTGACCCATACTCAGAATTTGTGCTCTGCATTTAACCCATCTGAAGTGCACACACACAGAGCAGTGAACACACACACACACACTGTGAGCACACACCCAGAGCAGTGGGCAGCCATTTATGCTGCGGCACCCAGGGAGCAGTTGGGGGTTCAATGCCTTGCTCAAGGGCACCTAAGTCATGGTATTGAAGGTGGAGAGAGAACTGTACATGCACTCCCCCCACCCACAATTCCTGCCGGCCCAGGACTCGAACTCCCAACCTTTCGATTGGGAGTCCAACTCTCTAACCATTAGGCCACGACTTCCCAACTCAGAAGTGCACACAAACATTTCAGTGCTCTTAATTAAATTTTAAGTGAATATTGTTTTACAGTTGGGTAAACCAGTGCAATTTTGCAATGTTGTGGAATCGTATCTGCTGTCATGAAAAATATATATTAACTACAGTGGGGTCCAGACATCTGAGACTATGCTGGAAATCTTTTACGTGAATTATTTAAGTTTCCTTAGTTAAGTTGGAACATCGGACAAAAACACTCACTGACCTCCAGTAATATAATTTTAAGGGGTTTCATGACTTTTGAATAAATAATATATAAAAAGTTTGTAAAACAACTAACATTTTGAATACCATTTGATCCTGGAAATAAGGTTTCAGGTTTTTGAAAAGGTTATGACATAAAAATCTTAAGAAATATTTAATATTCAGCAGGCAAATACACATTTACTATCAGCCATCAGCCCAACAACAACCAACAGTTAGACTCGCTGCCTCCAGTGATTTCATGGCTGTCAGTGAAAACGGTGGCTTAATGCAGCTGAACTGTTTTGCCAGTGCTGGGTAACCAGGCATTTCGAACTGTTCTTTGATTCTCCGTTCTTCTTTTATTGGGTGTATGGTAATGCGAGAGCGCGCATGAGAGTGAGAGCAGCATGTTAGTTATGTGAGTAGACAAAGTGCCTGTGGAGGTAATAGTGTGAGCTCAGCTGGGCAGGAATGGCGACGAGGTCTCCCGAGGAAGTGAGGAGGCAGTGGAACAGCTGCAGTCTGTGAGGGGGGCTGGCTGACTCACACCTCGGCAGAAAGATTGAACCTGGGTATGGCTGTGGGGCGGTGAAGGCGAACAGGGGGTGGGCTGGCCGAGGTGCCCTGTTAGGGGCCCACTGATGGAAATTACCAAGATGATTTCCCTCAGATGGAAGATGGTGGCCAGCACATAAAAAAAACATGTCAGACTGAATAGCATGAGCACGGTAAATTCCCTATTCATCTGGCTCCTCTCGGCTTTGAAGACCTTCCCCTCCTCGCACCCTGTCTGATTTAAAAACATCAATAAGCAACAGCAATAAAAATGCAAATTCAAAAGTTTCTTGCACAGCCGTTATCAAAATGTGTTAGTCACTGCTTATTTCTTCCTCAGCACTTTAAGGACAATAAGGTTCAGTAACATGTCCTGAATCCTAACTGCTGCGACACTGAAATCATCTTTACAAGGAGCTCCATAACAAACACTGTGCATCTGTGCCAATGTTATTGTTGCTGTTCCATAGCTCTCAACTTTCAGTCGCCATCTCTTCTCCCTCTCAGTCGCTGCCCTCCGGAATTATGCCATGTCAAATGATTTCATCTCAAAAAGCGAGGGGGAAAAAAACAACCTTATTTTCCAAAACAGCCATCTGGCAGGACAGCTCTCAATGTTTCTATCCACCTCCATCCAATTTCCCATTCCGGTCTCTACTCCACAGTCACTACGTCGCTGCGGATAGATCACACATGCAGGAGCTGAAATATTCTGACAGGCCTCGCTGCCGCCGAATTCTCTGCGTGATTGATTCCATTTCCCCATCCAACACCATCCCCCCACCCACCCACCTTTCGCCTCATTCCTCCACTCGCTGCAGTCATTTGATATTCATATTTCCTGTGCTTGTGGAAATGGTCTTTTCGCTTATTTCTTGAATTAAAGTGAAATAGATCATACATTGTGCTCAAGGTGTTGGCATTTTCAAGCTCTTGTTTAGCTGCCTTTTACTTTCCACCGGAAAGGAAATGGAATCGAGTAAAGTTAAATGGAACAATGAGCAAGAGTGATGGCATTCTCCTTTTTCCATATTGTCTCGAATCCAATTTTTTTTCTTTTTTCTTTTACAGCTGCTAGTTCTGGTCCTCGAGTTTGATTATTTGAGTTTGCACCATTCCAGACCAGAGGATCGTGAACAGTGCATATGAGTTGTTTGATTTTGTTGCTTTTTTTTCTATTTCTGTTGCCCAAAAAGATACACAAATCTCTGGTAAATAAATATAACTTTTGAAATCATTACTTTTGGACATTGGGTGCCCCACTTTGGGCACCATATTATTGTGCAGTAAAACAGCATTCCTGCTCTTGATATTGCTTGAATGTGCATTTGTTTTCATGATGGAAGCCAGGCTGCCAAAAATGGCTCATGTATCTGATATTTGAATTTTTTTCATCTGGAAAAAAAGGTGAGCACTGCAGAATTTCAAATATAAAGTCATGCATTAGTTTACATGTGGGCTCTTATGTTAATGCATCGTCAACTCTTTAAGTCATAGCTCTGAAACCGTCATCACTGTTTAACGTTGAAATGACAGATGGGGAGAGGGCTGAGAGTTTGCACAACATCCCACAGCTCACTTATAAACGTCATGCAGGAATACCTCTGCAAAGGCTCAAGGCTGCTTAAAAAAATTGGAGGAATCTATATTCTGTGTTGCTTGTGATGTATTTTTTTCTAATTGAAGTACTCCCTGAATAATGTGGACAAAGAACATTTTTCATTGAATTACTGGATGTCACAGGTAAATAATTGTTATTGGAGTTGGATGTGTTGTAATCCCTAGAGAAAACAGTTTTCTATAATGATGTACCTTGTTCTTTTCCACAAGAATACAGAATGCAGAGAAGAAAAGATCTGTACTAATTCAATCAGATTTAGTGACTGTCAGCCCTTTCTAAATGCTTTCTTTTGGTCTGGAATATCTGATAATTGAATGTCTGGCCTAAAAAAATAACCATTTGCTCTTTTCCAAAACTTAGACAAGTCAGTGTAAGATAAGTCATTTTGGCCAGATTCTAGGGCAGGATTGCATGTATATTTGGCATACAATACAATCCAAGAATGCACTGCAATATGTTCAGTGATACATAAATAAATGTAGGGGAAAGTAAATGCTATTTACAATATTATACTTAGAATTCATTCAACACTGAAAATTATTAAAGGGTTAGTTCACTTTCAGAATGAAAATTTCCTCACAATTTCCTCAGCCCCATGTCATCCAAGATGTTCTTGGCTTTTTTTTTTCTTCAGTTGATAAGAAATTAAGGTTTTTGTATAAAATATTTCAAGACTTTTTTTCGATATAGTGTACTTAAATGGTGGCCAATGGGTTGAAGGTCCAATTTGCCGTTTCAATGCAGGGCTCTAAATGATCCCAGCCAAGGTGTAAGGGAAGGGTATCATCTAGCAATGAGATTGGACATTTTCTAAGAAATATATATATACATTTATATACTTTTTAACCACAAATGCTTGTCTTGCACTAGCTCTGTGATAAATGTATGTGACTTCATGCATTACATAATCCTGTTGGTATATTTCGGTTCACAAAAGGATGGTGTAAAAAACTCTTTTTTTTACTCCAACCTCAATATCAGCTGACATCATTGTTTTACCTTTTCTTTTCTTTCTTTTTTTAATGTAAAGGGTGTTTGATTTATGTGCATGTTTGCTTTGTAAACACTGGGTCGGTACTTCTGCCTTACGTCAAGGGTGACTTTTCCAACCTGATTATGTAATGCATGAAGTCGAGCTAGTGCAAAACGAGCATTTGTGGGTAAAAAGTGTATACACTTTTATTTTTATTTTACTTATTTTTTTAGAAAATGAGCAATTGTTCTGCTATATAAGACCCTTATTCCTTGGCTGGGATTGTGTAGAGTCCTTTGAAGCTGCATTGCAACTGCAATCTGGACCTTCAACCTGTTGGCTGCCATTGAAGTCCACTACATAGGGAAAATGTTTGTAATGTTTTTTCTAAAAAAAATTAATCTCTTTTCAACTGAAGAAAAAAAAAAGATCTTGGATAACACTGGGGAGAGTAAAATTATCAGGAAATGTTTTATTCTGGAAGTGAACTAATCCTTTTTTAATGTAGAATAATTTTACCTCGTATACATACATGCTGCCTGTACTGAAATCAATTCCAAGTCAAGTCTCCTATTTACTTCACATGATGCTGCCTATGTAGGGTATCCAAATCAGTCTATTTTGATGTTCCATGATCTTAAAATGCAGAAGCCATCTGTAGTAACTTTAGTAACCATTTGGTCAGCTTACTAGTTTTTGGAAATAGGTATTGTTGTCTTTTATTTATTCTCAAAAGTCTGTTTTTCCCCTGTTGTACTGTTTCATTCTCATCAAACAACATATCCAAATTGCTATTTGTATACTACATTTCTATTGTCATCTAGCATGCGATGACGTTTTCTCAAGTTTTCTCATGAACACGATGTCTGTTTGATGCTGTTGTTTGTTGTGATGGTGATTTGAGGTTAATCTCTGTGGGGGTGAAGAGCATGCTAGCAATATGCTTAGCTCCAAGTTACCAGATGTTATGCCCAGAACCCATTATGAGTTCACTTGGTAATAATGAGGCTTTGTAAGAGGTTTCCATGGCAGCAGCACAATGCCCTTGCTTTGTGTTTTGCTGTGTCATGTTTACATAAGAGGATTTCCTTACGGAGGTTATTCAGTCTCAGGCTTTTTGGGGCCCTATTTAATGTGATCGTGTCCCGTATTTCTGTGCTGTAAGAGGTTCCACTCTAATGAACGCTTTACAGTGCGCTGCAGCCATTTACTGCACGCCCAATGGTTTGGCAATCACCAAATATCATCCTGTAGAGTAGAGTACATTAATTTAATCTAAACCAATACAAATATAAAAAAAGACAAAGGAATACAATATATATAACAATAACAGAAAAGTATGGCATAACACCCCAAATTTCTTTCTGAGACATGATTTAGTTATAAATGGTAAGAAGCAAGCAGACATTTAAAATGGATAATTCACATATAAATGCAATTCTGTGATCATTTACTCAGCCTCATGTCATTTTAATACTGTATGTTGTTATGTTGTTTTTCATTATTAAATGGTGACACTTTTCCATTTTGGGCGAACTGTCCCTTTGAGAAAATCGTGACCATGTCTTTTATGGTGTTTTTCGATGGTCCAGCCCTTCTTCATTGGATGACAAAAATGAAAGAGCAACCAGATGGTGCACAGGGCCACATTAACCCATCAAACTGTGTCTCATCTTCTTTCCATCTACGTTTTCTCGACCGGAGCTGGCTGATGATGTGCTGCAGGCTTCCATATCCTGAGTCAGCAGTGGGAACGGAGTCAGCTCCCATCCTTCTGCCTGCAGCTGCTCCACGCAAAGGCCACAGCACCGAGCGAACAAGTTGATGGCCTGGAAAATTGCATTAAAACCTGCAGGTCTTATTCTTCCGTCCATCATGTACATTTCATGTGCTAAATCAAATTAGTCCCGTTATAGATTGACACCATTTTGTATGGAGAAAAAGGTGCTTTACAACCTGATTATTCTCATATCTTTAAGTTGAATTAGCTGCTAGGATGGAAATATGGGACATTGAAGGTTTTGTTCTTTCGGCTGTGTTTAAGCTTTTCAAGGGATTAACCCTGAGCATAAATGGTTATTGTACCTTCTTGTGTTTTGCTTAAAGTCAAAGTGGATAATTTCTGGACCATTAGCATCACCAAATGCCATTACAAAAATAATGAATGTTTTCAAGCAAGCAAACATTCCCCTATCTGCTATTGGTTGGTCAAACTGATGGTCTCCTTCCAAACTCATGCCATTGGTTGAGCAGATGTTGTTGCTGGGCTGATCATGTTGGTTACACAAACAAAGCAGTGTTTTGACAGCACCGCAGGTTTTACATTCTTTGATTTACATATGGTTGTCTTTCATACTAAGTGAATTAGGAGAAAGAATGGTGTGCTAACACAATTACACACTTCACCTTTAATGAGTCTTGGTGCTGCCATGAGGATGAAGGGCTAAATGAGCTCTGTCATTTTTCTGATGCCATTCTTCTTTCCCTTTTCTCTGGCTATCCATTCTAGCAGTACACTGTAAAATTGTGCATTTCATTAATTCAATATTCAAATATTCCTCCTTTCCTCTAAATTAAACCCTAGAGGTTTTCTTTAGTTTACTTAGGCCAGTTGACTTCAGGGCTGACTTCAACAGCATGCTTGCTTTCTCTTTTTTTATTTTATTTTAAAATATACGTTTAGTCTTGAATAAACCATTGCAATTATACAGCACCTAATATCATGAATAATAAAAGTGTTTTTTCAAAGATGTCATGAAAAAGCTGGTCAAAAGCGTAGGTGGGTAGTAACGAGTTACATTTACTTCGTTACATTTACTTGAGTAAATAACTAATACTTTTTGGAGTATATTTAAAGATGGGTACTTTTACTCTTACTTGAGTAAATTTTTTGGGAAAAATCTGTACTTTTACTTCGTTACTGTGGGCGAAGCTCCTCTCGTTACTTTATCTTAATGCAATAAATGTTATAAATGCTTCAGTTTATTCCAAACGCGCCGTCTACTTTTCTCTGGACAATGAGCGATGCTCATTCGCGAAT